>NW_005842253.1:80231-117895 GCF_000455745.1 Alligator sinensis
AAAGTGTGCCAAGTTAAAAAGTGGAGTTAAAAATGAGTGATTGAGTAGAATTACTATGCATCAGCTAATCCTCATTTTTTCATACTTTTATGCACTAAGTAGAAGCTAAGCCCAATAATTTAGCAGTTCTTTCAGTTAGGGGAAACTGCCCTGATTTAGCTTCCATTTACCATGAGATAGAGTGGACATACAAAACAGTTACCACAGATCAGGTGACATATAATACAGCCTCCTTTCCTTTTAAATCAATGTAATTATTCTGTCTGTCTACACTCATAGACAGTCGCGCCTGCTGAAAACAAGTTTCCCGCAGAAGCTGCAATGAATTAAAATATAATTTGGATATTTTATGAGGAAAAAAATATTTCTAAGGAAATAAATTTAATAGTTTTTTCCCCCACAAAGTATGGAAAAATGTTAAAGATACTGCACAAGCTATGCGGTCATGGAGTGCAAAGACTTCAACAGAAAACTGCATATAGATGTAGGAACCAGATAGTGTAGTCATGGCATAGTGATGGACACTGTTAAAAAGCGTAAGATTGTGCAAAATCCCATTCTTACTAAGAAAATGATTTCTTATTCTATGGTATGTTAAGTGAATCCAGATTACTGTCGTGACCTGGTTTACACTTCTTTACTCATTCTTTTACTAATGCCATGTGACTGTGATGGAAAGTACTATTTGGTGTTGTCATCAGACTTTTCAGGATGATGATTTGTAGATTGAAGTGAAATGTAAGTCTCCAGGTTGACTACAATGGGTTTCTTATGATCATCTCATGAGTCTTATAACAAATGGTATTTTTCATAAAGCAGCAGCTCCTGGAATCCTGGTATTACAGGAGAATCTTTTGTTTAAAGAAATAATTACTCTATAGCCTTCATGGTTATGGAGCAAAGCTTGAAATAATAATGCAAAAGGCTAATAAGTTAGAAGCAATTCAAAAGAATCCAGAATATATTATTTTTTAAAAATGCCATGATTGCTTGGTGCCTGAATTGCCATTTTTGAATTTTTGGGCTTGGCAAGACAGTGGACCTTATATCAGAGTTTAATTCAAGTACCAGCTCATAACTAGGACACTAAGGGAGTTATTTTCATCTTATACCTCAATTTTTTAAAATGCTTAGAGATAAAACAGATACTTTTTGCTGACAAGGTACTGTCATTTGTTATCTGAAGCCTCCTCTTCTGTGAAAAATGGTGACTTTCCACCTAGTTTAGCTTCATGATGGTTTGACATATGGCAACTTCCACACAGAAAAATGTTGTCACATGAAAAGGGCAAATCTCTCTGTCGGTTAACACTTGTTAAAACAGACAAACCTGTTCAAATGTATGAACACTGGTTGGATTGTGCGTCCATGCTATCCTCCAGTGTAAGGACTCTTAAAGAAAAATTAGCCATTTCTCACAGATCTGTCAGTAAAAAGAGCTCCTACCAAGACCTAGAAGATAAAGCAAGATGACAAAAAGGTTAGGGCTAAGCAATTGTTCACGTTAAAAGTTTAAGCAAGCTACATTTTTCAATGCGTGTACAGGACAGTACAAAGAAAAGGATCTTAACTTTGAAATCATACTTTAAATAAAACAAACATGAAGATAGCCAAGACACATCCTATTAACAGTCTACTAAAGTTCAGTTGTGATACAGGCATACCCATGGTAATAATATAAGGTCCAACAGGATTATTAGCGGACTTCACTTTACATTTTACATAAGGGAAGCACATACAGAAAAGTGCCCAGGCATAAATGTCCCTGTTTGCTCCTCATAAGTTATAGCTACTGGAAAAACACAGAATTCCCTATGAAAGGTGCAGTAAACTGTACCTCGCAATCCATATAAACTCCCATAACAAACTGTAATGGGAGCTGTGGGTATATCCATAGCATTGAAAATGTACCACTTACATTTTATGCAAGTACATAAAAACCAATGGAAATGGAAATTTTTCAGCCAGCCTTATTCAATAGGGTTTCTCTCTTAAATAAGCATGCACTCTTGTTGTTACCTTATAAATAAAATAACTGACAAAAGCCAAACCATTGCACTAGAAATTGTCAAGGAAACTCAGTTCACTTATGATGCTACATGTCAATTATTTGTTTCTCTATTTGTTCCATCTTAAAATCAGTATATATCTTTTCCAATCAGATTTCTAGAACAGCTTTACTGTTAGGTACATGGGCAGATCTGGGAATTTGAAAACGGGGTGGAGTAGACACCTCCAGCATTGCAGAGGTGGTTACAGCCCAGCTCCCTGACCCCAACAGACAGATGCTGCAGAGCAGCTTCCAGGGTCATTTTTGATTCACCAAAGAACATAAGACTCCTGCCCTTTCCCCAACTCCTCTCATACCACCCCCACTCCAGTTCAGGCACCTGCTCTCCCTTGCCTTCTCTTCCCCTCCCCTGCTCCAGCAGAGTTTGCTCAGGGTTGCCTGGGTGCAGGAACCCACGTGCTGCCACCACTGTCCTCAGTTGATCAAGGGCAAGAGAAACACCAGAGCTGCTTCAGCTGGGGTGTCTGGCTTGGCCAGGGACAGCAGCAGTGGGCAAGTCCTCCCTTCCAGGAGCTCCTGTTCCCTGCCCAATCCCCCACATGTCCCCAGTGGCTGGCAGCAGATGCTGGAATGGGGACTGCCACCATCCCTGGCAGAGCCTAGCAACCTGTGTAGCTGCTCCTGGCTGGTAGAGCACCCAGCCCAGTTGAGGAATGCAGTGTCGGTAGGAAGCAGGGAACCACGTACCGCTGCCACCGAACCCAGCACCCCATGCAGATAGACCATGCAGTCCATGGCTGGAATGAGACAGGAATGGTCCTGAGACTTTCCCCAGGTCAGCTATAGTCAGCAACAATGGCAGCCTGGTCTCCCCTTCCTCACCTGCTTCCTGCTTTGTCCACTGGGTATCCTATGCCAGCCCCAGACTCTGGACACTGCAGGAGATCTGAGCTCATCGGGAATCAGAGCTGCCTCCACATGCCCTACACTGTGGAAATGGGGGTGCTACCATGCCACTACATCCCTTTGGATCTGCCCTAATTGGGTATCTGTGATGAGATTTGCAAGCTGAATCAAAGATTAAATCTATATCTTTGGAAAGCAAGGCATGAAAAAAGCTGCCAATGCTTTGGCAACAGGTCACTTAAAAAAGACAACTGTCTTTTCCACTTTCATATCCAAAATATACGATGCAAGGTCCAACTCATAAAAGTTTCAGCCCTCTCACTTCATTGCCCTATAAAGTCTAGTCACTACTAGAAATAATTGTATTAAAAAAATCCACTGCTGCTAAGTGACTGAGAATCACAAGTGTTTCGATACTGGAAATCTAATGTAACCCTGCTGCCAGGTGCTGATGGGCAGTAACAAGGACTGGGTTCAACTTTACAAAGTTTTACATTACTTCTCAAATTTAGTTTGAGCTCCCAGTAGAAACCTGGGAAGATAAAATGTATATGAGTGTTCCAGTGTGAACAAACTTCCCTACTTGCAAGGAAATGGTAAACTTACACAGGGTTTATTACAAAGGGAAAGGGGAGCAAGCATACATCTTAGAGAGCACTTAACTATTAACCCTTAACTACAGCTCAAACCAGATCACAGTCACCAACAAAGCAACCCAGGGAGCTAGCATTTAGCCCAGTCATTTGGGAAAATGACTTCTGAGGAGAGGCTGAAAGAACTGGGCTTATTTAGTCTGGAGAAGAGAAGGCTGAGGGGGGATTTAATAGCAGCCTTCAATTACCGGAAGGGGTGTTCCAAAGAGGATGGAGCTAGACTGTTCTCAGTGGAGGCAGATGAGAGAACAAGGAGCAATCTTAGGTTAGATTTTAGAAGAAACTTTCTAACTAGTAGGGCAGTAAAGCACTGGAACAGGTTACCTAGAGAGGTGGTAGAAGCTCCATCCTGGAGGTTTTTAAGACTCAGTTAGACAAAGCTTTGGCTGGGATGATCTAGTTGGGGATGGTCCTGTTTTGAGTAGGGGTTTGGACTAGATGGCCTCCTGAGAGGTCTCTTTCTACCCTAATTTTCTATGATTCTAAGATCTGGCCCACAGGACCAAAAGGTTGAGCACAAGTGCTGTACAGTAATGCTCAAGATCTAATTTCTGATAGGCCAGAACCCAGTCCACATGTGTTGAACTGTCATTTGCACTAAAACAGACTGAACATAGATTAGCAGTTGCACCATCCAGGGACACTGGAATCCAGGTCTAAATGATGTTTTAAACAGGAACAGCTGCTGGTGACCTATCTGCTATAGGAGTGAAACCCAAGGTCTATTTTGCGTACCAAAATGATATTTTGCGTATCATTTTGTGTACCAGGATGGGGCCCCAGGACCTCATAGTACCTCTGCCTGACCCTGTGATTGGGATCTGTGCAGCCTCTGTCTGGCTCTGTAATAGGGTCCTGGGGCCCTGTGCTGCCTCCGGCTGGCCCTGCACTCCAGGATGAGGCTGTGGGGCCCAAAACTGCATTGGCCTGGCACCACATGCCAGGGTTAGGCTTGCGGGACCCATTGCAGGGACATGCAGGCAGCGCATCATGGCTGGGTCCCAGGCCAGTCTCCATGGAAATTCCACCCACCCACTGCATCCAGCACCCCCCAGTTTGAAGGAGCTACTGCTGCAGGGGCTGCCAGGAAGCAAGTTCGGCTGCCACGTCATCCCAGTCCTGCTGCGCACCGGGGGACAGCAGGACCAGCTGCATGTACCACAGCCCAGGTTACTCACGAGGGGCCCACTGCCCACTGTGGGCCAGACAAAATCCCTTGGAGGGCCAGACCTGGCCTGCAGGCCATATTTTGCCCACCCCTGCCGTATGCCATAGGAAAAACAAATCAAATAAATTATCAATGCCAGTCTAAGAGCTGAAAGAAAGAACAGATCATGAGAGAAGCACTGACTAAAATGCAGTGTTATAGCATTTCATTTTTTTTTCTATTTTACCACAAAAAAGGCAAGTGATAAATTCCAGTATATTTGCCCCTTGTCTTGGTTCTCCACTGGTCATATAAGTGTAGTAATATTTCCTGGTAACTGTAGGTCAATTACGTCATTCTTCTATGTCTTGGTTCTCCATTGGTCAGGTAAGTCTAATAATACTTCCTTTGTCCATCTTGTGTATTCAACTGCAATCATTTTGTGGCCCATTTTTGTTGGGGCCTCTTGCTATTACTATATAAATAATAATCACAATTAAATGTGGGCAAAGCTTCCAAAGACAATCTAAAATTGTAAATAGGTTGCTTTGTAACACAAAGCAGGCTGAGGAACAGTCCTGAGAAAATAACATAGAAATATATGGATAAAGTTGTGCCTGCACAACCTATATGTATTATTAAAAGCTGGTGCAAGATAGGACTAGCAAAATGATAGGCTTTGGGGGTCCTTGTTAATTGGATTTTATAGGTGAATGATTCATAAAGCTTCCAGGAAGTTTACTTGATGGAAATGAGTAAGAACCCAATGTGGATGTTACTGCAGTCAGTGTCAAAACTCTACTGGCTATTGAAATAAGGTCAGGGCCTAAAAGCCTATCTATCCTACCTCCAAGTTAAGGCTGGTAGTACTGCTAGCCACTTGCACCCCAGGCTGTGTGTACTTAAACCCATAGAAGGGGCAAGACAGCCATTGTGCAGTCTGCATAAGTGTCTCTGAGCTTGTGCCCAAGGACTCTCTCAGGTGACCCATGTATTTGATTGTGCTTACCAGCTTTGGCATGGATGGGTGGTCCTGTCAGACTCAGCACAGAGGCAACATAACCCAGATATACAACAATGAAAATACTCTTTCAGAAGAGGTGCTGGAATGGTGGAGTTGCAGTGGCTGAATACGAGTTATTCAACCAACAATGGTAATCAACAGATAGCAAGTGGCTAAATGCTACTGCAAGTAAAGAACAAGTTTGAAAACCAGTCGGAACCTGGTATAATAGACAGTAGGAAAAAAAGTCAAAAGTAGCTCCCATGAAAAGAAGGTGATTGTTTGTTTCAGGACCCTGGATGTGACCCAGGGACATTCACCTCCTCTAGCTTCCTGTGAAAGTTATTACTGTGGGCAGAAAATAGGAACTGTTGAGTGTGAAGAGAAAGGTGCAGTGCTTGGAAAGCCACTTCTGAAGGTTGGAACGTGGCTGGCCTCTATGCGCAAATGTACATCAGAGATGCATGGAAATGTCCTCTGTGCTGGGAGTAGGCTTTCTTGAGCACAGGCTCTGCTCTGTTGGAGAGTGTTCAACACTGCACAGTTACCTAAGAAAGGCCATTTTGTGTCCCAAAGTTTGTCTAACCCCTCTCTCTAAACAGTTGGTCCAACAAAAGATAGTCACTGAAAAACCTTTGCCTCAGAGTCCGCCAGGAGGCAGTGCTCCTATCCTTCATTCCCAGCGTTGCTGAAAGCACCCATCCAGTCGTCCCAAAGTTTTTGGGGAATTTGTTTTAAACAAGTATAATCTGTATGAGGACTCTTTTCCCCTTCTTATTTCTGCACTTTCAAGGTTCACCTTTTGAAGGTTTTCTCTCCCTTCACAAGAGATAGAAATACCCCATCCTCTACTCCCCTCCTTTTTTTTTAAAGGGGAAACAAGTTCTAGCAAGTTCATATGACTTCAGGAGGTAAAACTTCATCTCCTCCCCGCCTGCTTATAGAAGTCATTATCTTACCGTTTCAGGCTGGACATAAGGAAGAACTTCTTTACTGTTCGAGCCCCCAAGGTTTGGAACAGACTGCCACCGGAGGTGGTTCAAGCACCTGCTTTAAACGCCTTCAAGAGACATTTGGATGTTTATCTTGCTGGGATCCTATGACCCCTGCTGACTTCCTGCCTCTGGGGCAGGGGGCTGGACTTGATGATCTTCTGAGGTCCCTTCCAGCCCTAATGTCTATGAAATCTTCTTAGGAGGTAGAGTGGTTTTGTGAGTAGTACACAGGACAAACTCTGTCTGGTTATCTACATTAGTCTGAAGTCAGGCAGAAGGCCAGGCAGGGTGGCACCCTAATGAAGCAGGGTGTCGCTTATGAAAGCTTATTCCTTTCTGAACCAGTTAAGTCTCTAAGGTGCCATTCTACCCTGTCTTCTGCCTTTTTTGATTGTGAGTACTCTGGTCAGGGATTCTCTTTTATTATATTGATTTACAATACCCACCTCTTGGACCCCTGCCTGTACTGAGGTTTAGATGTGATACTGTAACCTCTGTAAACCAGTACAATAACAATAAAGCATAACAATAATAATGGTACTATCTTTCCTGTCGGGTTATTTGCAGAAGCCCTAGGCTATGTTTTAAAACAGAGGCCCTACCTGTATAAGGTTAAAAGCATACTGGAAGATGCATGAGGTTTCATCAACCTTCTAAAACCGTTTGGAAAATGAAGGAGCTGCCTAAAAGGGAAGATGAGTAAGTTTTATGTCAATAAATTATAGTTTATTTAATTGGTTCCTATTTAAGACTGTAATACCATTGGTGGGGAAGTCTATTTATGACTTTTTTATGCTGACATGCAGCCATTATGTTGCTCTAAGGTCAATTAATTGTCAGGGCACCACAAGTGTTTTGCACAGATATTTCTAACTGTTTAAATCTAAATAAATTAATAATTTTGCTTTGGCCCACATGTGCAAATTTTACCAAATATTTTTTAAACCTACTGACCGGCGATTTAATATTTTACTTTAGCATGCACTAAACTCATCTTAAAGTACTAATTAGCATGGGAATGGAAATAACTCATGACACTGATCACACAGTAAATGTAAAGTACTACAGCACTGATGTATTGCCATTATTTTAGATTAAGAACTAACACAAAATATTCCTTCTTAGCCTGCGTACCCTGGCCCATGTGCTTACAGACAAGAGAGGTAATGGTTTACAGAATTTATTTCAACAAAAACTTCTCTCTCAGTTATAAAGAAGCAAGGAAATAAAACTGCATGGCAAAGAAACATGTTTGAGTGAACCGTTTATATTTTCTTCCTGTGAAAAGCTACTAAGTGTACTGATAGTACAGTATTCAGCCAATTTAACATGAAGTGGGGATAGGGTATGGGTGTAGATGAAGGGCCAGTTTACTTCTGCTCTGTACGTTGCTTTTATTTAATTTAGTGTGAATCTAAAACTCTTCTTCATCAGAATGGTAGTACAATGGTGAAGGCCCTTGTATCCAGCACAGGGTTCAGAAACATCCTCCCAGGGAAATCACAGTACAATCTGCCTATTTCAAAGGCAATTTTCCTCTTTAAGCATGTGAGGAATTCTACCAGAAGCAGAGAAATTATGCTAAAATGTCCCTTTAATTAGGTAAAGCAATGCTAACAAACATCTTTTTTCTAAAGAGTGTTGTGGGCTCCATCTATAGACTTTCTGGTACACAGGTCCAATACTTCTAGAAATATTGGAAAGCAGCTCCATATATATCCCTCAAATCTCAACCCTGATGGCTGATCACAAAAAACAAAAGATTGAGTGTATTGTGCACAGAGGGAGTAAGAACATCTTTGTTTGTTGACAGGAATAAAATGTAACTTGTCACCAGAGCTGATATCCTGTATTAATAGCTCCTTTCAGGAAACATGGATATTTGTGTAATAAATATTGATGCAAGAACACTGCACTCGAGTTGCCTTTGGAAGCATGTAATGGCTGCAAGTTTTTAAAGGATGTGTTTAATTGTCATTGCCTTTTCTTTAAACAGAAAGCTAACTCTCTTTTTCTAATTGGATGCCATTATGTTCATCACAAGGTAGATTCTTGCTGATGATGCTACAGGGACAGACGAAAGAAAGAAGCTTGATCTTTCTACATCTGATATCCAGAGCTACTAACATTTGGAAAATAAAAATAAAGGGATGAGCCTCCAAATGAGCTGGAGTCTAGGGAATACTAAAGCCTTTGCTGCAAGAAGGTTTTATATATGTTCTGCTACATATTAGGTTATTTTATATGTAACTATTTTAATAATCACTGTGACAGCATGTTGATAGTTTACTTCAATGGGTCTCAAAGCTTTTACACTCATGGAACCGCTCATTCAGCTTGAGACACCCCAAGCTCATTCAGCTTGAGACACCCCAAGCATGTTGGACTCGAAGCATGTCTCAGAAAATATAGGCTCTTCCTTTTTGCTCATTTTTTACTACAGAAAAATAATAGAGAAATTCTACTGTTGCAAAGGACACAGAAAGACTATACGTAATTGAATTTGCATGCACAGAAACTCAATCTGGGCACAAGCATTTGCATTTGCAAATCAGAGAGATGTTCCATTTCGCACTCACAAGTAATCATCACAAATAAGTGTGCAGAGATCACAGATTGAATTGCTGCCTTTTAAATATGTGTTCCTTTATGCTTGTCCAGTTGAGATGGCTCTTTGAGGTCATGTTATGCTGAAATCTGCAGAGCCCTTTAAAAAGGGGCAGTTTCTTTTTATGTGGCAAAGATTAAAAAAGGGGCTCACACTCCCTTTCAGTTTTTGGTTTAGGCCCCTGCCAACATTCAAATTGATGCTACCAATTGAGAGATGTCCTTCACATTGCTGCACCAGTGTCCAGTGACACGATGTTTGTTCCATTCCAGTGCTCACTCTTGGGTGTCAGGTAAATGAGATACACTGAAAATTAATGTGCCAGCAGAAGAAATATCAATTTTAATCCTGAGAAGACAGAACTAATGATCACCAAATATCACGACTTGCTCCCACTGGGATACTGAATAGCAGTTATAACAGCAACAACAACAACAACAACAACAACAATAAGTGTGCTTGGTATGGCCTAAGAGCCTGAACTGATATCAAGGCCCACTTCTGGTAGGCAGTGTACTATGACATAGCAAGAGTCAGTTGCTCCCTGAAAAGCTTACAATCTGAGGACCTGATCCATCAAACAATTATCCAGATTGTTAACTGTACTCATGTGGGTAGTTCCTTAGTCATCAATGGAAATATTGCATGCAAATGAAATTACTCAGCGTTAAAAAGATTTGTAAGACCAGGGCCTAATCAGACAAGGGGGGAGGCATTATTATACCAATTTTAATGAAAAGATAAACAGAAGGCACAGAAAGGTGAACAATATGTATTTGTGTTCCTCTTTTATATTCAATGTATCCCAAAATATTGTAGAGGGGAAAGATGGTGGCTCCAAATTAGGATGTTTATTTTGGTGGTGATGACAAAATGTTTTTCCAAGCAAAGCATAACTAAATTAGCAGGCATGAAGCCTAATGATGAGGAGAAATTGCTTCTTTATACAATACAACCTCATTAGCTTTATAGTTCACGTATTGGATACCTTGAAGCTACTGTCACCCACAGCCAAAAGGATAAGTTTTTGGGGGGTTTTTTGTATGCCTTATGATAAGAATAATTCAAAATATGTCTATTTTGAAATTTAAAGCTGTTTCCTGGTCCTTTGGACCAGTTAATTTGGAATGCAGGAGCCAAAAGATACCAACTTTGAAATACTAAACAGGTTCAAAGTAAGCATACAGATAATTTGCATGTATCCAAATTACTGTGGATATGTACAGACTTAGTACACCGACATGCAGACCTTACTGATAAGAACAAAGTGGGCATATCTACACATGCATTTAATCCAAGATCAGTTTTCTTGCAAGTTAAATACTTGTGAGTAAACGCTCCCAGGCAGGCGTCTACACATGCACAGACTAGGGAGAAGATTAACTGCTCTTAGCACCAAACTTCCTGCAGCCCTTCAATAGGCCCCTGCTGCCACTGGGGGGAGCTCCATGTTCTGGCTGCAGCTGCCAGCAGCTGGTAGCCCTCTTGAACAGCTAGCCCCACTCTCTGCTCCCTGGCCAGCCACTTCCCTCCTGGTTCCCCCATGTGCAGCCTACCCAGCCACAGTGTGCCATCCCAGGGCTGGTGCTGCCATGCTATAGCTGCGCGGATCCCATCCTGCTGGTTGGACCCTGGAAGAGATGCTGATGATGGGGTCCTGGATGCCACTGCTGGGGCTACCCTCACTGTCCTGGGCTCCAGCTCATTGCCTCTGGGCTCATTGGGCCAGCCAGGACTGGTGGCTGCATGTCATCCAGCATACCTCGGATGATGAGCAGTGGCTGGAGGCATTCTGGATGACCTGGGCCACCTTCTGGGACCTCCTGGAGTAGCTCCAGCCACACCTGGAGTGGCAGGACACCACTATGCAGCTGTCCGTCCCCACAAACATGCAGCTGGCCCTTGGCTTGCTCAAGCTGGCCACACCCACTATCCTTCACTATGGGGGCCATCTCTCTGGGGTGGGCAAGGCCACCACCGTGGAGGCTGTCTTGAAGGTGTGGGGGACCCTTCAGGACATTCTGGGGCACATTATGTTTCGTGTGTATGACACCCTGGTGGTGGCGGCGGGGTTCCATGCCCTGGGAATCCCCCAGTGCACCATGGCCCTGCATGGGACCCATATCCTCATCACCTGCCCACCCCATAGGGACCAGCCCTACTACAGTCAGTGGGGCTTTTACTCCATGGTGCTCAAGGCTGTTATGGACCACTGTGGTGCCTTCATGTACCTAAGTGCTGCCTGGGTGGGCAGTGTCCACGATGCCTTAGTTTTACAAAACTCCACACTGCCACGCCTGGTGGAGAGGGTGTGCTTCACCCTGGAGGTGCCAGACCTGCAGCTGGGCATCGTGATGGTCCTGCCCTTCCCCATTGGGGATCCCACCTTCCTGCTCCTGCCTTGGCTCATGCAGCCCTAAACCAGCCTGTTAGACCCCCACCAGGCCCATTTTAACCACTGCCTGGGCTGGACCCATGTCCTGGTAGAGTATGCTTTTGGCTGTCTGAAGGGACACTGGTGCACCCTCACCACCTGCCTCAAGTTTGCTGAGGACAACCTCCCCTTGATCATTATCACAGCTTGTGTGCTACATAACATCTGCAAGGCTTGGGGGGAGCTCTTCAGTGAGGCCTGGGTGGAGGAGATGTGGTAGGCAGAGAACACCCAGGGGCATTGCCTTGATCTGGGCCCCTTGCCCAACATCCTGGAGGCCGTATGCCCTGAGACTCCTTCCCTGCTACCACCAACAGCACACAGCCCCAGCCCTGACGCCAGCCTGCCCTGTGCTTGCTTTGGACTTGTGCCGGCCAGGGCAGAATAGTTGGAACATGTGCAAACAGCCTTGACCCCAGCCCACCCTGTGCCTGCTCCAGACTCAGCTGCCCACATTGAGCAGTGGCAGTGGCAGTGGCAGTGGCTAGGCAGAAGCTGCTGCTGGGAAAAATGGCCCCTCCCCCTTGCCGCTGCTGGCCCCTTCTGGCTGAAGCCACCCAGAGCCCACCCTGCAGCCATCCTGCACCCTGGGCCACCCTGCAGCTCAGCACCTCTGCACTGCCACCGCTGCCCTCTGTGTGGCACTGAGGTGGCAGTGATGGCAGCAGAGAGGAGCC
The DNA here is from genome assembly GCF_000455745.1 of Alligator sinensis. Taxonomy (NCBI): domain Eukaryota; kingdom Metazoa; phylum Chordata; order Crocodylia; family Alligatoridae; genus Alligator; species Alligator sinensis. The sequence goes on from NW_005842253.1 coordinate 92,666, forward strand.
ACAGGGCAGCCCGGGCATGGCCTCTGGGTGGCTGCAGCAAGAAGGGCCTGGCAGCAGCAATGGGGAGGGACCTCTTTTCCCCCACGCCCAGCAGCAGCTTCTGCCCAGTCACTGCCACCACTGCTCAGAGTGGGCAGGCAGACTGAAGCAGGTGCAGGGTGGGCTGGGGTTGGGGCTCTGTGCACAAGTTCTGGCTGGTCCAGAGCTGGTCTGCTCCACTAGGCCAAGTCCAGAGAAGCTATAGGACGGACCATATTTTGCCCAACCCTGGTCAAAATGGATGTGTCCAATTAACACTCATTAAAAAAATTAACGCGTTTATTTGTTTTGTGTTAATTTTGTAAATTAACTGCAATTCACTAGTTAGAATAGATAAAAATGCACACACAGGGCAAGACATGGGAGGGGTATTATTATTATTTTGTAGACTGGGAACTAAGGCAGGGACATATTGGAGAGATTCTAAAGCTAGATCCAAACTGGACAACTGAGCAATTAAAGAGAACTAAAGAGGAATTAGGTTGCCCAAGTCAAAAAAAGCGATCCAAAATCAATTGCACTTTGGAGGCCATAAAACTACTCAGGCACTTCCATTTTGACCTGAACAGATACTTAGGCTTAGGCTCAGTTTGAGCATCTAGGTACCTAAATCCTGCCTGAACTCTGTTGAAGTATAAATCAGAGATGAAGAAGTGCCTAATCTCTGAGTCACCAGAGAGCCTCAGTCCAGGATGCCCATAGGGTATACTGACAACACGTTGTAAAGTATAAATTGCAGTACCCCAACATTATCATTTGGAAAATATGGTAGTGGTGTTCACCTTTAGCACGGTGGTTTAGTGACTAGACCACCTCACATAAAGATATTGAGAACTGAATTCTAGGCCCTTTTCAGACTGAGGTGTTTCAAACCCACAGGTCCCACCTCTCAGGTCATTGTTCTAACCAGCAGGCTTTGGAAGAAGCTGGGTGGGAAGTGTCCTCTACCCTTCCTGTTGAAGCTGAGTCACTGGACAGACAAAAGTGCAAAAACCATGGGGTTTAACTGAGAGCAACAAGAAGAAACATGACTTTACAGTGCAGTGATGAGGATATTCAGGGGGAGAGAAGATTCCTAGGTTCTAGTTCCAGGTGCTGGTGACCTGGATGCCTATTCTCTGGAATTTCTCGAGTCAATGGAGGCTCCTAAGGTGCAACCTGAGTCAGGGGCCAACCTTTGAGGAAGAGTGGATGGGTAGAAGAGTAGACAGATACGTATGTTTACCCATTGACTCCTCAATCTACATTTTCACTGACTGCCTGTCTTGTATGCATACCAGCCCAGCCTCTGGCTTCTTTACTTTTCATTCCATCCAGGAAGAGCACACACCAACTGCTGAAACTTCCTTAGCCTGGCGAAGGGTTTTTGAACCTGAAAGTTTACTTAAAAATTGTTCTCCAACTATTTAAGCTGGTCTAATAAAAGATATCAGATTCACTCAAAGAACCTTGTCTGTCTATGTCCTTAGACCAACACGGCTACAACTTACACCCCTGTATGTTTACTGCTGACATTTCCCTGCCACTCTGGAGCAACATTCATAGACGCCTAACTCTATCAGTTAGGTTCACAGGGATCCTGTCTATTTGGACCCTGTCTCCCTGTGGCCAGATACTTATTTTAGGCACTCTAAAGCCTAAATGGAGACACCTACAATACTGATGTGGATCTAGCCCATGTCACTTGAGAGATCTGGATTCCTAGTTCAATTAAGTTAACCACAAGACTTCCTCCACTTCCTCCAGATGAGTATTTAGTAAAAACAGGAACACAGAGTAAAACATTGTGAGAAAAGATGCACAGCTGAGAAAAAAGATGGGGCACTGCAGCTGTGGCCACCCATTGGCTTAGAATGGTGCAGTATAACTCAGAGGGAATTATGTATTAGAGAGTATAGTTAACAAGGTGAACAGACTGTATGGTCTGATCACACTTGGTGTGGAAGACAGATTTCACAGATAAGAAAAAAACAACTGCACAAGATCAGCAAGTGAAAGCACCTGTCAGTAGCTAGCTGAGTCAAAGGGGTTGAGTATGAAAGGTTTTAGCTATTTGGTATTCAGGTTTATTTCAAGGGGCAGGAGAAAGTGGATAAGCAAGATAATTGATAACAAGAACATTTTAAACTATAAAAAGATCATTATTTATGTTTCAATTTTGTTTAAGAGAGGCAAGGATCTCAAGAAGGTCAGCATGCATCTGAAAACTCATCAAACTTCTCTCCTGGGTACGCAGTTGGTCTAATAAAATATGTCCCCAAAAAATCCTTAGTCTTGCATACATTTCCTGGACCTTCATGGATACAACAATATTTCTATGTTGCTTAAGAATTTTAAAGCTAGGAAGTCAATTTAAACAAATAAAACTTATTTTAATAAAATAAATGATACGGATTCAGAGATAAGGCTTCTGCCGAACTTGTGCCTGAGGTAGGACTGCAGAATTCAGGCTATGTTTCTGCAAGCAACTGAAAATGAGCTGACCAGAGCTCTTATAATGATACATGGCACTGTTCAGCAGTAGTTCTCAAAGCCCTTTTTTATACAAAGGAAGTCAGTATCATTCCCTGCTGTACAGACTGGGAAAGTCAGATACAGTGAGAAAAACTGATCTGCCTGGTTACCAGTCTGGTAATTACCAGAGTTAGAATTAGAACTTGAGTCTCTTGTATCTTGAGTCTCCTGTATCCTAGTTTAGTGTTTAACCAACTAGTTAGGTTTAGTGGATGTAATCTAGGAATGTGGAGACACTTGCAGGCTTTTAGATTGGTTTTCTGCATTGGATCTGGGTACCATCAAATATTGGGAGAGTTCAGATGCAGATCTGAACTTGTTAGTTTAGTTTCTGGCCCAGATCTTATGGGAATATTCTAATTAATTCAATGGAAATTTACTGGGACATAATTTGTTTACTTTTGCCTCTGAGAACTGGGAATATACATTTGTTTGAAGGTGCCTTTAGTCAGAAGATACAGATTTTCAAGGGTTTACTGAGTTGTAGCATGTGGGCAAAGGGTTTCTTTATGGAGCTCATTAAAACCTTAACAGCAATGCTGGTGCTTGCTGCTGAAAAAAATATTATGCCTTGCTTCAGCATATGCCAAAACACAAGGAACTTAATTTTATATTGGCTCCTTTGAGAGCAGAACAGTCAGACAGAGTCACCAGTTAAGTTAAAAAAATAAATAAAAGAGAGGTTATTGATGTTGACAGAAAGGATCCTAACCCTTTGTACATGGATGTGTCATTTGACAGGAACCTTTTGAGTCCTTTCGGCTGAGGTAGATTTGGCAATCATTCAGCAGCAATGCTTTATACTTTCATGCAGGGATTCCTAATAGGAAAAGCAGCAGTTCTGTTCTTTGGAAATATTGCAGTGAAAATGACCAAGGTAAGGAGAACACCAGGTGAGACATGTTAAGAACAAACTTATCAGTCTGCACTGGAGGTCAATGTATATTGCTTTTCTTTTCTTTTTTTTTCCTTTCAAATTAGAATACATAAGTCTTAGGAACTGATCCTGAAAACACGTGAATAGAACACACATGAGAGAAATCCCAATGAAATTCCCAGTGAGAATTTTTGCAAAACTTAAGGATCATGAAGTCCTGAATAATGGCTTGGAATAACAGACTACATATTATGAGTTTACTAATTTCTATAGAACATAATTGCCTGTTAGGAAAATGTATTTAGAAAAACTAGGGGAGGGCAAAAATAATCACTATTATAACTTCAGGGAAATCTTTTTTTCCTCCCAGTGTATCATCCAGATATTGGCAAATTTTATCCCAAGGAGGCATGGATAAATTTGCTAAAGAATCTGAAGCCAAGGAAATTAAACTAGAGAGGTATTTTGAGGTATTGCTAATCCCTTCCTTCGATAATTTAATATGATAATGATAAAAAGGTCTATGCTGCTTAACTATAACATGAGAAAAATCAGGAAGTAAACTGGAATTATGGAAAGAACAGAAGAGTATGATGTAAAAGGGATAAGACTCAAATATTAAAACGTAAATATTTAAAACTGGGTGCTGGCATAAATCCCCATTCTGCAGTTGGATGTTGATGCTGCACAGATGCATGAGGGATCTGAGTTCCTAATCAGCATTTGCTTGGTTAAAATGTGCGTTTTACTTCACAGATTGCTTTTTTTTAGATTAATTCTGAAAAAATGAGGATGGGGTCAAAGCTCAAACCTGTTGTATGTCAAAGACTGCTGCTGACTTAAAAGGCTCTTGCTGATGATGTAAAAGATGCCTGCTGATGAAGCCCTAACTAGAGATATCACACCAAAGAGGTTGAGCAATCTACTGCACTGCCTCCTTGGCCCCTTCCCCAAATGATAATGTTTTTAAATGTGTTCCTAGTCAGGAAAACTTGTATTTGATTGCTACTCATCTCTGCCTGGCTATGTACCCGGAGTCTTGGAAATGTTGTATTATTCATTTGTACAATACAGAAATAGAGAAATCAATACATATGACTCACACAAAAGCCACAATGCACATTTACTTGGCTACTGCAGATTTGGTAATTGGACCCAAAAGGTAAATAAATAAAAATAGCACAAGACTAGTTGTCCAGTGCAGCTTTACAAGAAAGCACGCAAACATACTTAGTACTGCCTGGGCTCCATCCCAAGCCAGTTGTACTAGAAACCTGGACAGAAATACACATATCTTCATTTCTTTCATTCGCTTTGCCTTCAATATTGAAATGCCACCCAGGCTTTCCTGTTAACTTCAGAAGGCATTTCCTATTACTATAGAATGTCCCTGCTTATTTTTTTCAGCTTCCAGAGTTTAACTTTTATTCAGATTCACGAGGCAGGAAAAATAAGCTTCTTGAATGGATCCCTGGCAGTAAACATGAGAACTGGGGGTGCATCTACATTTGCTACTAGGAGACTTGAATAAACTCTGGAGCTTATTGTTCCAGAATGTATTGTTCCTGGGGGTTGCATCTGCATGTGCGCCTAGGAGCCCAGCACATTGAGCCAGGTCAGAGCAGTCCAGGGCTGCTCCCCCCTTCATTCAACATGCTGTGGAGGGGCTGGCTTGGGCATGAGGATGCTTCAGTTTGGGGATAGCAGGCAGGCAGGCCCCACACTGAAGCACCTTCATGCCCCAGCCAGCTGTGTCAGTGTCTGCACATGTGCTGCTGCAGTTTTTTTACTCTGCTTTACTAGTATTATCCTTCTGTGGAATAAATTAATCTACTCTGGCCTAATAGGGGTGCATGTGTAGATGTGCAATGTTTACTGCACAGCTAATTAGCACTGTAAATGTCTCATGTAGATGTGCCTGGGGAGTAACTTATTCAGCTTTATTTCCCACTACAGTGAATACTGTTTAAAACCCCAAAGCTACCAGATGTGAAGTACTTTGGGAGCACAGAAATCCACAAAAGGCCAAATCCTTGACATACTTATTATGAGATATGTGGCTCTCTGCAAGGGGCTGAATCCTGTGGATTTGGCCCACCTAACTATTTAAGCACAATATTCACTAGATGATACAGACAGCTAAGGCCCTTCCTACTCCAGGATACTTAAATATTTAATACAAACTGGGCATGTCTACATGTGCAATTAATGTGCAATTTGAGCCAGAGTAAACTAATCTCAACATCACTGTCTACACGTGCACTTAAGTGCAGTAATTTACTCTGCCATTGGTTAATACCTGTGTCTGAATGAACTATCCTACAGCAGAATAAATTAATCTACTGTGCCCTAATTGTGGTGCACATGTAGTTGGTGACACTTTACTGCACATTAAATCAGTCTACTGTGCAATAAAGCACATGTGTAGATGCACCCACTGACTGGCAACACAGTATGCAAAAGCCCAGTGGCTAGAGTTGCTGAATGGCAACTGGGAACCCCAATTCAAATCCCCACTCCAAGTTTGGCAGACGGCAAAAGATATGAACCTAGGTCTCCATCTTCTCCAGAGTGCTCTAGCCATGAGATTATCTGCCTTCTGTGCAAGGTCTGAATTGGTATACATGAAATTGGGCATGAATACACGTGTATTTATGTGTGCCTAAATTGAATGTGCCTTTGCTTAAGGCAGACAAGGTTCCTTGGGTGAATTTGATATCTTTTATTAGAGCAACCCAAATGCTTGGAGAATGGTTATTAAGCAAGCTTTCGGGTTCAAAAATAAAAGATAATAAAAGATATCAAATTCACAAAAAAAAAAAAAAAATAAAAATTCCCCCAAAGGAACCTTGTCTTCCTATGTCCTTAGACCAACACGGCTACAACCTAAACCCTTTGCTTAAGGTGCATTAAGGTGATTTAGTAGGGCTGTGCCAAGTTTCGATCCCTGATTCGATTCGGAGGAGATTCAGCCCAATTTGGTGGCTGAATCTCTGAATCTAAATCGAATCAGAGGACCCTTTAGTCTCTCTGAATCGAATCAGAACCCTCTGGATTAATTAGGAGAAATTTGGAAAGATTCAGAGATTTGGACATAGACACAGCTTTAAATGTTTTTTCTACATACTTCTAGGTAGCAGCCAGCTTGTGAATGCTATGATGCTGGGGCACATGGAGTGGAATGTCCCACAGAAACATGGGGGGCTCCCCCGTGTGCTAGGCAGCAGACCCAGAAGTGAACCAGAAGCACTTCCAATCCACTTCTGGGTTCAACGGGGAGTGCACTGGGGGTCCCCCCCATTCCCCTCCAGCTTGGCAACTGGTGCCTCCTGGGTCAGAGGGGCACCCAGGGTCCCCCTGTGGCTGATCACCAAGCTGGAGGGGGGCGGGGGGGGGCAGTGTGCTCCCTGGGAGACCCAGGCAGTACTTGCGGTTCACTTCTGGGTTTGTGACCGAGCACGTGGAGGGCCCCCCCCACTCCTGTGGGATGCTCCATCCACCCCAGCATCAGAGCAATCACAAGCCATGCTGGTACCCCAAGGTATGTAGAAAAAACTTTTAAAACCATGTCTATGTCCAAATCAAACAAGGGACACTGATTCGAATCAACGAATCGAAACACTGTCCCTGATTTGGGCTGAATCCCAATCCGAATCGAATAGAGCCCGCTTTGTACACCCTATGATTTAGATGCGCATCTACACATGGATGCACTAATATGCATTAAGGTGCATTAAATTTAGGCACAAATAGCTAAGTTGCATTAGCAAGTGTGCAGACATGCTTATGTGCATTAACACAGTGTGTATCCATTGATGCACACCATGTTAATGCACATTAGCACATCTACACATGCACTAATGTGACTTAGCTATTTGCACCTAAATTTGCTATTTACTTGATGTCCGTATCAAATTTAGGCTCACATAGCCTTAAACCATCATTTAAAAGGTGCATTAAGGGCACACAGGTAAACATGCTCCCTTAATGAACCTTAAAATAGCAATTTTAAGCTAAGCCTGCTTAAAAGAGGCACGTGCAGACACATCCATTATGTACCAGTTTGAGTCTTGCAAGCAAGGTAAGTGGGGAAATGCCAGGTTTGAGACTCCTATTAAGAATCCAACACTTACTGGAGCTCTAAGCAGCTTCGTTTAGCAGCATCAGGGCTTGGATGACTTTGCATATGCCCAGTTCAGGGGATTTTATTGGCGTCTATACATGAGCATGGATTAAACAAGTCTGCTGGAGTGTGGGAATTACTGTGCTCCCAATGGCCTCCATATCTTGTGTATGAGAGTTCCCATTCTTCAAAATGGTGGCGGGGTGCTTTATCTAAAGCTCATCTAATAAGCTTTAGATAAAGCACCCCACCTCCATTTTGAAGTGCAGGGATACTGATACACAAGATGCTCTGAGCACTGTTGTTGATCTTCAGATTCCCTAGTTCCCTAACGTTCTCAACTGGACTGAGCAGTGGGGCCCCTCTATCATGACATAACCTGCAAGTGAGGCATCCTCATACTTATTTCCTAAGTGGCAGGTTCCACCAGGTGTTTACTGAGCATACATATAACATGCCTGTAGGATCAGCACCACAGAAAATGCAGTGGAGGCTGCTGCTATCTTTTACATGACACGTTCTGGAAGAGGAGTCCCTCCTGAGGGAATTCTTTATGCTGCTCCATCATGTAGAAAAGATTCACTGCATGAGAAAGAGCAAGAGAGTGGGGAGTCCTGGATGCTTGTTCCTGAAGCAGGGCTGATTTCTTGTAAAATACTGAGGACTCCTTCCTTATAGGATAGAGCCATAACCACTTCGCAGGCTGCAAAGCTCACTTGCTCATTTTTTCTCTGCACAATAGCACAGCTTCAACAGAAAGCATAGAGAGTGCATTCATGACATAATAACCTATAGACCAACCAGTAGAGCTCTCAGATCTGAGAGGTGGGGGGTTTGGACCCCCACCCCCCCAAAAAGAGAAGAGAACCCATATTCTAATAATTGTTCTAACCACTATGATACTGGACCCCTGGCACCACTATTGCCTCTTCTGTGTGTTGAAAGAAGGGACTAATCCTTACACTATTTTTTCAAAGGAAAGGGCATTGGCACATATCTTCATGAAAAGGTTCTGGGCTGTGGATTCCAAATTAAGGAAGAAACCTCTCAGCAGCTCCAGCTAAGGCATGTAAGCCCCAGAGAAGAAACGGATTTCAGACACACACCTGTCCTAAGTATTCCCTACCAACTGATGGCACATGGTTTTGTTTCCCATTCTAAGGCACCTCTTTCTCTCTGTACTGTACTGTATTGTACTGTACTGACAACCTAGGCACCTAAGTACCTTTAGGGCTCCTACCATGAGAAATCCTTTTGAAATACTCAGCTAGACCTCTTATGGTAAAGACATGCCTAATAAACAAATATTATTATATTTGCAGAACCCAGCCTGATCTTGAAAGACTATAATCTCTTCAGTTCCAAAAAAATCCCCTGGTATAATTAAAAAAAAAAAAAGAAAGGAAGAAGAAAAAAAAATTATCTTTGTAACCGAAAATTGACAGAGGGACTGTGCGGGTGAGTATGTGAACAGCACATAAAAGAAAACGAAGGCAGTTGCTGGCTTCATCCTCTTCAACTTTGAAATTTATGGCTGCAGACCTCATAAAAGATCCTTGTGGCTGCAAATCTCCAAACTTCTTGTTCAGCTCTGATTTATAGAATGAATAAATCCAAGCAAACAGAGCTGTGAAAAGGATTTATAGAATAATTTATGGCTTTAGTTCAGGTTGGGGTTTTTACTAGTTATTTACCTTTACACTTAAGATAAAGATTTGTGAGTAGCCAATTATCCAAGGCAGCATGTGTTGCTGTGACAGCAGAGTTCAATGCACTAGTTAGCCTTAAAAAAACTAACTGATTTTGGGATACAAAAGGGTACAATTGAACATACAGGACAGAGTGTACACCCAATATGTTAAAAAATGAAAAAGAAGTAATAATCCATTGTAAACCACAGCTTTCCAGGATTAAAAGCGCCTAACAGCAAAAGAAAAGATGATTGGTATGCATTTATATAAAAGATAGGATCAGGGTCTCAGGTAGCATGAATCAGTGCAGCTCTATTGCAGTCATGCTGATTTACAGCAGCTGAGCATCCCACCCTAATGCTCTCATAAAACCACCTTTCAACAGCAGCTTGCTCTGGGACCTGCACATTTGTTCACCTGCATGATTCATTACTCTCTGGAAGCAAGCTGGTGCCTAGGATTTTAAGATGAACGTGGATGGTATTTGCTCTAGTTATTTCTTCCACCTTTGAATGCTCATGGCATATCCCTGTGAAACTTAGAAGGTTCTGCAAAATGTCTGTGGGAGATGTAAGCTTACACAGCTGCCTCCCCAGGCCACTCCATCCTGGTGACTTAGAGGAGGGGGAAATGCATTTTCCAAGCATTCCTGAGTATTGAGAAGGAATTGAAGTAAATAACTTATGCTGCTGGCTGTGCTACCTGAACAGGATTGTGAAACTCTCCACCTTCATGACGCATGGTCCAAGTTTCTGAACCTGCTCTTCCTCCCATAAGCAGCAGCATCACAATGGGACTTAAGCAACTAGCAACAGAAGTTACCACTGTGGCGGGCTTACTGATAGCAGCCCAGTGTGTCCAGGCGTGGAGAATCCCCTTTGTGATTGGTGGAATATTTCTACCAATCAGGCAATTGCTGGGGAGGGGCTTGCCCCACCCCTACCCTGGGGCAAGGCAGAGAACCTGGACCTGGTTAAAGCCTGCACCCTGCTTCAAGCTGATTGGTCCATTTGCAATCTGGGGACAGAGCCTCTGGAGGGTATAAAAGAGCAGTACGCTTGGCACGGGTGGCTGCATGAGGGACAAAGAAGGGGACCAGGCAAGAGAAAAGCTGGCAAAAGTTGGCCAGCAGGGGTGGAGCTGTTGCTCCTAAGTGTCCGAAGACCGTCCTTGCCAGATGGGAGTAGTAAATGGCTGCGACCCACAACCCCACCGCTGAGAATTGTGGCATTGGTGCACGGGTTGGTGCATGGGGCTGAGACCCTGGGAACTGCATGAGGCAGCTTGGGTCTGCATCCCCAGTCAGTGCACAGGATGGTGCAAATGCAGGAGGGATTGGGACCCCTGAGAGCTGCTTGGGGCAATGCGGGTCTATAGCCACTGGGACAGGGCCAGCAGCTCAGTGCAGACAACACTGCACAGAGGGTCTGGGAGCAGACTGAGCCCCAGCACTGCATGAGGCGGCTCAGGCCTCCAATCCCTAGCAGAAAGCACAGCCCTTGGTATACATGATGGTGCACAGGGTCACCAGCAGCTGGTGGCCCAAGGGGAGCCAGTGGCCTTGGAGGCATTGCATGTGAGGAGCAACTCAAACGGGAGGGACAAGGACCATCTATCCAGGCCCAGAGTTGTGAGTTGTTGGGGAAAATGATTCCTACAGGGGAGGGCAATTCCTTCTGGCTTGTAGGGGGCTCCTAGAAGGAAGGAAAGGGAGAGGGCCTTTGGGTTTAGGGGCTACCTCGGGGTTGTGAAAGGCCCAAGGGGTATTACGGTCCCCCCCCACTGGTCCCTGGAGCACTGGACTCAGGACCCATCAGTGCCTTGGGGACCCTTAAAGAGTTAAGTTTTATTTCTAATGCTATGCACATCATATTCAGTAAGATAGCGCCTTATATTTTGTTATTGCTATGTAATGATAATTGTTGATTCATTGATATGTGATCCCACTGAAATCCTTGCTGGAATCCCTCTTGGCCACCCACCTGTTGCTTATCTGTTCTTGATTTGTGCTTACCTGTACTGGTTTATTACTGACCTGTTCCTGATTTGTGCTTACCTGTACCGATCTGTTACTTCCCTGTTCCTGAGTGGAACCCTTAGTGGTAGTGTATAGTTCCCCCCTGATTCTGCTCTCAGAGTATAGATTCATGTCAAAGTTGTATATTTGTAAATATGTCTATTAATATACATCTTTCAGTCTATTTTGATTAATACATTTGTATATAGTTAAGTCCATATTGTCCTGGCCTGTCTCTTATAGGGAATAGAGGGAAACTGGGCTTCAATTGCAGTTTCCTCTCACAGCACTCCTGCCTAGCCAGTACTTCCCTACCATCGGAGGAGGGAGAACTTACTTAGGTGCACCTGGGTTACACCACCCTGTTTTCCCCTGGGGAAATTGTCTTCAGCTTCATGCAACAGGTCAACAAGGGATGACAGAATCTTCACGCAGGATTGCATTAGGAGAGACATGTGGAAATGTGTCTAGTGGTGCACACCAGCAGGAAAAACAGTAGTTGCTCTTTTCTCTGCTAAAAGGACATATGGTAACTCCTGGGATTTTTAAAGTGATGGTATGTCTTTGACTCACATTCTACAGATATGCCTCTAACTTCACTTCCCTGTGGGAAATTTAGTATTGCCACTGCTATTAGTCCATTACAATTCCTGCACTCACATCACCAAGTCCCTCATGCTAGCCACCATATGACCTGCCACTATCTGATCATCAGTAATTTTTCTGAAGACCCCCACTGCAATTGAGTAACACAGTCAGGATGTTAACCTAGAAGTCCTCACTTCCAGTTGCTTACCCAGCCACTAGACTATAGGATTTCTCCAGTTGAAGTTGGTGGAATTTCCTTGGTGGCATGAAGCCAAGAGGTTGATTCTGCAATTGCCACTTGGGCCTACGCTAGCACTGGAGATGTTTAGAGGCAGGAGTGCGGGCAGAGCACATTGTACTCCTGCTATTGATTTAGACCAGCTTTCCCCAGAAACTTTCAGTAGTCCAAGGCCAATGACATTAAACAAGTAATGTGTTTCAGCAAACACCATACTCTGCTCAGTTTAAACTTATTAATTACACGTGACAGCAAGCAACACTGGACTGTCCTGGAGACAGCACAGAACCACAGGGTTAGAAAGGACTACACAGGCTATTTACTCCAACCCCCTCCATAAATGCAGGAGCCCAATTCCTAAATTAACTCAGACAAACACCTATCCAGCTTCCTGAAAACCTCTAGTGAAGGAGGTTTTATAACTTCCTTGGGCAGCTTGTTCCACTGCCCTACTCTTCTTACTGTAAGGAAGTTCTTTTTTGTTTTTAATCTCATCTCAGGGGCAAAATCTGCTTTGCTGCAGTTTAAACCCATTACTTTGTGTCCTGCCCCCTGTGGGAAGAGAGAACAGTTATTTTGCCTCTGGATTAAGGCAACTTTTCAAACACTGGAAAACTGCCATCATGGCACCCCTTAACTTTCTTTTCTCTGATTTAAACATGCCTAGCTGTCTCAACCTTTCCTCATGAAGCTTGCTTTGAACCCTCTATCTTCTTCGTCACTGGCCCCTGGATGCTGTCCAGCTTTTTCTACATCTTTCTTAAAATGTGGAGCTCAAACCTGCACACAATGCTCCAGCTGAGGTCTAACAAATACTGACTAGTGTGTTACTACTTCTTCCTGTGCCTTGCATACAATAATTGTGTTAATACAGCCCAAAATCATATTTGCTTGCTTGGCAACTCCATCTCACTGCTGACTCATGTTCAGTTAGAGATCTGACAGAACCCCAAGCCCTTTCTTAGCAATGCTACTTACTGCCTAGCCAGGTATTTCCAATTCTTTATTTGTGCATTTGGGTTTTCTTCCCTAGGTGTAGCATGTTGCCCCCAAGTCCACTGTCCTGGATTATTAGAATGGCTCCAAAAGATTATTTTTCAAATAATTTACCCATGTAAGTGGTATCGTCAGGTCTGAGGGAGCACAAAGATGGCCGAAAGTTGCCTTTACCTGTGTAACTGGGCAGTGCTGTGCCCTGGACAACAGCAGAGCACAGGGCAGTGACAGTAGCTGGGTTTCCAGTGGCAGCTGTTATTTGTGCCCCCCCCGCTTTTTTTTTGTCCCCCCCCTCCAAAGCCAGCACCTGCGGCTGGTTTCCTAATCCACACCCCTGCCCCTTTTGTAATGCTTCTGTCCACCACCCTCTCCCTCCAGGTCACATTTACAAGGTAGATGTACCATCCTTCAGAGCGGGGTCCTTAAACATACCACACCACTTCCTAAACCTGAGGCAGTGTAGTCAGTTCAATGTGAACTAGCTTGCCCCTATGCTAATTACCTGGCAAAGGGCTGCAGGGCCAGTTTTACGGCTTTCAGTTTGGGAAGCAGCTCTCTTGGAGCAGCGCAGCCCACTTGAGCGTACCACCCTGGAGCATGGTACCCTGCCAGGTAGATAAAGCCTCTGGCTCCTTGAGCTGTGCTCTGCTGCTCCTAGGAAGATAACTGTACTAGAAACTAAAAAAAAAACCGGAGTCAGTTATTCAGGATTATTTGAGGGATTTTCCATCCCCTTTTGTTTGCAAGATGATGTGAACCATTTGACAATCCTGACTGAAATTACTCCCATTCATTAATTTCTGCAAACACTTCAAATGTGCCATTCAAAATCTCATATGCAAGCCTTTTAGAACTGATGCAATCACCTACATGGCCTGTTTCTGCTCTGATTGGGCAAACAGAACTGAGAATTTGTTTCTTGGCATGCACACTCGCCATCACGAATTAGAAATTCAAGGTCTGCAAATAATCTGCAATACTTAAATATTCATTGCTCTGAAACCACTAATTTCAGTGGGCTTTGGATCAACACCTATTTATTTATTCATTAAATTTATGTCCTGCCCTATCCAAAAGTCTCAGAGCAGCTTCCAATAAGCAGAAGAATGACTTGCATACTGAGTTTCTGTAACACCACCCGCCAAAACTTGAGCACTTCAGCTCCGCCGCGCCATTACTGCTTACCTGACTAAACCCCCATAGAAACAAACACATCACTCAATCCCAACCATAATTCTCACCTGCCATTTACATCCAGATATAAGAAACTTTTCTACTTCCCCCATTCCCCTCCAATTCCTCTGCCTCACTCCCAGGAGAGATCCCTCTACTCTCTCAAAAGCCCTTTCAAGCCCTTAACCCTTCCCTTAGTGGCAGGAATGTTTAATGAATCCCTTCATTATTTTTCTCTCAAAGCAAAACACAGAAGGAACATGCATCATTGAAATGGGAATGAGTAGTTGGGATGTTTTGTGCAGTACCTGCTCAGAGCCAATTTGTCATGTCTGTCTCCTTTCTGCAGCTCTCCCCTCCTGCTCCAGCCCTCCCCTTTCTCATAACTACTGGCAGCCTAACATGCTTTCTGTCACTACTACAATTTGTTGTATCAGCATCTCAGCTGCCTGGAACATATTATTAGAAACCAGGAAAATGAAAGCATGGGATCCTTTAAGTCTGATCAGGCAATACATGGCTGAAGACATCAGGAGTTACACTAAATTAGGGTTGCCAGCCCTCCCAGATTGGCCAGAAGTCTACCGGAATTGGCACCAATCTCCTGGTGACTATTGAAAGCAATCTGGGAGATTTAATAGGATATTTTAAGAAAATAAATTCAATTAATGACATTATATCATTTGGCGGGGGGGAAATCTCCTGGGATAGCTTCAGAGTTGGCAACCCTACTCTGAATTAGCTTTTGTTATCTAGGGGCGAAATGTCACGATATCATGTTTGCTGTGTGGCTTGGATTAGTAATGTTGGTCATTCAGATTTCCATGTAATTTAAAAACCTACACCATGAAGACCTTCATCTTATATTTTGTTAGTGTCTGTGCCATATCTTATATATAGTTAGTGTCTTATGTATGGTTAGTGTAATTTACAGCTAAGATGCTAAACAGCTTCCTGCCAAATGCTTGAGCTTGCCATTTTTGCTAGACTACTTACAAAAAGTAGAACGTTACTGGTGGTTCAGGCCCACAGTAAAACACTGAAGCTAAGTTTAAGGAAAAAAGGAGAGGCTGTTTCTGGGATACTGCAGCATGAAAATTAAGATGTATATCAAGTGTGGACTGCAGTGCTTGTTTGTGAGGCTGCTACAAAAACAGTTCAATCCTGCCACTTCAGGTTGGGTATCAACAAGATGTCAGGGACATCTCATGCCTTTTATTTTATCTTTTAAAAAAATAGAGCAAAAATGGATCATTCTTATTCCTAATTCAGACTTGAGCAGCTTTTGGAAGTTCTTAGGTCCTGCAAGCTTTATGAACTGTGCTAAAGATCTGTCTGTCAGACCTTGCTAAGAGTATCAAGGAGCTGGGTGGTCCACAGGTAGTCAGACCTTGGAATTGCCTCAAAAGTTCTGGAAAGCTTTAAAATTGAGGTGCTAGAGGCCCAGGATTAGGCCAAAGGCCTCACCTTTCCTTTAGTACAAAGCACCACCTCCTGTCCACCTGCTGAAAGCCAAACGACACCACTTCTGCCCAAGCAGGATACTGATGCTGTTTCTCAACCTTTTCCATATGAAGAGTTCCTCTCATTCATATTAGGGAGTCCTTAGCAACAGTGATATGGGAAAGATTGGGCACTGCCACCTGCTGACTAGGGCAGGACAAATAATGAACTTTTCATTTTGGCAGCCATGCTAAAAAAAGTCAGAAAACCATCAATTCAGGTCAAACCGAAACAATATGATTTTGTTTGATTGGTTAGTTGTTTTTTTGGTTTTTTGGGTAAAGTGAGAAAACTAAAAAAGGATTAAAAAAAGCATTTGACTTGAAATTAAGTGTTTTTTTTTTCCTTTTTAAGTTTTTTTTTTTTTAAACTTATCTTATTTAAGTTAATTTTTAAGTGGAGATGGTGCTTTCAAATGCAAAAGGTCTAAGTCACATTCTGAAAATGTTGGAATGAAACATTTTTGCATTTCTGAAATAATTTTAAAAATTATCAAATCACTTTGATACTTTCAAAGTGGTTTTCATCATTTTTTGGCTGAAACTATTTGCCAAATTCACCAATAATTGCAGCCCTTTCCAAACAGTATTTTGGGTGAATTTAGGTTATGTCTACATCATTCCTGCCCATTCCATACTCCTCCTTACACACCAAACCTAGAAATGAGGTGACTGAGCCTCTTTTAGCACCTTCCCAACTACTGCTGTCATGCCAGAGAACTGGTTGGGGGATACCCATGCAGTGGCTTCTCAAACTCACTTCAAGGTCTGGAGTATCTGGAATGAGTGGGGAAGGACTAATACTAAAGACTTTTTAGAAAACCCTCCTTAACTGTACTTAATAGAACCAGATCCTTTTAGACATCCTGGATATGCGTGTTAATGTTTTGGAGGTGCTATGTCCACTTACGCAAATAAAAATGCACATTCACTGCAGCTAGAAATGGAATAAAAATATCAGGCTTCTAACATTTTGCAGAGACCCAATAGCCTAGAGAGCCATTATTTTAGTACAAAACATTTGAGAAAGATAACATGGCCTTGAGATAAATGAAACAAGTGTTTCCAAGAAGAATGCACTGCACAGAAGGTTTTGTCTTGTGATAAGAAAACGTGCTTGTACCTCCCATGCTACAGTCCTTATAATATAATTTGACAAAGATTTTGGTACAAAATAACAAGTGTCTACTTGCTATAACTGACATTTACAACAATAAAACATCCCTGATTGGACTCCTAGACTACGCCATAATGCAAAAAAGATAACAACAAGCAGATAAAACAAACACCTGATTTGCATAAAAATAATGAAAGTTTAAAGCAGAAAAACAAAGTGAAAGTACTTCGGTAAAGCTCTGATTTCCAACCTTCACCTTTGCTCCCTTCCCTTTTACTTGTTTGCATCTCTTTTAGGTAAGGATAATGTCTAAACAGGCCGAATGCTTGTAATGAAAATAATGAACTGCGTTGTTACACTGCAGCTTGAATGAATATACTGGTACCACATATTAGATCATGGGCAAGCAAAATATGGCCCAGGGCCTGGATCCAGCCTGCCAGGCTATTTTATCTGGCCTGCAGGGCCCCTCCAAAAGATACTTATTACCGGCCTGCAGCTGCCCTGCTGAAAACTAGAAGGATGTGCAGGCTTTCAAAGACACGGGCTGCAGTAGGCACGGGCTGCAGCAGTAGTTTGGGCTCTGGTTGCTCAACAGCCAACCCGCCAGCCAGGCCTGACCCACCTTGCCCCAGGACCAAGGTAGGGGGTGCGGGAGACAGGAAGCTTCTGTGAGGCAGAGGCTTCTGCCTGGCAAACCTGTGGCTGTTCTCCAGTCCTCCCTCCTTACGAGAGTTAAATTTAAGATAAAGGGCCCCAGGGACCCCTGTTGGGAGAAAACTGGGGTATAGCACCATTTAGCATGATATAGCATATTCCCTTCTTTGCATTTGGCTTCACTGGATCATTTAGAAAAAGGTATAGACAAAGTCCACCTTCGTGACTACCATTTGGGAGTGGTTTGCATAGAAAGGATGGGTTTGTAAAAGAAAAGCCAGGTTTCACGTTCAGAAATGAGTGTTTGTTTAAACTGCTGAAATGCAAACTAATTTGCCATATAATCCTAATCTCTTAAAGGTAAATTGGAAACTGGAATCTTGAAGCAACAGAGTTGGATACTATAGGCCTACTACAAAATCAACTCTCTCTTTAAAGGCTGCAGTTTTCAACCACTTCCACCACTCTCTTTCTCTCCCCACACACTGCATGAGAGTGATTGGGTAAAGAAAATAATGGAGAAAAACTACAGAAGAAGCAGAAAAGTCATCCATGGTTATTTTTTTAAAGTATATGTTTTTTAAATCTAAGCCCAGCCTAGCCTAGCTGAATGTGCAAATTCCTTAGCAATGTCACATTTCAAATCAAAATATTTAAATTTACATGTAAAATTAAGGAAACATTGTAGTTTATCATTCAGTAACATGTATGTACAAGGTTAAACCTGTTTGTTTATAATTCTTATACTGAACAATTCACTAATTTATTTATTCTGCCTGTTATCAAGTGACATTCAAGCATTACTGCAGTTAGGTAGAGAACAGGTAGCTATTTAGGAAAGCAGTGGGAAAAAACCCACTCCATTAACTCCTATTTTCTGTGCTGGAACCAACTTAGATGCTGAAGAACTGTTATCTGTCAGTTAGCAGTCTAAGAATTATAATATTCAAGAATTGATTTTTTTCTCCATGCGTCTACACAAGACACTAAATGCACAGAAGACTAATTCTATTGCGCATTAGTGCAGTGGGAAAAGCCCATGCTAATACACTAATGTGCAGTATATTTAGCGTAATGCGCACTAGCATCACCAAAATATCATTAATCTGTGCTAGTGCGTAGAAGCACCGATTATGGCACAGTACATTAGTGCCTGTCATTACAGGTACTAAACTGCAATTTAGTATGTAATTATGGCACATTAATAAACATGTAAACGTGCCCACTGAATATCTTTTTAAACAACCAAGGGAAAAAGTTTTTCACTAGAAGTTGAAAACCCCTACCAACATCTAATAGACTAGAATTCAATTAACCAATCTACTATGCTCAGTCCAACCCTGAAAAATGGCCCTATGTGACCTGTAGGAAAGTTCCCATCAACAGTAGTTTAGAGAAAAGGCCCAAAATTGGTCAACATGACAGCAGAAAATATGATGCAGATCTATATTTAAAATTAGGTTTCCTATTTCTATAGCTTCAGAAAGGCAAGAGGAGGCTACTGCAAAAATCTGAGATTGAAGTGACTAATAAAATGGTTATTAGCCAGATTATGGACAAATGGGTAACTCAAAATGATTGGTTTTCAAACTTAATACTAGCATGATGCAGAAGCTATACCACAGATAGAAAGCCAAATTGTCGCTGGCCTATGAGACCATACAAAATGGAACAGGCTTTTCATATGCCCATCCCTGACCAGGGAAGTATCAGCCCTAACTTCCTGGGGAAAAAAGCAGTATAGAGGAAGAGGTGTCACAACTTGCTTTTTAATAAACAAACCCATTTTCTTCTCATGGAATCAATCGCCTATGGCCTTTTCATTCTAACCACTTGACACAAACCCTAATGATCACCTCTGCTGATATTTAGTTCAGAGTTGTTTAATTTCACTAACCAGTACAGTATAGATTACTGGGAATGCCTATCCACTGGGAATGCCTATCCAAGGCACGTTGTCTTTGCTGTAATGAAGTTTAACCATAACCTGCCACCATGACACAAGCAATGGTTATTCCTTTCCTCCCCCCTTATTTGCCAAACTCTGTTCTTCAATACAACTCTTTAATTTTTTTTGTTTCCTAGATGTTCATTGTTTTAGAAGAAACTTGTGCAAAGCAATTGTCAGTCAGAGAAGGGAGGATGGGCACCTGAGCCTTAATGGGCATTTTTACACATGCAAGTGCTGCAGCACCGAGCTCTTTGAAAAGCACCCAGTGCTGCAACACTTGCAGTTGTATAAGTGGTGAAATGCATGTCAGCATGGAAAAAACAGTGGTGGCACACTTTTGAATTAAAACACAACACATCAGAGGTGCTTTAGTTCAAAAGCGTACTACCACCGTTTTCTGTGCGCTGACTCACATTTCACTTCCTATACAACTGCACACGGTGCAGTGCAGTTCACATCAGCTCATGTGTGGAGCAAACTCAGTTAATTGGGTCTGCTCCAAAGTGGCAGATCTCCGGTGCGTCGTGGGACAAAAAGGTATGTGTATAAATACCCAGTGTGCCTTTTCCTGGAGACAGGGAACATAATAGAAGAGGACAGATGACTAAGAGAAAGAGAAGAAACTGTTGAAGTAAGAAATGAGCTTTATATGGCAGTGACTGCATTTATCAAGTTTCCTTAAAGGTTTGTTTACTAGCATTGCCACCTGAAAGGTCTCCAATCTTTCTTCTGGGTTGTATTGACATTGCATTTATTCCATGTTTCAGAAAATTCCACATAGCACAGAATGACCGTAGCCCATCAAATATAAAGGACAAGTGACATTGAGTGAAATTTATTATTTTTTCTTCTCTCAAACATATATTCTGTGGCATTATTGGCTACAGCAACTAAGTTCAAGTAACAGCTTAAGTCAATGAAGAGTTTCTTCTCAGCCATCTCATTTTAAGCATTTTTTTTCAAATTTAAAAAACAACATTGATTTATGTATCAAATAAAACACAACTTCCAGCTGAGTATCTGAACTACTCGATTACAGGGTCATGTTCTCCCTTTCTGGAGCCATGAATCTTGTATTCCTTTATGCACTGTGGCACAATTTGAACGGAGAGCCAGAGTGCACCCTGTGCAGTCTAATCTTCAGTGGGGTCAGGAAACTAGGATTTGAAACCCTTCAGGCTGTGAAGTATGTTGGACCCAGGTCTCCCAGTTTCTGGGGAGACAGTATAACCAGGAGCCTATCATATAAAGGATATGCACATCCATCTACTCTGGCCATATTTAACAACACAGAAAACTTGAATCAGCCTTTGCAACCTTCTAGGGTCTGAATCCAAATAGATAGAGGCATACTGGGCAGACCTGGCTTTATGCCTAAATTCTGCAGAGCAAGTGAGGTTTCCAGTGCATCCCTGAGGTGAGGTAGCCAAAAGGAAACACTACAGCTAGCTCCCTGCTCAGCATGCAGGTTTTTTGGAGCACTCTTCCAATGTCCCTAGTTCTCCCCATGTGCTGTGACTGAGACTTAGCTGCCTAGTGGGGGCCTTGAATTCCTTTCCAAGGGACAGGCATCTAGAAGGGGATGCTTGGAACAACACTACCTAAGGGCCTTATTGGATTATACCCCAGGCTAAAGCTGTATGTTGTTGTACTGGCTGCAAGTTTTAATAATTAAGCCAATATGTTACATAACCTTCCACAAAGGAGCTAATCAGATAATAGGCTATTTAGTCCCCTGGAAGGCATTACAATAATCATGCAATTTTAACGTGTTAACCAGATGATCAATGGTAACATGCTACATGTTCAACCATGCAATAGAAATGGAACATCTTTGTGGTTGGTTTGCATCACACTGATTTGATCATGTGGCATGTAAGTTTAAAGATGTCTGTTTAAATTCCCCGATAGTTGTGAAGCTCAACATTAAGGTGCCAAAGACCTCAGATGCTGGGCTCCCTGGGTGCCAGCAAGTTTAAAGGGGCAGGTGGAGAGACCAAGGTGGGGGTGTAGCCCCCCAGTCCCAGGCTCCCCAAGTTCCGGCATGTTTAAAAGGCATGACTGCATATCTTTAAAGGGTCTATGGCATAAGAAGCATGGAATTGAGAAGTTCCCTGATTCTGAGCTCCCCAAATGCCAGCAAGCTGAAAGGGCACACATGCAGCATGGAATCAGGGGGCTGCTTCCTGGTGCTGAGTTCCCTGAGCTCTGGCAGAAATATGATGGGACCTGAAGGATTTTACCCAGGATCCCCAAATTCATGTGTTCTGCCATGTCAAATCTTGAACTTTGGATATGGCAGAACACATGATTTTCAGACACTGGGATAAAATTCCCCAGACTCAGTATGCAATTAACTTAACATCTGCCAGGGGACTTAGACAACAGCTCTACTTAGCTAATTAATTTTAGTATCATCTTTGATGCAACTGAAGATAAATTATTTCAGTATAAGCACTGACTGCTTAATTGTGGCAGTGATGGCGGCAGCTACAGCACAGGGTTGCAGGAGGACCAGCAGTGGAGGAGGTAGGGCAAGGGTACAGGCCAAAGGGTGGCAGTGGTGGCAACTGGCCTAGTGGTTGCAGGGCAACCTGGGCTATATCAGCTCTTGCTCACCCCCTCCCACTGAGGGCCATTCACTCACATCCAACAGAAGCACCACATTCTGTGGCAGGCTATGCCCCCTAATCCCACCCCCAACTTCCAGTAATCTGCAGGTAGCTCAGCGAGCTGGACAGAGCAGCTCTGCAGGCCGGATATAGCCCATGGGCCAGATGTTTGACACCTCTCATAGACACAGTTTAACTTCACATTAATGGCATTAGTCTTAAATGATTTGGGGCTTGGGGTTTTATGTATACCTTCTGTACTGCTTTGAATTTTCTCTTAAACATTTATAGCTGTTCAAGATTTTATGTGATCAATTTCTGTTTATATCCAGAGAAGGTAACAACATTTCACTCCCCTCTTACAGTATTCTGTGATTATTTTGGATCATTTTTATAATGATCTTTACCTTTATGATAAACTCTTCCTCTGCAGATGTTCAACTGATGTTCAAATATTCATGATATAATAAATTCAATGTTGCCAGTTCATGGTGGTAGGGATGTTATACTACTGCAATATGATAGGTTGTTGAATTCCACTTGGGGAAATCTGACTGCCGCAAAGGAAAGCTGCATACTTTCACACAAGGAGAAGGTTTGTAAAGGCAAAACAGCCAGGCTTCAGTTTTTCCTGAATGTTGTTGTTTCAAAATAGCTTGGTACATTACCTAGCTTTGCTGCTGTTCTCTGAGATATTTTATTCAAACCTGGGCTGTACAGTGTGGAATTTTTTAAAATTTTTTTTTAGGGAATAATGAAAAGATCAGTGTTGGATTTTTTTTCTTTTACCATGCAGTACCTATTATTGTAGCCCTAAACATTAGGCATAGACTATATATAACAAAAGTTAATATGCCAGCATTTTGCAAGAGTATTACTGCTATGCTACCAAGGAAAGAGATATAAAAAAGTTTCTGTCAATGTGACCAACTCCTACCAACTACCTGATTTGACATTCCTGCAACGTACAAAGCTGAAAAAAATGGGTACTGAATAAATGAATTAATTTAGATATTTTTTACTAGACTCACTGGCTGCTTACAGACATACCTCCCCCCCCTAGTTTGACCCAGCTTGCCCAACATCTGTATAGGTCAGGCACTTTATTGGGGGTTTTTTGGTGCTTTTATCTAATAGTTTATTGAATCAGCTATTAGATAAAAGCACCAAAAAGCCCCGCTGAAGCACACCACCTATATGGAGACTGTAGAGCCCAATCAAACGAATCTGATGTTTCTTCCTGTAAAGCATCTTTTTTTTCCTTACGTTTGTCAGCAGCCACTGTGACCAGCTTTGATTTTTTTCAAGTACATTTGTTCTGCAAAATCACTCACTAATAATTCATATGAATAATTTTTGGTTTGCAGACCATTTGCAAATCATTGGTTCTGTATCTAATTCTAAGTTTAGTCTGGTTGGATGGGTTTAAGTAGGCATATCACTCAAATGGCAGTTTTTTGTTATTTGGTGGTTTGAGCAAAACCGTTTGGACTTGTTTTCTTTCTACTATGTTAATCTTACAGAAGGTACAGAAGGACACCTCAATCATGCTGCAATGTTTTGCATTTTACACAAAGTTACAGTGTCATGGAAACTAAAAGAAGTTCAGCATTTGATGGTGGGGGCTGGGTGCCTCCCTGCCAGAAGGCAGGGAGTGCTGTAGCCAGCTGTATAAATCAGCCAGGACACCCCAACCCCTGGCTTGTTGCCCAGCTGCTCCTCCACCTGCTTGGAAACAGCTGGCCAGCTGCAAAGGGTCAGCCAGCATTCATTCCCCCACGTAGGGCATGGGGGAGTGGGGAGGGAAGTGTTCTTCAGCTCTGCGCACATGTTATGACATGGCTGTGAAGTGCTTTCAGGGGTCGGATCATGCAAAAAAATGTAACTTGTGTTTGCACCTCTAGGGTGCCTAGATCAGTTATTCTAAGGTCTCTCTACAGTTTATATGTCCCTATTTAGAAAACTCTGTTACAGATTTCATAGATCCTTATAGGGACCTATTAGAGTTTAGCACTTGCTATATTTCTTTTCTGAACAAGAAGAGGCTCAATCACATACTTCAGTATTTTTTATGAACTGGCTGTAGAGCACAACTGAGAAAATTAAGCCTAACTGTCTACATGAAATGCTACATTGCCATAGCAACGACGTATGGTGACGTAGCTCATTGCTATGCTGACGTAGCATCAACGGGCACTAACTGTGATCCTGCCACTACTGCGCAGTAGCAATGAGCCCCCACTGCCATTTTGAAGCATGGGGATGCTGATACAAGATGCAGAGAATCAGTTAATTGAGTCTACTTTGACGTGCTGTAATTAGCATCCCTGCATGTCTATAGGCACCTTAAGTGCTGGCATGTGAATAACTGTATTTCTGAGTCACCATTAACAGAAACAGTCTAACAGAAACCTGGTGGGATTCATCCCATGACTGGGCGGTACATATTGAGGGGTATAAGCTGTATAGAAAGGACAGGGTGGGGAAGAAAGGGGGAGGGGTTGCGCTCTATGTCAATGAGCAATATACATCGACCCTCATCAAGACAGAATCGAAGGATGAGGAAGTTGAAGGATTGTGGGTTAGGTTACATGGGGGGCAAGGAGAAAGGGATTTGGTGGTAGGAGTCTGCTACAGACCCCCACACCAAGGGGAAGAACTAGATTTGGGGCTCCTGAGGCAGGGCTTGAAGACCATAAAAGCTAAGGAGGCGGTAGTCATGGGGGGCCTAAACTACCCAGACATCTGCTGGGAGACGCAGACAGCAAAGTCCCACCGTTCACACAGGTTTCTAACCTGTGTACAGGACCTCCACTTGACGCAGGAGGTACACGGTCCCACAAGCGGAATGCCTTACTGGATCTGGTATTGGCAACGGGGGATGACATGGTAGGGGACCTACAGATCGGTAGCCATCTGGGGGACAGTGATCACCTAATAATAGAATTCTTCATAAGACATTGAGTGGGTAAGGTAACTAGTAGGGTGAAAGTGCTAGACTTTAGGAAAGCTGATTTCAATGAACTCAGGCGATTAGTCAAGGACGCAGTGCAGAGTAGGAGTTTTGAAGTGATGGCAGCCCAAGAAGGGTGGCTGTGCCTTAAGGAAATGATCATTTGGGCACAAAGGGAGATG
>NW_005842253.1:119219-119575 GCF_000455745.1 Alligator sinensis
CTCCAAGAGGAACATGAGTCGGCAGTGTGACGAAGCCATCAGAAAAGCTAATGGCACTTTATCGTGCATCAGCAGATGCATGACGAAGAGATCCAAGGAGGTGATACTTCCCCTCTATCAGGCACTGGTCAGACCGCAGTTGGAATACTGCATGCAGTTTTGGGCACCGCACTTCAAGAGGGACATGGATAACTTGGAGAGGGTCCAGAGAAGGGCCACTCGTATGGTTAAGGGCTTGCAGGCCAAGCCCTATGAGGAGAGACTGGGACTGGGGCACCTGGACCTCTTCAGCCTCCGCAAGAGAAGGTTGAGAGGCGACCTTGTGGCTGCCTATAAGTTCATCACGGGGGCACAGA
>NW_005842253.1:119784-120301 GCF_000455745.1 Alligator sinensis
TGGTGCTCTCCCCTACCCTGGGGGTCTTCAAGAGGAGGTTAGATAAGCATCTAGCTGGGGTCATCTGACCCCAGCCCTCTTTCCTGCCTATGCAGGGGGTCAGACTCGATGATCTATTGAGGTCCCTTCCGACCCTAGCTTCCATGAATCTATGAATTAAGCAAAGAAGGTCATAGATGGATACCTAGTTACCTGACCCGCATGTTCAAATAGGGTTCGTATTAAAAAGGACACATTTTACTGGATGTCAGCCTGGGTCACACAATTATACATGGAGCTTCAAAGGTGTCTTTGAACGTATGGCCATTAATACAAGACTGGAAGCACAAAATTACACAAACTATGTAAATAGCTGGAGCAAGGTAAAAATATACATGAAGAAACACGGAAATGGATTTTGTGCTGTGTGTATGGGTTTGTTAGAGTGATCACTCTCTGTGAATATCCAAATTAACTGGTGTGCCACGAGCATTCAAATATTCCCGCCAGTGGCTGTGCAATGACATCAGCCAGTGCC
>NW_005842253.1:123821-160155 GCF_000455745.1 Alligator sinensis
AAGCGCCGGGGCGCTCTGTTTGTGCTGCGCGGCTCGGGAGCGCGGCTCCCTACTGGCTCAGCTATAAGGGACCCGGGGGGCTTCCCCTCCAGATCCAGCTCAGCTGTGCCGGGTCCCTCCGCCCCACTTAACTTCGGGGGATCAGCTGTTGCTGCCCCCGCTGCTGATTCCTCTGCTGCTGCTGCTGCTGGTGCTGCTTCTGCCCCCGGTCAGTAAGTAAGTAAAGGGGCTACACGTGCGTGCGGGACTCACATGTGCCTGGATCCTCTCCTTCCCGCTGCTGGTTCCTGAGTGCTGGGAACTATGTCACACAGTTAAGGAAACAAGTTTTTAAATCCAAACACAAAATTGTACCTAAATTGGGAAACTGGGATAATTAAACTCGGTGGTGAAAATGAGATTTAGAGAATGTCTGACTTTTTCAGAAAATCAGGATATACTATATTTAGTAAATAGTGAACTTAAGTACTAGGTGTATGAAACGGTAGCTGTTAGATTATTGTCACAATTTATAAAGCTTGGTAAATTGTATCAACCCTGGTCTACAGCCAGGAGCAAATGATGACTAAATAATGACAAATACAAAGCTATAAGTATCCCTGTTATGTGCATATTTGTTAAGAGTATTTAATTGTATGTTTACAATGTTGTAAACCCTGTACAACTCTTGCTATCCTGATAGCTGTTTACATGTTATGAACCTTCCTATTTGAATTGAAGAGACCATAAAATGGAGCCTCTGACAATATGTGGCTATTAAGTATTTAACAGCACTTTTTACAAGAGTGGAGGTGTGAAGCTCAATGTTACAGACAGATTAAATCCTGTGTAACTACATTGTGCCAGCTTACCTTCTTCCTTACTTTTAGCTGGGCAAGGCATTCTTCTTTGCCATGCAATCTTCCATGAAGTGTTAAACAATGATTGCATTCTCTTTTTCATAAGCATCTGCATATCAGTGAAGGTGAAAGTGATGCCAGTGTATTTGTTAGAATCACAGAATATTCGCATTATCTAAAAACAACATGCAGTATTTGCAACAGAAGTTCCTTTTTTGTCTCAGTCAATTTCATGAGCCACAAATGATTCAGATCAATACAAGCAAGACTTTTTGGATACTGAATTAGAGCTAAATGCCTAGTTTCCATTAAAAATTCTAACCCTGGTATAAATATGGTATTTGTTGTGCCTAGCTTCTATATAGAGGTACATGAGAGGGGCTAAGAACATAAGAAAACTGTCATTTCCTTAAATGTAGGAGCCAGACAGTTAAAATCTCTGTGCTGTCCTGAACACAGGGTCTGCTGCCTCCTAGTGCCTCACAGGGTGCTAGTTATTTCAAAGGGAAAAGGAAAAAAAGCATCCATGGCTCTACTTATCTTCCACATAATCAGGTTACTAGAGCAAGCTGGCAAAGATAAAAGGATGCATTGGAGGAAGACAGATTTGCATCATTTCCAGTGTGGGCTTGTCACAGGATGGGGTCCCTGAGAATGGACGTGATCTCCTAAGGCCCCTCAACCAAGCCAATTCAGCCCAATGGGCACCCTCTTTTTTCTCCCTCCACGTCTTGATGTTAAATGTAATATAGGGAGGCTGCCTTCACGTCTGGTCGGACACGCTCCTAATGGACTTCCTTGAACCCCGTGGGTCCTGGACCCCTTGTGGGTCCCATTTCAAAATAGGTGTCCCAGGACACCCCAGCCTTATGGGCTATATGCGTGGCTTCAACCTCCCCTTTACCATGCCCCAAGGCCCGCAGATGGCATTCACTTTGTCCAGTCTGGGCCTTGCTATGAATTGGTCCCTTTTTCCTCTCTGGGCTCTCCGCAGCCCTGTCTCTGCGCCTCGCTGGTGCCAGGGTCTGTGCACCCCAAATGCCACAGCTTTGCGGGCACTGGGATCTGTGCACCCCAAATGCCGTGCCCACACTGCAGTGGGCCCTCAATGAGGCCTCCTCCTTCCCCAAATAGCTTCACCCAAACCACCGGTCTTATACACAGCAAACAAAACATAAGCCCCTGGGCTATAACATAACATAAGCTGCATAAAGTGTTATGCATAAAGTGTGTTCTGCCCTTTACATTACTAGGAGCCACACTTAGTCAGGCCCCTTCCAGTCACTTACTCAACGAGGGCTCCTCCCCACTTGGTCACTGGCAGAGAACTGCCATCCCTAGCTCCAGCCTGGGGTTTATATGGGCCCAGGGCCCTCCTCCTTCTGGTCAGCTGACCATGCGCAGGTGCAGGCTAATCTGCCCTCTGGCTTGTTGCCCTGGTAACCTGCAGTTGGGTTTCTGTCTCTCTCTTTGGGCCCTCTTCCAGGCAGTTTCTCCTTTTCTAGGAGCTCGGCAGCTTAGTGCCCTGCAACAGGGCTACTAAGTATCAGGGACAACGAGATACTCAGAATATAACATCACAACCAATAATAATGCCTTGGAATGAAGAGGACTTTCTTAATGCAATACTTGACTTTCATCATTGTAATTTCTAGATGCAATATTTGGCTTTCGTTATTGTAAGATAAAAAGTCTATGACTGAATATTGCTGTTACCAAGAGGATTCTGTTGCACGTAGAGGAAATGCTTAAGGATGCGTTTCTAGGTTCTGTGAAAATATGGCATCACTACCTTTTAAAAAACACAAATCATTTAAAATATAACCGAATGCTGCTAAGTTAGCTAGGAATCTGAGGAAGTCCTTTAGGCATTAGCTTTCTGAAGAGTCAACCAACTCCTGGGATTATATAGCATTTGCAACATTTACTTTCTAATGTGCCAATCAAGTCCAGGGTGTTGGCTTGGAATATGGGACATGTTTGTAATGGATTTATTAACCAACATCAAGAAAAATTATTATGCTCTGTATTTGAGCACTTGACTTATTGTATATGTGACAGGTGCAGGCACACTGTAGATGTGGACATAGGAAAAAATTAAACTGGGTTAAAAGATGGGGTGTAATTACCACATGGTAACTGTTTCACATATCTACCCTGTTCTACCATAAGTAGTAATTTAGCATATGTGGATTTAGCACCTTTTTTCCAGCAAGTTGTTGGTTGGTAAGCATTTAGCGTTCTCTCCCAGAGACAGTACCATAGTCCATATTGAACTGTTTGATGATGGTTAAAAAGTCTGCGAGATAACAGGAAATGTATCAGCTGTATCTGTCTTTTTATCAGTGTATGAACTATAAAATGTAGAAACATTCTTTTCCTAATACCATGGAAAATTAATTCAGTAAAGATTAGAGAGTGTTCACTCCTAGGTCAAGGAGGATGTATCAGATGCATCAAAAGAGGTAAGAAAAAATATTTATTATGCTTCAAGACCAGATTCTCTCTAGATTAGTATTCAGGAATCACTGTTAAATACATGAAGATGAGCATTAATAATGACATGGTATTTTTTAGAAGAGAAGAAATATTTTGTCACATTATACATGTTTGTTTCATAGAATCATAGAATAAAAGGACCAGAAGGGACCTGTAAGATCATCAAGTCCAGTCCCCTGCCATGGGCAGGAGGTTATTGGGCTCAAATGAACTGAACAAGGTGCTTGTCCAGCCTCCTCTTGAACACCTCCAAAGATGGTGACTGCACCACCTGTGCTGGGAGCGTGGTCCAGATTCTAGATAGCCTTATGGAAAATAAGTTTTCCTAATGCCTAACCTCACTTTTTCCTTAATTCACTTGTGCCCATTGGTCCTCGTACTCCCTGGGGGTGGCCATTCTGAAGAGTTGCTCCCCTAGATCTTGGTGTTCACCTACATACTTGTAGGCAGCTAACAAGTCACCTATCAGTCTTCTCTTGGTCAGACTGAACAAAACCAGTTCCTGGAGTCTCTCTTCCTACCCTCCACAGCACTAATCATATGGGTGGCCCTTATGAGCTTATCCATATCCTTCCTGAAGTGTGATGCCCAGAACTGGACATAGTACTCCAGCTGTGGTCTCACCAATGCTGAACAGAGGGGGAGGAGCACCTCTCTGGATCTGCTGGTGACTTCATCCGACTGTTGCCTCATATTCATCTTCTGGTAGATTGTCACCCCCCATTTCCCTTTCAGATGCAGTGCTTGCCAGTGGATCATCACCCATTGTATAGTTGTGGTGAAGGTTCTTCCTACCCAGATGAAGGACCCAGCACTTGTCCCTATTGAACCTCATCTGGTTGTGTTTAGCCCATAGGACCAGTCTGTTCAGGTCATCCTGGATCCATACCCTATCCTCAGATGTGCCCACATTTCCCCACAGCTTGGTGTCATCCACAAACTTAATCATTGCACTTTCCACCCCCTCATCCAAGTTATTGATAAAGATATTAAACAGCAGGGTCCCAAGCACTGATCCTTGTGGGTAGTATGGTTTCCTAGAAACCATACTAATGTCAAAGCGTAAATTTCAGGCTAGTGTCAATTTTTTTCTATAACTAGGAAGTAGTTGGTCATTTGCATGTTACCATAATTCTATTAGAAAAACAAACACCTTATCTTTTACCTTATGAAGCAGCAAATAGTTTAATGTTTAGAGTGTGCACAGCATGTTGAAAAAGGATAACCAGAAACAGGAAAGGAGGTCATATTGCCTAAAGTCAATGGGTTGCAAATTAGTATTTGTTTATATAGTTACAGTAATGAGAGATGGGGTCCATGCTACACTGATATATTGCTTTCCACCTCTAGGTTCAAATTTTGCCCAAGTCAGCAATAATGGAGAGTTATTCAGAATGATATGTTTTTTGGTGGGCTATGAGGCATGAGTTAGTGACATAAACCCAAAGATTAGCAAACAGTTACATAAAAAGGATATTTTGTTGGCAGTCTGTCTATTAAATGGGCATAGTGACTTAACTAACTAGTTTCTATAGACACTCAAGGCCAGAGTTAGGGCCCACAGATGGAACAGCATACATCAGTTTGTATCTCCACTTTCTGTGTGTGGAGTGGGGAGTAATCTTTTGACCAGTGGATTCAGCAGTTTTCATGAGTGCTACACTCAGCTTTTAAAAAGTCTCACCAAATAAGGGTCTTGGATCTCCTCTCTCTTATATCCAACAGAAATATAGTGGAAGAAAGTCCCTGAACTTACCAGTTTTATAAAATAATGTAACCAAGAGGAATCAACCTTTCTTTTTTTTTCAGAGTGGATCTTCTTTAACTGGAAGGGGTGGGGGGAGGAGAGGAACCAGTGGTAATATAAGCTTGAAAAATGATTATGTCCTATTCTTAACATCTGGAAAAAATTACACTATCATCAGGCACATGTACATTAATAGAAACTCATGTTTAGCTGACTTTGTACAATTATCTTTTTGCTCTACTTATCAGCTTACATTTTAGTGTATTACTACACCAAGTGTTTCTTACCCATTATATGTTTGTTATTGTTTCCAATGATGTGTGAAATTGGACCCTCACTGAAATTTTCTTCAGTACCCATGCATTATTGAAAGATCAAAATATTGACAGCCTGATTTTATAATTGTAGCTCAATCTTATTTCATGCCTTTGGGCTGTCATTTTAATTTTGCTTTAGGATTATGCTATACTCTATGGCTTCTTTCAGTAATGGAATGATTAACATTGCCTTTCAACCCTTTTTGCTGGAGCTGATTGAAAGTTTCAGAGAAATGGCATTTTTCAAAGCAAAATCTTGTGGTTGAAATCTATGTTCTCCATAGAAGAAAAAAAGTATTTACTAAAAGTCAAAGCATTTTGTTTTGACCTAACTGGGAGAGGGTGTTTCTGTTTTTCATTTCAAAGTTACCTTTTATTTCAAAATTTAGAATGTTTACTGGATTATCTGAAACCATAATATAACATTCAGAATGGGAAAATAATATTTTATTGATTGGAACAATATTTAGAACATACTATTTCACTAGAAATAATGATTTTTTAAATTCTGTTTTGGAGTAAAACACATTTTGAAATTTCTTGTGGAATGGAAATCCCATCTTTCAACCAGCTCTGTTGTTCATATGGCATATGGCCTTGTTCTGCATTTTCAATTCAGGTGATCTCTAAGGGCAACAGGATGTGCTTGATTTCTATTATTATTAGTATTAGTGAGGTTGCAAGATGGTGGGTGCATCTACACATTCAATTAATTCACAGCAATAAACTCTGGTGCGTATTGTGCTGAAGTTTATTACCCTTGGACATGCCATTTGAATATGCGCCTGGGATTGCAGCATGTTCATAGATTCATAGACGTTAGGGCCAGAAGGGAACTCAATAGATCATCGAGTCCGGCCCCCTGCATAGGCAGGAAAGAGGGCTGGGTTCAGATGACCCCAGCCAGATGCCTATCTAACCTCCTCTTGAAGACCCCCAGGGTAGGGGAGAGCACCACCTCCCTTGGGAGCCCATTCCAGATTTCGGCCACTCTAACTGTGAAGAAGTTCTTCCTAATGTCCAGTCTATATCTGCTCTCTGCTAGCTTATGGCTATTATGTCTTGTGACCCCCAGGGGCACCTTGATGAGTAGAGCCTCACGAATTCCATTCTGCGCCACCATGATGAATTTATAGGCAGCCACAAGGTCGCCTCTCAACCTTCTCTTGCAGAGGCTGAAGAGGTCCAGGTGCCCTAGTTTCTCCTTGTAGGGCTTGGCATGCAAGCCCTTAACCATATGAGTGGCTCTTCTCTGGACCCTCTCCAGGTTATCCACATCCCTCTTGTCCACTAGGACTCCGAGATCCCTTTCTGCTTCCATGCTACTGAGTAGGTCATTTCCTAGGCAGTAGGTGTGCTGGACATTTTTCCTCCCTAGGTGCAGCACTTTGCATTTCTTCTAGTTAAATCACATTCGATTGTTTTCTGCCCATTTGTCCAACCTGTCCAGGTCTGCCTGTAGTTGTTCCCTGCCCTCCGGTCTGTCCATTTCTCCCCACAGTTTTGTATCATCTGCAAACTTAGAGTACACTTCACTCCCTCGTCCAAGTCACTGATGAAGACATGGAAGAGTATCGGTCAAAGGACCGAGCCCTGTGGGACCCCACTGCCCACGTCCTTCCAGGTCAATACCAACCCATCCACCACCACTCTCTGGGTAGCCAATTTGCCACCCACTGGACTGTGTAATCATCCAAGTCACAGTCTCTTAATTTGTTCACCAGTATGGGATGGGATACCGTATCGAAAGCTTTCCTGAAGTCTAAGTAAACGATGTCTACCCCTACTCCTGCATCCAGGTGTTTTGTAACCTGGTCATAAAAAGAGACTAGATTAGTCAGGCATGATCTACCTGCTATGAACCCGTGCTGGTTTCCCATCCGCATTATTTTTCCTGCTGGGCTCTCACATATATGAGTCTTAATAATCTTTTCAAAGACTTTGCCAAGGATGGAGATGAGACTGACTGGCCTATAGTTGTCTGGGTCCTCCTTCCTCCCCTTCTTGAAAATGGGGACCACATTGGCCCTTTTCCAGTCCTCCAGGACCTGGCCCGTGCGCCATGAGCGTTCAGATATTAGCGCCAGTGGCTGTGCAATGACATCAATACCCTCAGATGGAGCTCATCCGGGCCTGCCGACTGTCCTTCCAAGTGACTCTGCACCATCTCAGGGTCTATGCTTGGTAGTCTGGCACCCTGCTGCTGCCTCTCTACAATCCCATTGAGAGACTTGTTTTGCCCCTCGTTTAGGAACACAGAGGCAAATAACTCATTGGGGAGTTCAGCCTTGTCCCCCCGTCTGTCACCAATTGCTTTTGCCCGTTCAGTAGTGGTCCTATACTGCCCTGGGCCTTCCTTTTACTCCCTATATATCTGAAAAACAATTTTTTGTTATCCTTAACTTGGGACACCATCCTCAGCTCCATGGTAGCTTTGGCCTTTCTAACTGCCTCCGTACAACTGTGAGCTGAGGAGGTATACTCCTCTTTAGGAATCTCTCCCTGTTTCCACTGCTTATATGCCCCCCCTTTTGCCCTTAGGCTGCTCTAGATTTCTCTGGTCAGCCAAGGAAGGCATGTTGAGCCGGGTTGGAGCAGCCCTGACTGGCACAGGGTGCAGGGGATCAGCTTGCCAGGCCAGGGAGACTCTGACCCAGCTCAGCATGTTGAGGAGAGGCTGACTGGGACACTAGGGTGCTCCAATGTGGGTATAGCTGGCAGGCAGCCCTCTGCATTGGAGCACCCTCATGCCCCAGTCAGCTGGGTTAGCATCTACATGTGTGTTTCTGTGCATGAAAAAACTCTGCAGCAGAATATTTATTTACAAGTACTAACTGGCTGCACAGTTTATTAGTTTTCTGAGGCCTAATTGGACTGCATGTATAGACACAGACATTTACTGCAGAGCTAATTAGACAACTCCACAGTAAAAATCTTGCGTAGATGCACCCAGTGAACTACACACAATTCCATGCTGGCATCTGGTCAAAGTTTGGTCAACCAGATGATTCAATGTGTATTTCATATATGGTCAGCATAATTATTCTTATCCTTATCACTATCCTGTCCAGAAAAAAACTGTTTGCTGATTTAACATTTTAAATGGAAACAAAAGATGTCAGTATCGCAGTGAAATCACAGAACATTTCTAAGGTGCTTCAGCAGTCATATTTTCATGCTGCCACAGCAGCAGTGCCTTAAAGATGAAGAGACCCATTTGGATGAATTCAATATTGACTATTATCTTCATTTTGCTCTTAAATTACCACTGATGTTTAAAAATTCATTTATTTATGTATTAAATAAATGTGTATATGGGCATTCACTGCTGACCTAACTGGTCCCATTGGTTAATTCTACTCTGAAGGCAATACTGAAGACTTTTCAAAATAACATTCATTTTCTGTTTGTGTCATACTTCTTCACTTCACTTATAGGACCAGTGGTAGCTGTGCTGTGAGAATGGCTGCCCCATGGGACTGACTGCCCTGTGACCCGCCAGGTCCTTTCCTACAGAGCTGCTGCTTAGCCAGTCAGCCCCCAGCCTATACTATCACATGGGATTGTTCAGTCCTAAGTGCAGGACTTTGCACTTGTCATTATTGAACCTCATGAGATTTCTTTTGATTCAGTCTTCCAATTTTTCTAGGTTACTCTGAATTCTAGCCTAAGCCTTCAGCTTATCTACTGCTCATCCCTGCTTGGTGTCATCTGCAGACTTGCTGAAGGTGCACTCTATTCCATTTTCCAGGATCGTTGATGAAGATATTGAACAACAATGGTTGCAGGAATGTGTAGACATTTGCCATACCTGAAATCACAGAGCTGATTTTAAGCTGCATGATCATAGATAGGGAGTGGCTTGTGCACATTTACCACTGCTGGAAGCTGTGCCAGAAACTTACTCTAAGTAAACTGGGGTGGGGGGAGAGGCAGTCACGGTTGGGGGTGGGGTGTCTATCAGGTCCAGGGTAGGGGTTGGCAGGATGGATGGGAGGCTGGGGAGATTGTGGTTGGGGGCTTGTCTATCTGGGGTTGAGAGGTGGTGGGGCTATAAAAATAACTTGGTCAGGGTTGGGTTAGGAAGAGCACAGTCCCAGGATTGGAGTGAATGACAGGGTTTTCCCAGCCCCAGAGCTGCACTCTTAGTATGTGCAGATGCTCAGTAGTTTGGACTAACCCATTCATGATCTAAATCAGGGCCTTGTTAAACGTTACACTGTGAGCTGCACAAATATTGATTGCTGTTACTGCTAACTTCAGTTTGGAGCAGTCACATGGTCAGACTAGCCGGGGTCTGGAGGACTGAAAGGTAGAATGCCACCCCTCCTATTGTGGTCTTTCTTCTGCCCCCTTGGGCTCCCCCAGTTCACCCCCACTGCCAGGGCTTCCCCCGCTGCCCGCTGGGATTTCCCTCCCCCCCTGCATCCCCACTTACTTGTGGCTGCCCATGCTGTCTGTTCTGGGGGAGCAAGCAGGGAAGGGTCAATCTGCCGCC
This sequence comes from Alligator sinensis, assembly GCF_000455745.1. Taxonomy (NCBI): domain Eukaryota; kingdom Metazoa; phylum Chordata; order Crocodylia; family Alligatoridae; genus Alligator; species Alligator sinensis. The sequence continues at coordinate 133,722 of NW_005842253.1, forward strand.
CCAGCCCCAGCCCCAGCCCCTGCCAGGCTGCTGCTTTTATCTGGGTTGAGTCTAAATCAGAGAGCACAGCAGTGGCAGCCAGGCAGGCAGATTAACACTTCCTTCCTTGCTTCCTCAGGACAGACAGTGTGGGCAGCCATAGGTAAGTAGGGATCAAGGGGGCAGTGAGCAGGGATCTGGAGTTCTGGGAAAGGTGGGGGGCAGTGGACCCAATCCGGGCCAGTGGGGGAGTGAGAGGTGGGGTGTTCACACTAAGTTGTACCCTAGAGTGGCTACATGTTAGTGTAACATGAGCTGCATAACATAGATCAGAGAAATCTAGGCTGGAGTGGCATAATTCTGAGCCATCTAAAAAGTGCTTAAAATTAGTTTCAGGTGTTAATGTGCAGACCATCCAAGTATTAGGAGCTCCAGGAGTCGCCCAAAATTACCATGTAACAAGGCCCTCCTCAAGTTAACTAATTTAGATCAGGCCAGACATTTTTTGCCTGATCTAATGTACCCAAACATCTGTACAGATCAGTAATTACATTGATTTAATCTCTAGTTAGGTCAATCTAAGTGAAACATCTGCATGCACCCAATGAAAGGGGGAAATCTGGGGAGGGTACAAAAGGAAATGAAGATTCCTCTTACCATCATCCTTGTATGCTCTGTGATAGGCAAAGAGCACCCTGATTGTCATGGGGGTAATACCCAATGAAGATCAGCTTTCCAATCTTGCTCTCATGTTGTTTAGAAACACCACCTGCTGCAAAGTGCCGATTTTTTAATTAGATATTTTGATTTCTGAATGCCTAGTGCAGTGGTTTTCTACCTGTGGTCTGATGACCCTTGGGGTCTGCAGACTATGTCTAAGACAGGGGTGGGCAAATATTTGGGCTGGAGGGCCACTTAGGGAGTTTTGGTGAGCTGTTGCAGGACGGGTCAGCACCCTTCCCTCCCCATCACCCCTCCGCCCACTCACTAAAGCTCACCGAAACTCCCTAAGTAGCTGTGCCTTCGGGTCTGACCTCACACTGTCACCACCTTGTGATCCTGACCTCAGCCCCGGGGTCTTCATGGACACCAGCCCAGGCCCAACCCCAGCCCCGGCCCTGCCTATCCATCCTTCTCCCAGACACTGCTCCCCACCTGCTTACAGCCCCATCCCATCCACCCGGTTGAGCACCGCCTGCCTGTACAGGTCCTCGGCCAGTCTCCATGGAGACCCTGCCCACCACCTCTGTCTGGTACCTCTACTGGTGGGTGCAGGGTGGATGAGTCGGGGTGCCCAGGCCAGTGGGACCGGGTCTGGCGGCAGTGGTAACACTAGGAACAGCAGCTGGAAGGGGCTGCCACTGCCAGGGCTGCCAGGAAGTGGAGTCTGGCCACTGCACTACCCCAGCACTGCTGCACACCTGGAGGCCACAGGACCGGTTGCACACACCACAGCTTGGGCTGCCCTGGTTGCGAGACCTGCCATGGGTCAGATAAAATCCCTTGGTGGACTGGATCTTGTGCATGGGTCATATTTTGCCCACTCCTGGTCTAAAGGGTCTGTGAAAGATTACTACAATCAATCAAATGTATGTAAACACACTTACAATGCAAAGGGGTTTACACCTGCATTTGAAATTTTTAGGATGCACAAATGAAAAAAAGGTTGAAAACCACTGGTCTAATGTAAGGAATTACTGTATTACTATTTAACATTTTAAATACAGCTTTATAATCTAAAACACTGTCTAGCTCCAGGGTGGTAATATAGGAATTTCAAATGACTTTTTATTCAGAAGACAAACTTTCAGAAATCAGATACTCTCTGCTGCTTCCATTATCTCATCTGATGTTGAGTCTTTCTTTGATTTCAGAGGCAATCTCTGAAGAATGTTTTACTTTGAAAAGTTTGTCCTATTACTCCTGGGGAGGGGAAAGGAAGAAAATAACCTTTGTTTCCCTGAAATGGCATTGTAAAAGCCAATAGCTGAGATCATCTGAAACTTCTCCCTTTATCATGACAAAATATAAGTTAGTATACTAAGGATGAGGCGCTTCAAAGGCCTTCGCATCTGATTATTGAAGTAATTTTAGGGTAATAATTTTAGGAATAAGGATAAATTAGAGTTGTTGCACAGATTGAACTAAGTACTTGAAGTCTTGACTATATTGTTCATACAGATTCAGAATTTTCCAGTGAATTCCTTGATGGAAGATATGTTTTCTGCAAAACCAAAATTTTCATTGAGGAAAAGGAAACATATTTTCCCCAAATTTGCCACTGGAAGGACTGAACCAAAATATCTAATTTGGGCTTTGATTGAACCAGTATCAATCATTTCAGCTTGTTACTTGCCTTCAGAATGTTTAATTTGGAGGTTTTTTCAGATCATTTTGTGTTGGCTGCATATACCATGATGCCATAAAGGATTTGTAGTTTGGGTGCTTAATATTCCTATTTCAGCCTACGAGCTCAAGCCATATGGCATCGAAACCTACAGCTTTTTTTTTTAAAGAAGCTTCTCTCTCCATAATTTCTTTTAAAACAATACGTAGTCTATGCTTCAATATTTTGACATTTTTAATTTTTTCTGAACTTTCCATTTCATAAAAAAATAATATCTTTGAGTTTGTACTTATTTGGACACAAAATACAAAAGTCAACATTTTGGACCTTTCATGGTAAATTAAAAAGAAAAACAAAATGTTCCTTCATTTTGTGACTACAAGGGTAGCCTTCAAAATTCAGATCCCTCTGGTTCTAAGTTTGTGTCAATATTTTTTTGATGGGTATTATTTGCACTACACCTCTTATAGCTTGAATCACCAGGTATGGATTTGTGCACCATTGTACAAGAAACTTACAGAAAAATATTCCCTGCCCTGAGGAGTCTGCAACAAAGCTGTGGGTTGCATACAGTCATCTAAATCAGATGTCCTAACTGCAGGATTTGACCTCTCAATTTTCAGAAAAATTGCAGTCCTATAAAGCTGTTCTCTCGCCATTCTTCTCCAACCAGTGCTAGACATAGCTCCTGAATTTCTGCTATTGGTATTTCTAGTATATTTTTTATGTAATAACATAAATGATTAAATTATTAAAGCTTGTAGTTAAATAGATTCTCAGAGGAAAGACTCAGCATAAAGGTCAGTAAGAAATCTCTGCTTTTTAAAAAGCAAAAAGCACTGTGAAAGGATGATCTCATGGCTGGAGACACAGGACTGCAGCTGGGGAGTCACTGCTTTTACTTGCAACAGACCTGTATGCTTCAGGCAAAAAAAACAAACTAGTCCCATCATCTCTAAAATGGGTATGATACTTCTTTTCTCCTATGCTGCTTATCTTGCCTGTGTATAGTGTAAACTCTTCCAGGCATGGATAGTCTCTTATTCTTGTACAGCACTTGGAAACAATGAAATCCTCATCTTTGTTCTGATCTTCTGGGTATGACTAAAATACAGACAGACTACAACAAGAAGTGGTGGCTCTTACCCTATGATTTCATGTAAACTAGTCTGCCCAAATTACTTTTTGTATTGGCAAAATGATTAAAGGATAGAACTGCTTTTCAGAACTAGTTCATTTTGGAACAGAAGGCAGTCAAATACTCCTTTGTCAGCTTTTCTTTCCTTATTTACTGTGAATAAAAGAAAAATTGACCCTAATGTAATCTCAAAATGCCAAAATTGTTGTATGAAGGCTAGCCTTTAACCATTTGATTGCATTTTCTTAAGAACTCCCTCTATTTGGAAACTACAGTTTGACGTTCACAAACAAAAGACCCATTACTTTCGTTAAGATGTGATGAGAGATAAAAGCTGGGCTTACAAGTGAAATATAATTTCTTACTGCAGTGACAACATTGATAATGCTTACATTCTGTAATCCAGCTATTTACATAATGACAAAGATGTGATTATCTTTTCAGTGTCCATAAACAATGCTTTGTTCACAAAAACTTGGTGTTTCTCTTGATCAATAGTTAAGTGAAGCGATTGCCAGAGGTTTAGATTGTGATGATCTCAAACAGGCAGACCAGAATCTCATTTGATTTTCTTTCAGTTTAGGCCCATTAAAAGCATCTCCTTTGTTTTGATTTCCTGGTTGTGTCAGCTGAGGATTATAGATTGCTAAGAGTGCATGCAAACTTTCACCACACCCCCCTACAATCGTGCAGCTTACTTTAAGTGGTATGTACATCTGTTCACCTGCTGGGAGCCACATTGGGAACCCAGTCTAAGTAATTTTGGGTGCAGGGAGGCATGGGAGGAATCAGGGGAAGTAGCAGGTCCGTGTAGGGGTTTGCTGGGTCCAAGGAAGATTGATGGGTCCATGGGGAGCCTTGTCTGGGAACAAAAAATAGCCTGGTTTGGGGGTCCCAGGGTCTGGGGTGGGTGGTTGGGCTTTCCCAACCCTGGGGCTGCCTCTGAATATGCACAGACATTTGCTGGATTAGGCTAACCTGTTCCTAATCTAAGTTAGTTACCATACTCAGGCGAACTAATTTAGATTAGGCCCACCAGTTTTCACCTGATTTAAACCCCACCAAACATATCCAGAGAGTGGCATTCAGATCAAACTAACCCTAGTTAGATTGATGTAAATGTAGTCTGTATGTACCCAAGACAATTGCTGAGTGTTTTGGCTTGTTCTGCTTTGTAATGGCTAATTATGAGTAAATAAAGGAGTGTTATTTTGCCAATAGGGCTGGGGGAAGGGCTGTTTAGAAGTAGGTTTTTAGATCAGAATAAGACAATATGTGAAGCATCCAAAATAACTGTACCCAAGAGAACACCTAGCTCATAGGAGGAACTGATCTAATGCCAGGATTGGAACTGAATGGGCCAGTACCCTTCAGTGTTAATCTAGATGAATCACCTTAAGGAGGGAGGACAGGCCCTTACTCCTTGACTTCTTCCTATATCTAGGTAGTAGTCTAGATCCTTTGCCACTGTGAATAAAACTGAGACCTTAAACCACTTCTCATATCATCGGATAACCATCAGAGGGTGTCTGCACATGCTTTTATGCACGTCTAAACTTATTGCACATTTGTCTAATATGCATGAAGGTCATTTAGGCGCATGTTTACAGATGCACACATTAAGGTGCATTAACACAGTGTGAGGTCTGATTTGGGACTAAAGTTAGTTCAGAGTCAGTCAGTATATGCTGCATTAATGCGCCTTAGCATGTCTACACATGCATTAAGGTGCTTAGCTATTTGAGCCTAAATTTGAAATCTGCTTTTCCAGGTATCAAATTTAGGCACAAATAGCCTAAAATTGCCATTTTAAGGTGCATTAAGAGCGTGCGTGTGTAGCCACATGCCCTTAATGCACCGTAAAAATGGCTAACGCGCCTTCAATCAGCAAGCATAGCCACACCCAGAGAGGCAAAATGTTTTGGTAATTATTAATGGAGCTGAATTGGAATTGATGTAATGATATAATATTAGCACAGGACAAAACCTAGGGTGATAACCTATCACAGAAAAAAACATCCAAGACAAAAATGTGTCCATTTCATTTCTAAAGTATTAAGTCAAAGGGATATGAGGTTCTTGTTATATTGTTAAGTTAAGGTGGCTTCTGGAGCTCTTAACCCTGGACTTGCTGCACGTTAAACACCTGTAAGCAGTTTAAGACACTTATTATTCAATTTAAAGTTATAGCCCTCCAGGGCAGGACTATCTCTAACCCACCTATTTTTATTCCTGTTCCATTAAGGTGTGGCCAGTCTTCACAGTTTTTCCACCCAAGTTGAAATCCTCCAGCATCCCACGATGCAATGGCCCCTCCTGAGTCAGGGTGAGATGCCAGGCCATAGCAGGGGCTAAGCATGGTGCCTCACCCCCTTGGGAGATTGCATAGAACAAGCACTGCAGCCCCAGAGTGCCCAGCAGCCACAGGACCTCCTAGTGGTGTTGGTGGAGGGGAACAAGGTCTGGGGAAAAAAAATCAGGCCCCTCAGAGCTCAGCCAAATGGATGCTGGCTGAGCTCTGTGAGGGTCAATCCTTTTTTCTCCAGAACTCACTCCCCACATGCTGCTGGTGGCAGGAGCAGTGAGCTTGTCTGGGCAGCAGTGGGGGTGGTAGGCTCCAGATAAAAAAAGGCTTGGACCCCTCAGAGCTCAAGCAGTGAGCCAGTGATGGGAGGCACTGTGGCTGCTGGGTGCTTTTGGGCTGCAGCACTCACTCTGCCCAGTGTGAGCAGCAAGCCAATTTAGCTCCTAATATATTTACTGGCATTGCAGCCAATGCCACCAAATACATCAGACTAAAAATGAAACACCCAAAATGTGAAGACATTGTGGTTTACAGCACTGACACTTTGCACTAAGAAACATTTTACATAGACTTTTAGTCCTGTCCCTGCTCACCAAGCCTCTAGTGGCAAATCACAACTGTGCAGGCGAGGGACAGTCCCAGTCCCATCAGAGCAGGTTTTTTTGCCTTAAGGTGCAACTGCTTCACTAAGCTGAAAAACACTGAACTGATTAACACTTGTTCACCTTATAGTATAAAGTGTAACAAGGCTCTGAGACTGGCACTGAGCTAAGACTTTCTTTTATCACTTGCTAGGCAGAAGATTAAAATTCCAAGCAGCACTGGCCATCTTTAAATGTACGTTCAGGTTGTATTCTTCCACTCGTGTCTCAAGTATATGGTCCTAATCCCTTACTAGCCACTGTAGCACTCCATCATCCACCTGCAAAATGTTAGGTGCTTCATAAAAAATTGTTGCCAGTCTGATAATTCTCTGCCTTAAGAAGCAATTCTGATTGTCAGTTTAAGGAGCAATTCATAATGCATCTCCCAGAGATGCAGGATATTTCAGGACAGTCTATAGATGTGAGCAGGCAAAGGTAACTTTACAGTGTTTTTGCACCCTCAAGATTTAAAATCCAAAATGGTTCCTGGTGTATTTAAGCAGCCCAGGGAGCTAAAGTGGCCCTGTCTGGTTTCCCTGTGGGTAGCTCTAACCAGAAGCTACCCACAACATGTGCTTTCTACTGTATCCCAGATTCCACATATTCAGCTTTCAAATGAAACCTATATAGGTTACCAGCAGTGACTTATTAATATTTCTACATTATTGAAGTTATTTAATATATTGAGTATAGGAAATGTCACAGTTACAGAGATAACTTATATTTGCCCTAGTACCAGATTTCATAGGATTAGATAACAGGGCATAAATGTACCTCAAAGCTCATTTCTACTTTGTGGTCATTCTTTTCCTCCTTTTTCATATGTTCTTCATCTCACTGAACTCTTATTTCCCCAGCCTATTGCTGGAGATTGCTTGTCTATAATGAGAGAGGCTTAGAAAATGTCAAACATAATGAAAAGCTTGGAAGACGGGAATCACACAACAAAATTGGCTGCAAGAATTCCTAAGGGATTTACACCTTAGCAAGTGCGCCTGTCTCTAACTAGAAAGGTAATGTGCTGTCTAGTGGGTAAATAGGCCATGTACCTATAGCATCATACGTGAGAAGAGCACTTTCAAATGCAGCATTATGGCCATACAGTACTAAACTGTGATCTGAAATAATCAGAGATGACAGTAGTTGTACAGCAACACAGCTATACGGTAGATTCCAAGTCACTGAAACATAATGAGGTATTTTAGTCTGCCACCTGACAACTTCTGTCAGTATTTGAAGATATGGAAACCAAGGAGAAAGAACTACCACAGATGCCTCCATTCCTGATTTCTACTTTGCAAATTTTAAATTGCAGAAGGAGAGAAATAAGTTTTGCTGAACAGCACAGAGCTGAGGAACCCCTGTCTCTTCACATGAGAACATTCAAGAGAATAAATATCACAAGCCCATGACCTCTGTTGCTTTCATTAGAAACTCGTTGGTTTTGCATTCAGCCCTCTGCTGGGTGTTTGTTGGTTTTTTGTTTTTTGTTTTGTTTTGCACTAAACAGCAGACAGAACAGGAAACCCAGGGAAGAGGCAGAGATTGGGAAGCGTGGGCAAAAAGACTTTGCTGCCACTTAGACTTCAGCAGTGGCACCAAACCTCCCCCCCCCCCCCCCCCCCCCTTGTGGAGCTGTTTGGACACCCTGAAGGAAGTAAGAAAGACTGAAAGCATAATTAATGACTTGTACCAGGACACTGGGGACACAGAGAATGAATGAATGCATGCAGTATTCTTATTTACTGTGGGGGACATTAAGAACTTGACATTTAAAGTTGGCAGCACTGAGAATGACTACAATGTTTTTAGATTTCCCCACCCTTATTGAAAGAAATCCTATAAATACCCTGGTAAAAAAGCTATCATGGTATAGTAAATATCAAGCTTTTAATTACACCTGTTATTTAAACTGATATTATGAAACATGGTATTAACTAGCACAAGCTATCAGATGCCTTTGCAACAAGTAAATAATACAACTGCAAATGTTTCAAATAGCATAGTATCTATATTGAGAAAACAGATAAAGGGTGGGAGTAAAGTATAAGCCTCAGTCTACGAATTGTCAGAGACACAGAGACATTTGACTCACTGTAGCTTACACTGGAAGTCTACAGAAGAAGCATGAAATAAACTCATATTTCCCATGTCCAGTGCTTTAATCACAATGTCATACTGGAAATATTTCTAAATCTATGCTTATGCATATGCATACATATATATGATATAATATATGGGAAAGTGCATTGGACTTTGGATTCAGCACCCGTACACATAGCTAGATAACAACTCTCCTTCAGTGGATAGTCTGAAAATATAATGAATCCAGGACTCATTGATGGCCATCAGTGACCCAAGCTCTAGTGGGAGTCAGCAACCTATAGTCCTGGGCCAGACCCAGACCACAAAGAGGCTGGATCCAGCTAGCGAAGGTTCATCCCATCTTTGGGTAGGACGGGGGACTGGGCAGAATGTAGCTGAGCTACCCATCCCCCTCTGAAAGCATCCTCCTCTGCTGCTCTTTTGTGTCTGTATTTACTTTGGTGCAGAAAGGCTGGATTTCTGTAGCAAAGGTAAGTTCAGGCAACTTGAGCTGGGGGTGAGCTGGAGAGGGGGGAGTGGGCTGAGGGGATGGGAGGAGATTTGCGGCCTCCAGAAGGGGGCCAGGTGGCATGCTCTGGTTTGTGATGGCAAAAGGATGCCAACCATCCATCACACATTTCTCCAACACAGTAAAGGAAAGAATAGCCAGAGAACCCCAGAGGGCTGTGGGCTGGAGACTGAGAGAAAGCAAGAACAGTAGGATGAATGCAGCTCTGGCATAGTGTAACTTTAAATCCTTTAATTTAGGCACTGCTATCAGAGTAGCTGTGGCAACAAATAGGTCAAAATAGGAAGCTGAGCTGGGCAGTTTAAGCTCTGCTGAGCTCCATGCTGTTGTAGCTGGATTGTAGCTAGTTGATCAAGGTAGTTTAAAGTTAGGTCAGGTAACATTTACACTGCAGCAACAGCAGCAGCAGCATAGAAACTGAAAGCAGACTGTCTGTCTGGGGAGCCACCTATAGCTGCAACTGGCAAATATTCAGAAATGTCTTACAAACTCAGGAACCATGTAAATAGATCCAAATAAGAGACACAAAGAACCGAAATCTGGCCGGGGATCTACACACAAGCAAGAGCCTGCCCACACCACAACAGTGACATGTTCTGGTTAGGCTGTTCCCCAGCACATCCTGCTCCACCTGCTGCTGTTGACATAGTGAGGCTTTTCAGGTTCATCCCCAGCAGCTGCTCTTAAGTATGCAAGAGACCATGGAACTTGAGAACAGTTTCACAGGGACAAAGCTTGAGTGGCTTTGCTGGCATACTTCTGTGTTTGGAGCATACCTGAGGATGTGGATTGGTGAGGCAAGCTTGGAAATAATTGGGCAGAGACACAATGAGGACACAGAGATACCCTGAGGCTAGGGACAAACATTCAAAAAGCCTAAGCCTGAATTGATTCAATCTTTGCAGGTTAATCTAACTGGGCTAGGCTAAATCAGTTTTGTAATCAGACAGGCATCCCAGAAATGCAGACACATACCTGCAGTGGCTCAGACTAGAAGCTGGGGGGTGATAGAGCAGCCCTCCCTTCCTTCCACAGCATGGAGCAGAGGGGTGTGTAGCCAGGCTCCAGCAGGATGCTGTAATTAGCCCAGCAGGGAATAGATAACAGTGTTTATCACCCAATTAAGAAAACAGAGGGACATTACCAGCTACTTGTTGATTCTGCCTGCTGATTCAGCACGATCATAGCCAGCATGTGGTCTGCTAGCTAATACATAGACACCTCCTCAGCAAGGCATAGCAGGGAGTGGGGAGGGGGAGGAACTACAGCCAAGGAGCAGAGGGGAGGGGCCAGCCCTGCTGTGGAACAGAGAGCCCTGCCCAGCCCAGACAGCATGCTGGGGGTGTCTGGTTTATCTTAAACCAGCAAAGGGTGTGGGACAGACATTGCACAAACTGGTTTGAGCCAAATCAGTTAGGTCTAATACTACATTCAACTAGGTTTATCTCAAACCGGTTTCAGACATTCTCAAACTGGTTTATGTGCACTGAACATATGTTCCATTACAGGTTTAAACCAGTGTCTGATCACTTAAACTGGTTTATGTGTAATGTCTTTCCCTAGTCTGAATGACTGATTTCCCTGATGTGAGGCCTGAAGAGTTCATCTTCATACCATAGCATAGGACTGCCCTTCAGGGCTGTATTCTGACCTGATGCATGTTGGGTTAGAGGCAAAAGAACCTAGTGCTTGGAGCACCTACAGCATTTTTCTGAGTGTGTGGTATACTAGCACTTTCCTAGGCACCTAGACTGATATGCTATACCACTCAGGACTTGTCTATAACTATCTACCTCTTCTGGCAGGAGTTCTGGCAGCAGACAACAGCCATCACCACCCAGTAGCCAGCATGCATACCTGTCTTCATACCTCCAGTGACCTCTGCCACATCTGCTGTGTGAGGTATACCCTGAGAAGGCAACATTTGTTGAAGGGATTGTTATGGGTGGCAGAAGATGCAGAAATGTCTACAAGTGCCTTCTGGTACCTTTCAGAGAGCAGCAGCATCAGGCTTGATCCACTCAGCAGAGGTGATGTAACTGCTGACAGAGCTGAAAGAGGGCTCTGCTTCCACAGAGGAGCTTTGGCTATGAATGTGCTCAAAGTTCTGACAGCAGAACTTGAGCTCTATTGGTAAAACTTGGTCATGGGGATGAGACCTCAAGGGTTCCCTCTTACAGGGGAGTCTGGTATTTCCATTTCATTCTGTCTTAGACAGAAATAGTATAAGGAGCATCTTTGTCAGTATGTCAGAGTTTCTGGCTCTGTACACAAACTGAGCCAGCATGAGAAAATGAAATTCAGTAGTTGTCGGGATTTTAGAACCTGAGGGTGCAGAGAGAAGTGCAGCTCCCAGCTGTAACTCAGAATGATTTTGCAAAGTGTTCTGAGTTACATTAACCCAAACCAAACAGAAGTTCACTGTTGGTTCCAGGGGAGAGGGGAATCTAGCTGTGGGCTGGAAGCATGCAGACAGGTTTTCACAGTAACCGCTAGGGCTCTTTGTCAGTGCTCACTGTTTTTAGAATGGGAGGGGGCAAAGGCAGTGGTGGGAGCTCATTCTTGGAGTTTTCCAGCTGATGCTGAAGGCCTAGGTGGGAGATTTGGAGCCCCCCTACCTCATGGGGGCTACCATACACCTGTCCCCCATCTGGGGGAAGGTGGTTTGAAACCCACCCAGAATGAATTCCCTCTGCTCCCTTTTCCTCTCCCATTTTGAAAACAGCAACAGGCTGGAAGCTCCACAGACACAAGTTACAGAAGATGCTACATTTTGTAGCATCTTTATCTGATACCTCATGCAATGAGGGGTCAGGTTTTCATCTAATCAGCCATTTCTGAAGCTGTTTGCAACCATGCACTTGTGTTTGGTCACAGCTATAAGCTACTTTCTGTGGCCAGACCAGGTGAAAACTGCCACTTCTGTGTCTACACCTTTAGTTACAGTTCTAAAGAAGATGAAATGACCTGGGTTGGTTAGTTTCATCTCCAGTATTTTGCCATATAAGCAAAAGTACAATCGAGGAAAAAAGGTTTTATTTACTTTTTTGTGGAGAGAGGCAGCAATATCCAGTATTATTTATCAGCTCTAAATAACCATGAATATGTTGTCATCTCTCTAACAAAATGTCCTCATTTGTATGCTGTGCTATTTAATATACAGTGATTGATCTGTTGGGACATAAACGTGTATTGAGTAGAACAAAAATCATCTGAGACAGGATGAGATCCTGACAAACTATGTGGTAGCTAGACATGCCAGGTGCCTGCACTGAACTATCTCCAGCTGGTAATGTGAACAGAATGATAAAACACAATGAATGCAGTTGGGGAGATTCTTGACACATGAGAACCTGACTGATTAATAAGATATAATGTATACTTGATTGATTTCAGCATACATTTTGTGTCTTTTAAAAAAATGATTCATCTTAATTTTCTATACATTATCAATACATTCATTTTGATGAATAACTTGCCACTGGTAATGCCTATCACAAAGAGGAAGCATTTTTCTATAAGAAATCTAATTTTTCATATAATCCATCATTTATTCCTTGTTCAAGTTTCTTATGCTTATAAGAGGTTTTCCGTGAATTCTACTAGTCTTACTTCCAGTCTTGAAGGATGGTTAAATAACATTCTGCTTTTCTATCTTTTCTGCCTTTATGACTATTCAGTACCACAGAACAACCTCTTCAAAATCCTGCGTGTTATTAGCAAATGTGACTGATTTAAGCATATCATTTTCAAGTACCGATAGCAAACATTAAGACAGATGCACATGTAGAATGGAGGGTGAATGTAGAGATAAATTTCATCCATACTTTAACTCTTTTAAACCATTGGATTTTAGTACAGAATGTACTAAATGGATTTTATAGCTCTCTGGAAGAGAGATTCACATGTGGAACTCCCTAGATTACATATAAACTTTAAAAAAGCACATCAAAATAGGCAAATAATCATCAAAATAGTCAAGAGATACTGTCTTGTTAGCCCAGTGGTCAGTATGGTTAAATGCATGTCTCTTATTCTGACTGATAAAACAAATCTAGCCTTTTTGAGCCTCTTGACAATGCCTCCAATACTGCACTGTCAAGTCATTCTACACCTGTTAGTGTTAGCATACCTGGGTTAAGGTTTTTAGCTGTCAGGAATGATTAACAGACAGCAGCATTGCAGAAGGAAGGATAGTTTGAAGGGTAGAAATCAAGACCATTAAAAGGGTAGAAGGTCACTAACACCTATGTAGGGGACAGAGACTAGCAAGAATTAGGAAGATGATAATGATTCATGAAATTGACTGACTTTCTCAGCACTACCTGAATAGAAAGTCTGGATGGAGCAGGAGTCAAAGGGGATGGCCACTATGACTGTACACTCCTTTTTTCCTTCCTACTCTCCCAGGTTACTGATCCATTTTGTTGAATTATTGTGTTAATAACTAATCAGCAGCTTTTCAGGGTTTTGCCATCGTTTGCATCTATGTAGTGCAAATAAAATGTAGATATTTCTACTGATCTTGAATACTGATAGACATGCTAGAATCAACACTAATTAACTGGCTGAATTCCCTTGAGGAAATAAAAATCTTGTGTACTTGATATTCATTGAAAGCATCTAAAAATAATTTTGAAAAGTTAGAGAAATGATTCAGTCAGTCACATGCATTTTAAAGTCAACATCATACAAAGACGAGGAGAAATCAGGCCGGTCTGATTACTCTGACATTGAAATAGTCAATATTGCCTTCTTGTGGTAAATCACAGGTTATCACCATTTTATCTAAAAAAAAATAAATCTGAAAAGCTACTGCAATGAGGACCATTTTTTATTTTCACCATAGCACTCTCTTGAAACTTCATTTGAGAATTCTAATATAAAAGCTCATGATTGATAAAGAATGTACAACAAAGAAATTATAAAGATCTCTTTTCACTCAGGCAAAATAATATTCGTTGTGGCTATCACACTGTATAACATATTAGTGGTATAGCAGAGCAGTGCAAGATATGATAGAGCAATGAACCCTTACAATATATATTTAAATTGTCTAAGCTTACCAGGTCTTAACCCTTTGTGAAATGTAATCTAAGATGGGAAAATTCATATCAGTTTTACTTTTCTTGTGAATATTTCTCAAATACAAACCAGAAATTTTCATAGTCATTTTTACTTTAAAACACGAATCTGGTAATTTTTTTTTCATGGACTAGCCCTGTTAGAATTGTCATGATAATTCTTAATGAAACTGAGCAGATCTAAAGACACATGTTTATTTCCTACTAAAAGCAAAACTACCAATGATTTGAACAATCTCAAGACATTGGCTGACATTTCTACATAATGAACATGTGTTACCAAAACCAACAGTAGGTTTATATTAAGCCAAGTCCTGCCTCCATTTTCTACACACAATTTTTATTAATTAGCCCAGCTGCACATTACATTTTTAAGTCAAAAGATAATGTTTAGATTTAAAATACCCTTGACAAAGTTATAATAATAATTTAAAAATATTTTGTTAAAAATTAAAATATCATATTTCATCTTTCAATAGGAGAGACTAGTAATTAAATGATTTCATAAGGACAGCCATTTCAAAGTTCATCTCTCCTGAGTGCTAATATAAACTGTAATAATCTATTTAAAGTTGGGGTTTCCTTGAGCTAAACCTCTCAACAGTCTGAAGATGATCCATAACTATCTTCACCACGAATTATACAAATGTGCTGTGAAAATTATGCCGTCCTGCATGTACCATTTATCTGCTTCTCTCACTGCTATCACTAGGCCTTACTCCATTTTGTTTCAAATGTCCTTCCAGTTACTTTACAAGGCCATAGTAGTCCTTTTCTACATTCAAATTGTTCCTGAACATCCAGCTCTTCCATTGTAAGTCCAAGTGTGAGTGGAAGCATTCAAATGAACTGGTGGAAGTTTAGCAGTTTAGTCTGAGTAGCTGCAAACCCTTCAATAGAACTGTACATTCATGGGGACAGCTGCATGCTTGACAGCCTGTGCTGTGAAGGGCATCTAGCCAAGGGGCCCCACAGCATGCATTTCAAGTATGCTATGCAGGCTCCTCAGTATGCCTGGATACCGTTGATAGCCCCCAAGGGTACAGGTCAGGGCAGACTGGCTTGTGGCTCCATGGGACCACATTCCCCCGCCTCACAACACCCTCTCCCTCTCAGCTGTCAGGCTTTCAGACAGCGGACCCAGCAAAGGCCAGCTATCCTTGCAAGCTGGAGCTCTGGCTGCAGTGGCGAGCTTTATTTGCAGCACTCCTGGGGCTGTGCCCCTGGCACCATGGCTGAAACTGAAGTAGTCCAGGGAGGATCCAGCCAGGGCTCCATTTCCATTGGGGTCCTGTTAGTGCTGTTTAGGGGTGGGGAGGGGTGTTCCAGATTGTGATCCCTGCTTCCTCCTATACTCAAACAGCATTGATAGGCACCCACTAGGAACAGACCAGCCAATTCTGGTAGGGTCTGGTTGGGATGGGTTGGTGGACTCTGAGAACAGCAGGGATGGGGAGGGCTGGTCCATGTTGGCAGTGTGGAGCAATACACCCTGGGAACAGCACAGGGTAGGTAGTCTGGAGGTTGGGGGACTCAGGAGGCTCAGGGAACAGCACAGGGTCTCCAGTCTGTAGCGGGGGGCATAAAACAGGGTGCAAGGCTGGGCTGGAAGGAGGTGCTGGTCAGTCACTTTCTCCTACATGCTCAGGGTCAGGGGGAGGGGTAAGGACTGTACTGCCTTGGGGCTGTGGTGAGGGGCTGGGCTCTCCCAACCCCTGGGCTGACAGAAAGAGGGGATTGGTCTGAGACTCATGCCTGGGAGCATTGGCGATGCGTAGGGGGTGTGCGCGGGTGCATGTGCATCCCCTGAGTGTGGTGGTGCACCCCATATGAAAAGGCGTGGCGCCTGCAGGCAGTCACCACTCGCTGCCACCCTCTGCTGCTGATGCTGCTGGTGGTGTTTCTGGGTGGCCGCTGACCCTTGGTCAGCACTCATCCCACCCCCCATGCCACCAACAGCGCCAGTGGTATCTGCAGGAGCTTACCGCTTGCCGCCAACATGCTTCTGCTGCCGCTGCCATGCTTCCACCACCACCAGTGCCTCTGTGCCCCCCCAGCTGCAAGGGGTATGCATCATTCATGTCTGGGAGCAGTGAAGTTCAGCTGAGTCACAGACTGTCTCCCTGGAGAGAGGTGCAGGAGGAACAATGTTTGTAGGGATGCCTGAGGAAAGAGCAGGAGCTGCTGTTGATAGGGAACAATTGTAAACGTACAAGTATTTGTTAAACCCCTTTTAGACTAGACTTCTACCTCATCAGGTGATGCAGAAGTTTCTACTGGACCAGCCATTTTTGATAAAGTAGTTGGTTGAATGCTTGTACGCTTTGGCTTTTACTAGTGGAACTGAGATTTCACTGGTAGAAATGTAATGCTTGTATGTACCCCAAGACATAAACTGAGTCGGATAGTCTGTTGGCCAGATCCTCATTGTTGTAAATCAGTTTTGCACCACTGAAGTCAATAGATAGGACATACATTAATTTATCCTTAAGAGGCAACCTAAAATTTATACATAAAAATTGCATCAACTTTTCTACTGCCAAGATGCAACCACTTCTACTTATGCTATGCTTCTTTCTTTTGCCTTTAGTTGTTCGTCTTGTCTTTGTAACTTGTGAACTTGAGAAAGGGAATGTGCCTATCACCTAGCACATTCTGAGTGTAGCTGGAAGCAAATCAGGAAGCATAATAGCAGCAACATTAATTGATAATGTTAAAAGGGACACCGCAACCCATGACAAAGTGTATATGGCATGTGTATATGATATAGTCTATGATAAAATGATTATGGTATAACCAGGGACTGAGGGGTAAAGGTGTACACATTTTAACTAGGAATCAGAACTCTGGATAGAGGTGCTATATTTCATTAGACTAACTAGATATTTGCAAAAAAACCCGCTAATCTTTATTTGCAAGTTTTTGGGCACATTCACCCTTCTTTAGGCACAGGAGATGCAAAGATTCCTTTTAATTATCTACTTTCTCGGTGCTTTGATTTCTTATGGATCATGGGCCAGACCCATGCCTGATACAAATTAGACATCAGTGGAGGTATTTACACCAGCTTAAAAACTAGCCCCATAGTTAGGAAGCTGGATTATTGCCCAGGCAGTTGAAATACATACCAGTGACATCTTTATTTAAATACATTAAAATACAACAGATAAGGAAAAAAACCCCTTGACAACACAATTTTTCAGTTGTTAAAATTGTGAGATGTGTATTTTTGCTGCAATTAATTTTATTTGTATGTGAAACCAGTAAACAGAAAGCAGATCTGACGTAGTATTAGAGAGCCAATACAAAGATTCTCAGATTGTAGTACAACAGTTTCAAGTCATTTTAAATATTTAAAACTATTCAGTTTAATAACAAAAGGTTTTTCCCCCCCCTACAATAATTAAGCCTGAAGAGGCTGTCAGTAGCTTCTAATGTATAAGTACTAGAAAAAGTAGGAAAGTGAAAGATAAAAAGGTCATTATGCTTATTATGAAATGTCATGATTTATTAAAAATGTCAAAGGTTAACAAGTTCAAGGAGTGCCATGCACTGTTAAGTCAAACATCTTCACTTTGCGAGCATTTTTTAAATTCTTATTTTAAGAGGAACATACCTCCCAGGATACCTAAACTGTTTAGCTTGTCAAAAACCCTAATAAATAATTCTTAAGTTAACTTACCATTGGTTTTCAAATTAAGACTGAAGCAGCTTTTCAACCGTCACTGGTAATTTGTATCTGTTTTGAACATAAAAATGAGATGGGTGAAAGCCAAAGTACTCTGTGGTAAAGATCAATTCTGATAAGCAACCTGAAGTTCACAAGCTTCTGCACCATTTATTTGAATGATACAGATTCTATATTGAATTGTTTTGTCTGGAATCATCATAAGAAGATGTATCACAAGATTTTTTTACTTTGTTTCTCAACCTAACTCTGCCATGAAAAAACAGCCTCTTTCATGATATTTTCCCTGCTACTTAATCTTGATTCTGGTTGGAACCTGGATTTGAAGGGGGAAAAAATTACGCCAAAACTTTTAACTTCCAAAAAAAGTTAGTTTCAAGTTCAGCTGGATAAAATGTTCTCACAGGAAATTTTAGTTTAAAATACTTTCTTTTTTATGAAAACTTATTTTCAAAATAACTAATCTACCAAATTATGCTTTTTAAAAGTGAGCAATATATTTTAAAAATATTTCCACCTCAGAGAGCGTTTGTTATTTTTAAAAAGAAACAAACACACGCACTTATCCTGTCTTCTAGCTGAAAAAGAGTAGAGTAAAGAAAATACGCACATTTAATTAATTGTTTTTCAACAGGAAATTTATTTTCTGATGGGAAAGTATGAATGCATATTCTTCTGTGAAATTATCTTTAGAAAAATAATTCCCATTTTCTTGTCAGGCCTAGTTTAATCAGGTTTAAGAGCAATCAAAATTCTGGAGTAATTCCTGTTCTTTTGGACAGCTTCACATGATACTGACCATGGGTCCAACCATTCATTACATGTTACACAGTTAAGATTTAGTAGACATACACTGGTGTGATTGTGAAGCTAAAATAATAACACTTCATATAGTCTTCATCTTTTGGAAATAAAGACATTTAAAACAGTGCAGCTATATATCAGGTGGTCAAAGAATCAATATCTAGTGTCAAATCACTGTTTGTAAAGATTGTGTATTGCCAAAACTCCAGACAGAGCAGGACAGATGAAGTTCCAGCATCATTTTTCGGCTCTGGAATTCCATTAGTGTTAGCAGAACCTGACGTCCATAGTAAGAGACAATTGTTCACACCCACCGTTCTTATCAGTTTCTATTGCGGTGGTTCTCAATCTTTTCAGACTCAAGCCACCCCTGGATAGATTTGAGGCACCCTTTGGAAAATGCCAGCTCTTAGCTTTTACTGGTTTTTTGACTACAGAAAAGTAATAAAGCAGGTTGTTGCGAAGAACTCCAAAAGACCACAACTATGGATGTCTATGTGAAATCTCTAGGTTTCTCTTGTGAATCATGCTTGTAAACCTAACAGTGCTAACACTGTGTGGCATCCCACAGCTTACTTGAAGGGATCTCAAGGATTCTACCAGTTAGACTCAGGTAGAAGGAGCTGGGCAAATTTTCAGCCATCTACCCTTCTTAGATTGAGCAACTTGGAGGGACAATGGGTTTGATTTTGCAGCAGGATAACAGAAATGGGCTACCAGGATCTCAAGGCACCTTTCCCTTGAAAGGATCTTAAGGTAATTAGGGTGCCACATCACTGTGATTGAGAATCACTGATTTATCATACTGAAGAGGGGTAAGCAAGTTTTTTGCAGTCACCCTTGTACATGTGACGGCATTTAATCGTCACTAAATTAAATAGATGTATTAAAATTTAAAACAATTTGTTTTAATTTGATACATCATTGTTTACAAGTGACAGACTTTAAATCGAATTAAGCTCAGTGTGCAATTCACAGTAAATTACATCAGGGGGAGCCACATACCAATTTACCCCACTGATCTCTTTGGTAATCAAAGACAGCAGGGGGTGCCAGCAAACCAGTAATCCGCTCACTCCCAACACCCCCCCCCCCCCCGGCCCCAAAGTCATAGCTGCCCACAGGAAGCCAGCATGGTCATTTGTTTTCCCCTTCCCCCACCACCCCGCATGCCCCTGGCATGGGTGCCTCCCTGTGCCTTGCTGCCTATGGCTTCCCAAAGGGCATGCTTACTGACAATGGCATCATCACCTCATAATCCACCCCTGGTTCCATCAAGAAATTAAGAACCACTTGGTCACCTAAAGGCTGTGCCCTGGAGCACTTTCATTTGCCCTTCAGAGCAAATGGCCCCCTTCCCCTCACAGGATTCTCCAGGGTCAAACAGACTAGGTCCAAAAGACTCTCCAGGTCCAACGTAAGAGGCATCATATTAAATTAATTTATTTTTCAATGTGCAGGCATCCTCCTGGCTCCTCCCTCCTCCCCAAGCTGATCTGCAGTTTTTCACCAGAATTACTGGTTCTACAAGTTTTTCCTGCCCACCCCTTGCTGGTCCCTTTGCCAGCTGCTGCTGATTTGCTTCTAATTGCCCATATTCTGCCTTCAGGAGGCTCCTTTGGCCAGCTGTCTCATCCCTTGGGCAGCACAGGGTGTTGGGGGTGGGGAGCCAGGGGTGTCAGGCAGGGTTGGGTGTCACGTACTCGCTGTTCTACCCACTGTAGTTTCATGATGGGGTTCTCAGAACCCTGCTAGTCGCTTTTGTGTAAAAGTGGTTGGGGTTGTGGTGGGGAGCATTCAAGGCACAGCCATCCAAAAGGTTCTTTGGGTGACCTGGCCAAGGAAAGCTCCATTCCCCCTCCCCCCCGACTCTGTAATTCAGTTGCTTGCAAAAGTTGGCATAACAGACAGACAGGCTCCTGAATGGTTGCAAGTGTTGTTGCCACCTGAGCTATGTAAGAATTGAATTATAAATAGCAGGGTAGTCATAATGCTAATAGATTCTATTCAACAGGCCTAGCTATTCAGCCAACCCCGCTAGTGAACCCTGGTGCTGTATGCTAAACAGCCACCCTTCTATGTGCTTCATGGTCTTCTGTGCTGTGTGCAGCATGGAATCATAGGAAATTAGAGTTGGAAGGGAGCTCAGCAGGTCATTTAATCCAAATCCCTCTCAAAGCAGGACTATCCTCAGCTAGATCATGCCAGCCAAAGCTTTGTCTAGCTGGGTCTTAAAAACCTCCAAGGATAGAGATTCCTCAGCCTCTCTGGTAAGCTGTTCCAGTATTTTACTACCCTCCTAGTGAGAAAATTCTTCCTAATATCCAACCTAAACTTTCCTTGCTGCAACTTGAGACCATTGCTCCTTGTTCTGTCATCTGCCATCACTGAGAACAGTCCAGCTCCATCCTCTTTCGAACCCTGCTTCAAGTGGTTGAAGCTGCTATTAAATCCCCTCCCAGTCTTCTTTTCTCTAGACTAAAAAAGCCCAGCTCCCTCAGCCTGTCCTCATAAGTCATGTACCCCTGCCCTCTCACCATTTGATGGTACCAAGGGTGGATTATTGGGTGATATGCATGGGTCTGACTTACCAGGGTGATGGTGCCATTGTTGACAGGATGGCTGGGCTGCTGGACCCTGGTGTCCAAAAATACACATTACACACAAATACATAAAAATTGCACAAATACATCTTTCCCTGCTATTTGCAAATCGAAGTGACATCTGGTGGACAAAGGGGTCACTACCCAAAAATTGCAGTAACAACTGGTGGACAAAGGGTCTCATAGCACATCATTCAGTAAATTTCCATGTACATGTGACAGATCAATAGATGCATCATTTTTATTCGTGTTGATGAAAATTAAAATACATCAGGATGTGTTTTGCTTTGAATCACAAAACAGACATTTAAATCACAAAAAACCCCATATGTGTAAAGTGTAACAGTGAAATTGCAAAAAAGGGCAATTTTCACCATGTGTACAAGCACCCCCTGTTCCTATTGACACAAATACTTTTCTGAATGACAGTCATAACAGAATGTCTGTGAGATGGTTTCAGGACAGGAAAAATGGCTAAAAAGGATATTCTCAATACTCCAGCCTTTTCAATAGCTATTTATTGATTTTTTTTTAAATCTCTGAGGTAAATGAACACTAGCTTATGTTTGAGAATGAAAGCCCAGGGGGCTTTACTGAGGCTACATGATGCAATATGCTCAACCATTATTTTTCAGCACTGAAACTGGTTCATATCTATAGAAAATGCAATTGGGGTAAAGAAATTAGTAAAGAGAAAAAGAGGGACAACAAAGTTCTTTGCACCTTCCCAGACCAAAAAAACAAAACAAAACAAAACAAAAACCATCATCAGATTTCTCGGCCAGAGTTTCTGCATATGGACCAGTACATTCCTATATTTAGTTCAATTTGTGGTTACTTATCTTTTAGCAAGGCTTAGAGTTTAACTTCTTCCTTTGTCCAGTGATTAGTTATCCTCATTCTAAAAATATAGTTTTTAATTTCAGTTTTAAGCGTGCTGGCTTCAGCTTCAAGCCACTTAATCTTTCTGCCAGATAAAACATCAGGGGAATCCTTTTTCTACAGCTAATTCTTGATCATGAAAAAGTTGTCTTTTAACCCATTCTTGGTAAACCAGACAGGTTTCTCACTGAAAAGCATCTTTTACAGACTGATTATTCCAGATAGTTATTAAGGGCCAAAATGTATCTTCCCCCGAGTAGAAATCCACAGTGCTCCACAAGCTTATCCTGAAAACTATAGGAATAATTCCACAAAAAGGGCAGTTTGGGAAATTAAGTAGTTGCTTATTTCCTCCTTATTGATAAGATAACTTTACACTTTGCAATATTCATCTCTCATAAGCAAGTCCATGTCTATAGAAACAGTAAACAAGAAGAGACCTCCAAAGCTAACAGAGGGGAAATGATCTACAAATGATGAAGCAAACTATTGCTTATGAAAGCTGATGCATCTCTGGTGTAGCTACGGTGCAAATCTACCCTGCCTTCTTATTAAAACAGCCAGTTTTGTTTCGTATTGACTTAACTGTGTTTTGTTATACCCTGCTAGATGATTTTTCCACTTAGGTTCAGGTAGAAGCTGTGTGGATACCTTTAAGAGCATTAGATAGAAGTTATTACATTTGCCGGGGACAGCAGAAGGGAACAGCAGTACTGTAGGCAGAGTACTGCTCTCTGAATAAACAAGCTCTATAAGCTTAAATCCTTAGTCTTTTGAGAACAACACACAGTACTGGGAGTGGGATGCAAAGAAAGAAAAAAAACGGAGCATCTCAGAATTCCAGATGAGTTAAAGCAGTCCAGCAATGCAGCAAAAGACTGGAAGAAATTTAAGCAAAGCTTTACCATATATATGATGGAGCTACAGAGAAGGAAGATTCATTCAAGGTGCTATTTTTTTTAAATATAGCAGGTCCAGAAGCTCTGTCTCTTTATAATAGCCTACAACTGTCAAAAGCAGAACAGAAAAGCTAAGGCACAGTAATAAAAATGTTCGAGGAATATTGTATACCCAAACAAAATGAAACCTTTGAATGGTATAATTTCCACATGAGACAGCAGAAAGAATATGAGACAATAGAGGAGTTTGTCAAAGACCTTAGACTGCTTGGCCAGATATGCAACTTTGGAGAACTAAAAGAGTCCATGATCAGAGACCAAATAGTATTGGGTATAAGGGATTCAAGCCTCCAGAAAAGACTGCTAGAGGATCCTGATCTTAATTTGGAAAAGTCAGTTGGAATGTGCCAAGGGGCTGAGATAACAAATACCAGGCTGCAGAATCCAGAGGAAAGAACAGAACAATCTGAAATGCAAAGGATTACAAGACTGCAAAAAATCTAAGGCAACACAAAAACAATACAGACTGGAGGACCTCACTGTGAAGCATGCAAGTGGAGGCCAAAGAGAATTTCTTGAAGAAACAATGGTCAGCTGCAGGTGCCCTGCACTTGGTAAGCACTGCAACAAATGCAAAAGCTTCAATCACTTTACAAGAGTTTGCAGAAAGGAGCAGGATGCACCACACAAGAAACAGCAGGTGCATGCTCTATGCAACAAGGAAAAGGAAGAATTCTTCAGTGGCTCAATGCAAGAAGTAGTTCATTCTTCTGAGGACTGGACAATCACCCTGGACCACTGGCAATGTGTAAGAGGTGCACGTGGGTGCACATGCATCCCCTGAGATTTTTGGGTGCACCCCTACAACTGGCCACCAGCATTGCTCGTGGGCAGTTGGCGCTTGCTACTCCACCCTCCCTGGCCGCTGCCATCACTTGCAGGAGCTCCCTGCTTGCTGCCACCATGCCCCCACTGCTGACACTGTTGAGCCCCAGCTCAAGTCTGGAATCGTGCCCGGTATGCAAAAGCCAATAAAGATACCAGGGGTGAAAGTATAAAGATTTATTGCTAGCAATACAAGGTGCAAGCGGAATAATTTCATGTAACAAGCACACAGATCCTTAATTCTAAGCATCTTTTATACAGGAGTATTGGACCTTCATAAGCATTCTTGTTTGCTAATTGGTTATAAGGGAGTGACGCAAGGAGTTCTTGACTGAGCATGTCTCTATACCTGTGTTTTAGCTATGTATCTCATTTACATACATGTATGTTTCATTAGCATACTTTCTCCCCACCTAGGGGTGTGAATCTTAATATTTAAATCAGCTCTTTGCCCTACTCCACTAATTCTGTTTTTGTTTTCAAGTCTCCTTTATCTAAGACTGTCTTCTCCTTATCATTGCAATTGAGCATTAGTTACAGAACAGAGACTTTTGCTTGGGCTATGTGTAGTGGTTTCTAGGTCAAACCTAACATTTTCCCCCTCTGGAGCATTTTTAATTATTTTTATTATAATTGCTCCACTCAATTTGTTTCAACACAAACCTAGTATTCTCAGCTTTCTTCGTTTGTAAAATCATTTGATTCACCTTAGGTCTGAAGATAGATAAGACGACAGGTGAACATTGTATACATAGGATATTTGATTGGTCTTATTACAAAGGATTCTTCTACCTTGGTTCAATTTGAAGCAATTATTAGTACAATTAACTATTAGGAAACATTCAGAAGCATTAGCTGTTGCCTGAACCCGTACGGAAAACATGTCTCTATTCTTCTCTTTTACAATAGTCCCCCACTTATATATATTCTGATATGTACTTTTCTTCTCTACATTCTTCAGCATAGTATAATTTTGTAAAATTTTTAAAGGGGTTGGTACTGCGATTAAGCATGAGGTAAAAACCAGGTGAGCATTGATCCCTCCCGCTAAGCAGAAGTCCGTTCTATTTAAAATTTCCCGGGCCAGATAAATCCAGACATTTTCCTGAGGGTCAAATTTTTGTTGTAAAAGGGTTTCCCCTCCTATAAGTAGGAGTGGACAGATCAGGGTGCCCCACAATAAAACCTTGAACAATTTCATAATAAGGCTTATAAAACTTAATCAAAGATTGTCAAATTATTCAAAGTTCCTTTCTTTTGAATAGGAATTTCAAGTCTCTTATTGGCTCCACCTTCCACTGTTCTCTGTCTCCGGTCCCGGAGTCTGCAGGGATTCCTTCTTGTTCTGGTCCAGCCACCGGCTTTAGGCGACTGGAATGTATCCAAGTCTTGATTCCTTCGAGCTTTGCGGCCGTCGGGGTCGTTAGAAGTACCCTATATGGGCCTTTCCATCTGGCTCGAAGTGGTTCCTCGTTCCAATCTTTCACAAGGACGTAACTCCCAGGTAATAATCGATTTCCCAGGGCAGGATACTGGTCCTGTGTCTGCAGCACGTCCCGTACCTGCTGATGGATGGAAGACAAAACAGAAACCAAGGACCATACATATTCTCTAATCATTCCCTCTCCTAAAACATGTAACTGTTGTTCAGTACCCATGGGCAGACTCAGAGGGTAAGGCTTACCATACATTATTTCAAACGGGCTTAATCCCAATTTAGAATGTGGTGCGACCCTTACTCGTAACAGGGCCAAGGGTAGGGCCTCTGGCCATTTGAGTCGAGCTTCTTGGCAAATCTTTGCAAGGTGTCTTTTTAAGGTCTGATTCATACGTTCCACCTTTCCACTGGACTGAGGTCTCCAAGGGGTGTGTAAATGCCAGCTGATTCCCAGGAACTCAGAAACCTTCTGAGTAATTTGTGCAATGAAATGTGGGCCATTGTCTGACCCTATTCCTTTTGGAAGTCCGAAGCGAGGTATGATTTCTCGTAGGAGTGTCTTGACTACCTCCCGGGCTTGGGCAGTCCGACATGGGAAGCACTCAACCCAATTAGAGAAAGTGTCCACAAAGACAAGGAGATATTTTATCTCTTGTTGCCGGGGCAACTCAGTAAAATCCACCTGCTATTCTTCTCCTGGCCCATTGCCTATTCTCTGATGTCCTGAAGTTTTTCTTCTCCCTCCTTATGGGTTATTTCTCTGGCAGACCTCACATGTCTCTGATACCTCCTTGGCAGCCTCTCTTAATCCCACTCTAGTTACATAGTAACTGATCCATCTTACCAGGGCCCTGGGTCCGTAGTGGGTACCATGATGAGTGCTCTTTACTACCACATGAACCCAGGCAGCTGGGATGATAATGCGGCCATCCCTTGCTACCAGCCACCCGTGCTCCCCCTTCTTTGCTTGAAACTCTTTTATCAATTGTTTGTCTCTC
The DNA here is from genome assembly GCF_000455745.1 of Alligator sinensis. Classification (NCBI taxonomy): domain Eukaryota; kingdom Metazoa; phylum Chordata; order Crocodylia; family Alligatoridae; genus Alligator; species Alligator sinensis. The sequence continues at coordinate 160,030 of NW_005842253.1, forward strand.
AGATTTGGCCTTGAAGAATAAACAGCTTCCAATGTTTGCAGGCAGTCATGTACAAGATCTGGTGTGTCAGCCATAGATGGCAGCAGTGTTGCTGGATTTACAGTGCGAAAAATGGCCAATTTTTTT
>NW_005842253.1:160771-202830 GCF_000455745.1 Alligator sinensis
GTGGGGGGGGGGGGGGGGGGGGAAATTCAATGATTTATCAAGCTACAGGTCAGATTAGCTGATCCTTGTGGTCCCATATGACTTTAAAACCAAGGACTTTCTAATTTCTTTAATTTTGTGACCTCCGTTTCTTCCCCCTTACAACCATTCTCTCTCTCTTCATTTGCTCTGGTGGTTTTCCTGTCAGGAAGCCCAGAAAGGATGCTTAAGAACAGCTTTGTTTTTTTCTGTTGAAATTTTCCACAAAAAAATAAAAAATAAAGTAAGTTTTTTTGGAAGAACATCTCAGATTGCACTGGAAAACCCAGAACTAAAACACCGAATTTAGTTTTCAGAAATCAAAACTGAAAAGTTTAGTGGAGAAATTATTGATAGATATCAAGTAAAGCATCCAGTTCCTGTGGGAATTTTCATTTGAGCAAACCTCCAATTTTACATTAAACACATTTTTTTTTTAATGGAAGATTTTCAACCAGCTCTAATTTTGGTGTTGGTGCTGATAGATCGGCCAGCAGAAAACAGTGTCTAGACTCCTTAGCATGTTTCATTCTCAGGATAGTTGAGATACAAGCAAGAAAGACCCAAATTTGCTACCAAATCTCTTCCCTGCACCATAGTATACAGGTTTGCTGTTTAACCCTTACCTGAAAACAAAACATATTACTCAGATTTAGCTTTCAAAATATACAGTACTGGTCTGCACAACCTCAAAGCTCTTTTTCATTCCTGATTTCTATGAGCTTGTCATTAGGTTAGTGGGTCTTAATAGCGCCTCTTACAAATCCAGGTCAGCACCGTTTCTTTTGGATGAAAACCCTGGAGTATTTTACCTGTTTCAGTTTCCGTTCAGGAAAGGTCCCCCGGTGGGATCTATGCCACCATCTTACACCAGCACCACTTGCTTCACCGCTGCTGCTTCAAAGGGAGATCACTCACAATGCCACTTGTTGAAGGAGCTGATCGAGCTGTCAAGACAAGAGAACATGTTCCTTCTGCTGCCCCGACTTGGTTTCAAAGTAAAAGGAGAAGCTGAGCTGCGCTGTCATTAGTGAATGCAGGAGCATTTTAAAGGAGCTGTTTCCTGATGGCAGGTAATGAGCATGGGTTTCCACAACCCCAATCCAAGTCTCTAAGCCCCTTATCTGCAGGTTTGCTCTGTGAAGTGGACTAACTCGTTCTGTTGGCGTCACTCACTCTGCTCGTTTTTTACAAAGAAAAGGGCTTGGGACATGTAACTTAACTGAGTAAAACGAGGCTTTTCCCATTGGTGTTTATGCAGGTGCCGTGGAACAACGTGGTATTTCTGGCTTTGATTTAGAGACGACAAAGGGAAACAATGCTAATGTTACTCTGAATGAGCTGGCACCACACTTGCTTCCACGGATGTATGAATGTATTGATCTTGGCAGTAACTGAAGCTGGTTGGAATGCCCTATTGTAGGTTTAAATATGTTGCTATTATAGTATCACCGTGTCGAACTGAGAGTAAGGAGAAGAGCAGAAAACTGCATGAACCCCAACGGGGAGCTAGTACTGTTGAGCCCCAGCTCAAGTCTGGGATCGTGCCCGGTATGCAAAAGCCAATAAAGATACCAGGGCTGAAAGTATAAAGATTTATTGCTAGCAATACAAGGTGCAAGCGGAATAATTTCACGTAACAAGCACACAGATTCTTAATTATGAGCATCTTTTATACAGGAGGATTGGACCTTTATAAGCATTCTTGTTTGCTAATTGGTTATAAGGGAGTGACGCAAGGAGTTCTTTACTGAGCATGTCTCTATACCTGTGTTTTAGCTATGTATCTCATTTCCATACATGTATGTTTCATTAGCATACTTTCTCCCCACCTAGGGGTGTGAATCTTAATATTTAAATCAGTTCTTTGCCCTAGTCCACTAATTCTGTTTTTGTTTTCAAGCCTCCTTTATCTAAGACTGTCTTCTCCTTATCATTGCAGTTGGGCATTAGTTACAGAACAGAGACTTTTGCTTGGGCTATGTGTAGTGGTTTCTAGGTCAAACCTGACAACACCACTGCCACCACCTGCAGGCAGTTGCCATGCCCCCGCAGCCTCCAGGGGCACGTGTCATTCATGCCCTGGACACCAATGGATTAATGGTAGCTTTTAAATTAGATACAGACACACAGGAACATGTCATACCAGAATACATTATTCAAAAAATGAAAACTAAACCTGTGTATTATGAAAATAAGAAGGTGAGAATAAGAAAGTGAGATGTATAATGGGAACATGATTGTAACTAAGGGTGTTTGTGCACTGCATGGTAGACAAGGGTAATATAGTAAAAAATCAGTTTGTAACAGTCCCAGGAAATCTAGTGCCAATTATTGGGTTGTGAACTCTGAAAGTCTAGGTTTGATTAAGAGAATGGATGCCATTGATGAACTAGAAAGCAAGAACATAGAAAAAGAGTTTTATGATGTGTTTCAAGGCACAGGGAACACTGAATACAAGATAGAATTAAGAGAACCAAATACTCCCAGCATACTTGCTCCAAGTACTGTTCCCCTTGTGCTAAGACAGAAACTGAAAAAGGAACTAGATAGATTAGTTACCATGGACATAGAAAAGTAGATCTACCAACTGTTTGGGTTTATTCACTGATCATAATAGAAAAAAAAAGATGGATCCTTGAGATGGTATCTAGATACTGAGCAAATGAACAGGTACATCAAAAGGGAGCATTTTACCATTCCTACCTGAAAAGAGGTTTTTAGCAACATGGCGGAACCTAAATATTTCTCCACTTCGGATGCCTCTTCTGAGTTTTAACAAGTTCCCTTAGAAAACAATAGCACTAGATTATGTACCTTCAATACCCCCTTTGGAAGGGATTGCTTTCATAGGTTTCCTTTTGGACTGTGTTCTGCATCTGAAGTATTTCACAGAGAGGTGCAACAAGTTTATGAAGGTTTTGATGGAACTTTGGTTTATATTGATGATGTATTAGTTTAGGAAAATATTATGGAACAACATGATTTGAGGCTAAAAATAGCACTAGAAAGAGCTCACAGAGCAGGTTTGAAACTGAACAAGCAAAAATGCAAATTCAGGGTCAAAGAAATAACGTATCTGGGAGAAAAACTCTCTGAGAAAGGGGTGCAAATTGATCATGCAAAGGTTAAAGCCATTACAAACATGGTACCCCTTACAGATAAGGAAGGAGTGCAAAGATTACTGGGAATGATCAATTTTGTAGGAAAATATCTACTTAGCAGAACAGGCCAAACACTTTAGATCACTCCTACAAAAGAATGCTTAGTGGATATGGGAACATGAGTATGAAACTGAATTTAAAAACTTGAAGGAAAGAATAAAGAAAGCTCTGGTACTAAAATACTATGACCTTAAAAGACCCATTAAATTGTCAACAGATGCTTCTAAAGAAGGCACTGGAGCAGCTCTCCTTCAAAAACATGGGGATGGCATCTAGGACACGCTAAGTCAGAGTGTCTATATGTACAAATTGAGAAAGAAAGTTTAATTCTGGTATATGGGTGTAAGAAATTTAATATAGTTATCTATAGGAAGCCTTTACTAGTTGAAACTGATCATAAAACTTTGGTAACTATAGCAAAAAAAGGGTTATCAGAGAAACCACCTGGACTACAGAGACTTTTCTTTCAACTGCAAATGTATGATCTACACATACAATACATGCCAGGAAAACATCTACTTATTGCAGATATGCTGTCCAGAGCATACGACACAATGGCAGAACTCCAGGCTCAGACATAATACATGTTAATCCAATTAAAAGAGTGATTCCTGTCAAAGATAAAAAATCTGGTGTCCTGAGTAGCAGCTTCTGCAATTCTGTCTGGAATTTTCCCCTCAAGTAGCTCCCAGTTCCTATCAAGTAGTCACACCAGAAGGACAGGTATTAAGAAGGAACAGAGGACACTTACAGCTCATAAAGGGGAAAAAAGAAGCAGCATCATGAGATTCACCAAACGAAACAGAACTAACATCAAAACAACAAGAAACAACAGAGGAGACTGAAAATGACACAGAAGTAGAGACATCTGAACAAAGAAACCAAACAAGAACTGAATTAATAAGGATTGAGAATGCAGAGAAACTGAGAAGATCACTTAGAGCTAAAAAGCCAACACAAAGACTAATAGAGACCTGGTAAAAATGGCCATGTATAGACAAAACGAGGGGTACATGTGCACAACACTTTAAAGCAGGTTAAATACTTTTGCACCACTTTAATAGTGTTGGTGTTTGCACGTGTTGGCGGTGTATTGCACAGTAATTCCAGCTGCTGTAGCAAATTCAGCGGCATAACAACCCTTAAATAACTTGGGATGCAGCAAACTCCAAGGAGTTTTAGTTTGCTGTCCTACAGCCACAGAGTGAAGCACCAGGCTCCATGCAACTCAGGGGCTCCTGGCAGTAGCTCAGGAACACAGGCTCTGCCCAAGATCTTTTTTTTTCCCTGGAGCCTGCCTGCATGCCTGAGCTGAGCAGGGGGCCGGTGCTTCCCGCCACAGCTGCAGTGCCCCCTGGGACTGCCTGAGCCCGGTGCCTGCAGGCATTTGTCACCCGGGGGGTGGGGCGGGGGGTGCGCTGCTGCCATGGAGGGAAGCACCAGCCCCTGCTCCCCCCACAGCCCAGGAACTGCTCCACCCACTGGCAGCTTGCCCTCCCCTCTCCATTGCTGGAGAGACAGGTACGTTTGGGTGTGTGCATGACATGGGTGTTTAAAGGGCCCTAAATTGAAGCGGTGTTTTTAAAAACCCACCACTTCAATCTAGGGTCCCTGTTTTGTCTACACACACCCAATGTGCTTTAACTATGGGTTGAACTAAACTTCCAATGTTAGTATTATATGGGGATATGTTACATGTAAAAGGGGAATATGTGTGGATACCTTTAAGAGTTAGATATAAATTGTTACATTAGCCTGGGGATTGCAGGAAGAAACAGCAGAACTGTAGGCAAGGTACTGCTCTCTGAATAAACAAGCTTTATCATTCTATAAGCTTAACTCCTCCATCTTTTGAGAACAACACAGATGGGCCTGGGCACATTTTCAGCCATCTACCCTTTTCAGATAGAACAGCTTGGAGGAACAATAGTTTTGATTTCGCAGCAGGATAACAGAAATGGACCACAAGGATTAAACCTATTTTTAAACTTTAGAGGGTATTGTGGCCTCCCAAAAAGATTATGTTCACTTTTGTGTCCATTTCAGTTCTACTAACTATCATGCATCTATCTTAGTTAAATGAATACTTAAAATACTTCTGTTTAAAACAATGTCAGGATGGGTCAAGCCATATTCTGAAATAATCTTGTATACAGTACTGTGAGAGGGAGAAGGACTGGGTAAGGGAAATGCCCAGGGAACCAAATCCTCTCCCTCTCACTCCATACTTACCTGAAGAGAGAAAACAAACAGCTGAAGCCAGACAGGGAGAGACAATGAGGAGGATCAAACTTCTGGCAGGGAAGAGAGGACCAATCTACTCCGAGTAAGGGAGCCAGAACGGGAGGGGTGGGACATGCCCAGAGAGGCTCCGCTCCAAGCCAGAGGGAGGGAGCCAATCCTGGAAGGGCAAGACACACCCAGGGAGGCTCTGGAACAAGTTGGAGTGGGGAGCTGAGTGGAGAGCAGTGGGACAGGCCCGGACAACCCAGACTTGGAACCAGAAAGAAGGAGGCCAGCGCAGAGGGGCTGGACACACCTGGAGAATGACAGATCAAGGCGGGTGAGAGAGAATCCAACCCAGATGGGTGGGACCCATTCAAAAAGGGGGAGCCAGGGAGAGAAAGCCAGTGGCAGAGGGGTGGAACACCCTTGGGGATCCACAACTGGGGAAAAGAGAGAAGGGACAACTCCTGCATGGGAAACCCCTGCAGTGAACAGGAGGGGAAGAGCTTTATATGGACCAATGCGGTAGCTCTAAAAACCCTGGGTTAGGACTCAGTGAGGGACACAGAAACTGGGGAATTGAAGGCTGGGAATCTACCAGCCTCAGGGACTGGGATAAAAGTATTGCAACAAGGCTAAAACTGTTTAAAATAAAGGACAAGGGAACTAGAAGTTTCTGGAAGTCACAGAAACAGCAAATAAAAATATTTTTATTTTCTTTGTTTATTAACTTTGTTTTACCCTGAAAAGATTCACGGGGTCAAGGTGGTGAAGGAAGGGCTGTAGGGGATAGCGGAGCCCCATATTTCGCCATAACTGTGTGTATTGGTGCTGTGCCTGACAGGGCCTATTTTCTTCTCTTTGTGTGTTTCTTTGTTTTGGAACATCCTCCCATGCAACCAAAGAAAATAATAAAAACATCATTATTGAACATCAAAGTTATAGCAGGTGAGATCACTTCAAGTGGGAGGGGTTCAAAAGGGATAGTATATGACCTCTTTCCCCCTACAAAACAGAAGAAGACGACATCATCTTGTAAGGGACATGAGTTCTACAGCACCTATAACTGACATCTACTTTGAATCAGAAGAGACTTTCTATAGAGGGCTAAAGGTACTCTCCAACCTGCGGGCAAGTAGAGTTAGTGCATGCAAATTATAAAGGTAATGCCAGCTGTAAAACCTCTGCAAGATCAGCATTCCTCACAAAGGCAAGTTATTGTTGCCCAAGGCCTAGGAAATAACAAATTATGCTAAGAAAGTTTTTGGTACATCAAAACTTTACTTCTTGAATAAGGGCCTGACTCAAAACCATTGAAGTTCATGGCAAAGCAGTCTGCAAATCTTCACGTTGGGGTTCTTTTTTAAACAGAGAGATGACATCCTGTGCATGCACACAGACACAGTAAAGAAAAAGATCTACAAAGAATCTTTCAAATCCTGTTCTTGTTAATAGAATTTTCCACGGACCTTCTGGGGAACTGGATCAGGCCCTTACAGACTTAACTGTACTAGATGACTTCCACTGTAGTACAAGTGGAGTCATTGGGCATTTGTACACATACATTTTCTCTCTCTGATGCACTGGAGATCTGGTGCATCTTAGCAGACTTGAATAATCAAGTCTGCTCCGTACGCGAGCTGACACACCGTGCTGTGTTGCATAAGCGGCAAAATGCGTGTCAGTGTGCAGAAAATGGTGGTGGTGGGATTTTGAACTAACGCCCTGTTGAGGTGTTTTAGTTCAAAAGTGGACTGCCACCATTTTCTGTGTGCTGACGTGCATTTTGCCACTTATATAATTGCATGCGCTGCAGCACTGGGCACTTTCCAAAGCACCTGGCACTGCGGCACGTGCATATGTAAAAATGCCTATTAAGTCCACAGCAGGTTTTGCCCATGCAGCTGCAGCGTCTACACATTGGGAAGTTTTTTGGATTGCAGAAATTTCTGCTGCATTTGAGGACCACTATGTAGCATATAAAATGAACTTTTTGGGCACTAAGGAAAAGTCAGTCAGAGAATATAACACAGGAAAACTGGAGTGGCTAGAGAGGCAAGCAGATTCCAAATTAAATCCCAACTAGTTTAGAACCTGATTATGTATAACCATCACAGTGATATTGAACTTACTTTCCCCACAGCTATAATGAAATACACTTGAGGCTATGCTTCCAAAGAAACTACATTATTTGTGTTTTAAGCACATTTGATTGCCATGGTGGTTTTTGCAGCTCACCAACACCATCATTATGACAGACTGCTTGCTATCCTCTGACTGCTCCATGGATCATGCAGCAAGATGCACCTTGTCCTTTTTCTTTTTCTTTCTTTTTTTTTTTTGCCTGTCTGTACTTTTCCTTTGTGTTGCATAAAGGAGAACCTGAAAAAACCTTCCTCTGTTTTACTTATAAGATGGAAAACAACACCTACATTTTGTCACCCCAAGTATTATAAGCTTACTCTCCTAGAAGGGCTTTGCTTTGTGACATACTGATGAGTCTCACCCTTGTCCTTTTGTTAAACCATTGAATATATATACACACACCATAACAGCAGGAACACATGGTGACTAGATCTTGATTTTAGTGCAGTTCATTTTGCTGCAACATGTGCAGTGCATAAAAGAGTAGAGGAGCAGCACAGAACAATGTAAGAAACAGAGACTAGCAGGATCAAGCTTTTGCTGAAATCAGTAGTATAACAATAAGTAGGAAAATGGGGATGAGCCCCAGGCACTATTGGGGAGATGGGCTATGGACACGCTTCACCCTCTTGTCTTCACTCTCAATCTTTCCTACACCCTGCACCTGACCAGTTCTAGCTCCAGGGAGAGCAAAGAAGTGATGGTGATGCATAGTACAGGGGCTGAAGGGATGATGTCATCTCCATTTTTTGCTTTTGAAAACTGGTGGGGTTTTGTTTTGGTTACTTGACATGTGTCAGGAGTAAAAGAAGGAAATGACATCTCCTCTAGCATTGAAACTATGGCTACGGCTCCACTGTGAACATTGCTCTTCCCTCCCCACTGCCAGAACTGCCGCAGGTGAGGTGCAGTGTATGTGTGGGGCAGCACAGTACTGCCTAGGGTGAGTTATGCCTCTGGCTGGGACACAAGGAGGAGAGAAAGAAGAGAGAGGGCAGAGACCAGATAAAAGGAAAACAGCCACATAGAAGGAGGGGAAAGGAGACTGCTGGGTTTTTTTTTTAAATGTCAGACACATATTGAACAAGTCTATTAAGGACAGATCCTCAGCTGGTGTTATTGTTAGCTAACATTAGCTAAAATAGTCCCATTATAACCCATGCCATTCACTGGCTCTCACTATTACTTGCAAATTCTAAACCAAATATTCAAGTTTTCCCTGAAAAGCTTGCTTGATTATGAACATTATTAATATGTGATTATGAATATATTTAAGGACTCTATAACACCATCAATAGCTTTTTGGGATAATTGATATAAACATTTGAAATTCTCTTAGACCTCTCATCTTTGGATTTCCCATCGATTTTTGAACCCCATTCATAAGAAAATGTGATGGAAGAAACAAATGAGATCCAGTAGTATGAACAAGTCCTCTCTCCTTCAAGTTGAATATGAAGTAGTGACATTTTAGGTACATGAACTGCTCTTTAGAAGGTGTCTAAACATTGATGTTTTAAGTTAACATGCTCCACAGGTTGTCATCACTCAGTTCTGTTGTAGAAATAGTATATAATCTTGGAAATATCACTGTTGAAAATGCTCTGATTTGCACAGTAACTTTGAGTGGGCTGTCAGTCAGGTGCAGCTGTTCTTTCAAACATCAGAACCTCACTCCTTCCTTATCTGGCTTTACTTTTCTGTTCATTTCTTTAACTCTTTATGGTCATGTAAAGTTTAATTACAAATTCTTTTTTCCATTATGGTGCCATCATAATTAGGAATACCCTTTTTGTTTGTTTATCTTGGAATTATAAGGCTGGAACAGACCTCAACAGCCATCTAGTTCAGTCTTTCAGTTTTACTTTTGAGGCCTGTTCTTTCTATGTATAATGCCCTTTTGACATAAACTAACTCTTTTAGTGTCTGGAGTACCAGTCTGGATTAGGTAGGACTGAGAAGACCCTTCATGCAATATTCAGAGTCAAGTAAAGATTTGAAAAAGGTATGAATGGCATTTTTCTCCCCATATTCTTTGTTTTTATACTTATGTAACAGACATTGAAAGGTTGCCTGATCAGAGGGTGTTCCATGATGAGGCTCGTCTCTTCGGGGACATTGTACTAGGGCAAAGGAAATTTGTCCCAATGGGGACCCTGCACTCAGGACAAAATGAAGCTGTCTTGGACAGGGACATCTTGGTACAGGGAAATAATGGAAAAATCCCAGCCTGGGACTGGAAATTAGAGAGGGATGGTTAGTGGTTAGGGAGAGCCCACAAAAATCCCAGCCTCAGGATTGGCTGTGAGGGTTTCTTTAAAAGTGGAAATGTTTCCCTGCCGATGGTGGCAGGGGAAGGGTAGGCACTGTGGGGAGAGGGCTGGACGAGCCCAACTGCACTGACTCGCCCCTCTTCCCCTGGAGCCTGCTGGAGCTGTGTTGAGCTGCCAACAGACCAGAGGAGCACTTGCAGCCCCAGGACTCAAGCCAGGGCATTGGAGGGAGCAGGCTCATTGCATCTGTGTGTGTGTGTGTGTGTGTGTGTGTGTAATTCAAGCAAGGGGTGGGCAGCTGTGGAAGCCCAGCCCAGCCCGTCTCAGTGCTCAGACAAGTGGAGGCAAGACTCAGGGAACTAGCTCCAGTTCATCGCTCTGTGTGTGACCCAGAGGGAGGGTGCTGCAGGAGCTAAACCCAGTACACCTGTGTGTTCACCCAAGGGATAAGTGCATCTACTTTAGCCTGCAAGCTGAGCTGTGTGGCCCACTGTGCAGGGGCCATGGGATGCAGCAATGTACATTGTGTGTTGCAGGGAACCAGAAGTGGGAGCAGCTGCCATCAGGGTGGTGATGCCTGGGCCAACGTGGGAAGATCCCAGCCATGGTATGGTGGGAGGATCTGGGGATTGTGTGTAAATTCATTGTGCATAAAGGTCATTAGTAGTGTTTGTAAATAAGTATCCAATAGCTCATGCTGTAAATATTAACCAATGTATTTATTAGTGCTTCAACATCTAATTATTTTTTATACTTCCCCTTTAACCTATATCACACCTGAGAGGTTATCAGTCTGTGAACCCCGTAGGCACCCAAGTGACTATCTTCATACCACCAGTGCTCCTTTTGTGTATATAGAGTTATCTTGGTAGCACTTTGTAATTTGTATCTGCTTTAGTTATATCTCATTCTGTATATAATTATTCTGTATAATTAATCTGTCATGTCATTCTGTATAGAATTAAATATTTGTTAATTGTACCGGTGGGTGTAAAGGGTTTGTAAATGTAAAAAGGGCCCTCCCTGCCAGGAAGCCCTGTTTCAGCTCCTAGGAGAGCCAAGTGAGGCTTATGCTATAGGCACCCCAGGATTCCAACTCTTGGATGTGGTGTGCGGGTAGCACTGTGCGCCAGGGTTACACTTATATATTATATTATATGTAGTCTACCATTTTTATATATAGACCACATAGATATGCTCAGTTTCTACCAGGAGCATTTTTATTCTCCTGGTAGAAACCAAAATTGTGTAGACATTCTAGCTTTTATGCCCAGAGCAAAAATGGCCAATACAAAAGAAGAAGAATATTGAAAAATAACTAGGGTTAAATTACTCCTGGGTTTCTCCTGGCAGACTTAATATCTATACACGTTTCCCTGGCTTAACTCCTCCTGGGCACCAAGAGGAGAGGAGCTGGGGGAAAGGCTCCTGTTCCTTCCTGAGACCTGGGTCACCCCAGTCTGGATAAGACAAGGAGAAGATGAGGAAATGAGGAGGAGAAGGCAAATGGAGAAGCAGTCCCAGCTGCTCCCTGCCTCCTCCTTCCACTGGAGTTCCTGGTGTGAGAAGCAGGCAGGGGCTTTGCTATGCTGTTGCTTCTGCTCAGCTCCCAATCACTGGGAGCTGAATGCAGGTAGTGCTGCCTGCATTCAGCTCCCTTCCAACCCTGGTCAGCTTAGCAGTTGGGGTGGTCAACCAGAGTTGCAAGCCTGGTTGTCAGCCATGCTGGCTTCCCCTTGCTGCCTCAGCTGAGTGTCAGGGGGAGCAGTTTAAAAGTGGGAGGGACTGAGAGCCAGGCACCAGCAGGAAAACCTCCCAAGCTTGGCTTCCAGCCTTCCAGCTTCCCCTTTCACCACTGGTTCTTAGCAGAGTGGTGAGGCCAGTGATTTAAAAGCTGGAAGGGCCTGGAGCCTGGCATGTGGAGGCATTCTTCAGGCCCAGATCCCAGCCCCACCAGTTTCCCCTTGCTGCCCAGCTAACCTGGAGCAGAGTGGAATGAGGCAGGCTGCTGTGTCACAGTGGCAAGGCTTGGGAGCCTTGCTGTTGCAGCAAAATGCCCCCACCCTGCAGGTTAACATCAGGAGGGTTCCAAAATGCCCCCACGAGAAGGGTCCCCACCATGTGAAAATGCCCCTCTCCTGCCAATCAGCTGATTGGTGGGATAGGGTTGAACTTTCCCAAGGTTCTCTGTGGCAGCTATTGCTTTTTGGCCGCATCTAGCTGCCATTTGACAGCCTACAACCTACTCTGTCAATAAATGGGCTCCCCTAAGAGCTGGATTTGACAGCATGCCTTCTAGTGCCCCCTGACAGAAGAGTTTACCTGTGAAGCTCCCCAGCCATGAGGCTGGAGAAACCTCTGTACAATCCAATTCCCAGGCTATTTTTCTACCATAAGAAAATTTCTTCAGGTAGAAAATAACATCTGCATTCAGTCATAGTCTATTCTTTCAGCTTTCTGCTAGAACAAGAAACAGCAGTGAGGAAATATCATGAGAGCATGCTGAGGCCCAACTGACAATGTGGTAGAGATAAGCTAGCCCCTGATTCAGAACTAATCACTAGATATTTTTATATTCTCTTCAGTGTTTTTGCATTAAGCACTTATTATATAAGCACTGTATTTAGAGCACGCATCCTTCACCAGGAGGCAGGTAGTTCTTAAAGTCTTCCAAGAAAGTGTTCTGCCTTTTCACTTTGACAAGGTCAAAGGGTGCATATAAAAGTGATAGTGTTCTCCCTGTCTAGCCACAGAAAGCGGCCTATAGCCATGACCAAACACAAGTGCAGAGCTGCAGACAGCTTAAAAAAAATTACTGATCTGGTGAAAATCTGAACCCACATCACAAGAGGGGTCAGATGAAGACATTTCCAAACAGAGAATCATCTGTAACTTATGTCTGCCTGCTTGGTAGCCTGTTGCTGTTTTCAAAATGGGAATGGGAAAAGGGAGTGGAGGGAGTTCAGTCTGGGGGGTTTTCAGCCACTGCTGGAGGATGGGGCAGGTGTATTGGAGCGCCCACTGCGGTGGAGGGGCCCCAATCCTCCCACCCCACCCTCCTGGCTGTGGAACCCCTAGAATGAATGCCTTCTGCTTCCTTTTTCCACTCCATTCTGAAAACTTTGCAGCCTTGCAAAGAGGAGGGGCCATTTCTAGGGGAAAATAGCTGTAGGCTGGCAGCCAGCAGCTAGATTCTCCTTCTCCTGGAACCAACAGTGAACTTCTGTTTGTTCTGGGGGAGTGTTATTCAGAATGCTTCCTGCAAAGTGTTCTCAATTATAGTAGGGAGTTGCACTTCTGTCTGCAAAGAAAGAAACACCCAAATTTGAGTCTTATAACTTAACTCAGCTAAAACAGCTGAGTCTAATGCTTAAGAGTGAAATTTACTTTAAACATATTTTTTTTAAACTCCTTGGTTTTATTAACATCCCAACCAGTAAATGTGTTTGCTATTAAAAGTACGCTCAAAATAGCCCTGAACAGAAGTCAAGTTAATTAATGTTTATTCCATGATTATCCATTCATTCAGTATTAAGTATTTAGCCAGATCTAATTTTGATCTTGAGGATTCTCCATGTTTTGTCCTTCCACTCATCCAAAATGTTGGTTTTATACATTGCAATGCAAGTAATCTCCTAATTATGCTTTTGACTTGTCTACCCACCAGGCAAGTGGACCACTGTACCCTAATTTAAGCAACAACAGTGACCCAAGTGTAACAGGGCCTGGCCCTGTTACTGTGTGTGTGGAGGAGCCCAAACAGCCCCACACCCTGAAAGTATTCCCCACTACCCACCCAGAGCTGGAGTGACTCACTAGAGGCTGAGGACCCAGGTTCAGGAACACAGTGAGCCTCCCAGCAAGGGAACTAACCCAGGTTTAAGGAATGAGGGAAAGCCAGCCACGTGGACCAGCAGGGTGGAAAATAAAAGACAGCTTTTTCCCTCTGGGGGAAGCTGCACCAGCAGAGAGCAAATCTGCCTGGAGCCTGGGGCTAGCCAAGGTCAAGCAGCCACAGGGAGGGGCTGTGAGCAAGGCTTCTCTTTTGTTTGTTTATTTGCTTGCACAAGCCCTGCTGGCAGCATTGCCAGGTCTTAAATATGAAATTATTGTATTGGAAGCTGAAAATTATCGTATTTTCTGAAAAACTATCATGCACTGAAAAAACATGTAAATAAGTATGCAAATAAGCTGTCTTCTTATTTACTTTATATTGCTCACTGTAACTCGCTAGTTAGAGTTACAGAGTGAGTGAGAACTGGGTCATCAAAGTTGAAGCGTTTCTTTATTTTGCGGCAAGCTGTCATAAGAAAATGCTGACAGGAAGCCCAAGAGTCAGTTAAAAATCCCTGAGAATGACTTGGGTTTTTCATATACTGCATCAATTAACTGCCTCAAAATTATCATACATTTAAAACACTTTTTACTATTATTGATCATACATTGTACAAGGGTTGAAATTATTGTACAAATATAATACTAATCATATACCTGGCAACACTACCTGCAGGCCCTCAAAACCTCTGAAAGATAAGAGGCTATAGACAAGTGAAGCCTGCTAGGTAAAGCCTAGCAAGCCCGAGGCATAAAACCAGTGAAAAGCTAAGTGGCAGTTTATTTGTTTAACTCTGTTTCTTTTGCAGCCTTATAAGCTCAGGGTCATGGTGGTGCTAGGGATTTAACTCAGCCGCAGCAGAGGTGAGGACCCTGAACAAAAATGGTCAGTTCAGGGTGCTTGACCAAACATGCCTAGCTCTGCTCTGCACAAAAGCTATCCATAACAGCATACACCAAGTTAGTAAAAGAAGGTTGTAACTTGAGTATTGCAAAAATGATATTGCACTCCACATGACTATTTTTTAGAACATCGATGGCTCTGGACAGCTTCTACAAGGTGAGTTCAGATTTAATATTACCCCTTGCATTTCAAGGAAAAAAGGTCAGCATCCTAATGCCAGTCTGAACTAGCACAAAAGAGAAAATATTAATGTACGCTTTCATCATTTCCATGACTGTGGATCCAAGCAATGTGTTTATGATAGGCATTTCATAATGTGTGACATTTCTTCAAATAAAACATGCATTTGACCAGTATCATGCCTTGCCTACCATGTCATTTGTTCAAATAGAATCATCACACTATGGAAATGATTTGACATTCACTAGTCAGGAAGTAGTCCTTTAAGCTAAGTACAGACAGTCACGAAGCCCAAGGTTGAATCAATTCAATCTTCACAGATTAGTCGAGGCTGCATAGATTGAACTGAGAAGCAAGTGAACAGACATTCACTTTTGATTCTGGAAATGCAGCCACATGCCTGCAGTGTCCCAGGCTAGAAGCTGGCGGATACTAGAGCATGCCTCCCTGCTTGGCTGGAGCAGACAGCTTGGGCCAAGGCTAGCCCACCCTACCCTGTGAGTGGGGAGTTTGCAGGGAGGTGCAAAGCATCCTGGGATGCTGGGGGACTGTGAGTTAACTTGAATCTGGAGGGGATCTGGGATAGAAGTTCAATAAACCAATTTAACCTAAATTGGTGAAGTCTGATATTACATCCATCCAGGCTTATCCTAAACTGGGTTCAGCCATTTTGAAAGTGGTACGTGTCCACTGAACTTCTATTGTGTAACAGATTTGAACTGGTTTCCAATCACCTATACTGGTTTATGTGTAATTTCTGTCCCTAGCATTAGGGTCTAATTTTTAATCTTCCCCCAGTGGCATATACACAACATCTGTAGGAATGTTGGTTTCTTGCCAGAATATATGAAAGGATTTAATAAGACAATAAGGCTGGGGAACTTCGTTCTTGTGAGTGCAGAGGCAGAAAAGGATCTTGGAATCATTACTGATGCCAAAATGAACATTGGCCGACAGTGTGGGAACATGGTCAGGAAGGCCAACCACACCTTGTCATGCATCCACAGATGCATCTCGAGCAGGTCCAAGGAGGTGATCCTCCCCCTCTATGAAGCACTGGTCAGGCTGCAGTTGGAGTACCGTGTCCAGCTCTGGGCACCGCACTTCAGGAGGAATGTAGACAGCATTGAGAGGGTCCAGAGGAGGGCCACCCGCATGATCAGGGGGCATCAGGGCAGGCCCTACGAGGAGAGGCTAAGGGACCTGAACCTGTTCAGCCTCCACAAGAGAAGGCTGAGGGGGGATCTAGTGGCTGTTTACAAACTAGTCAGAGGGGACCAGCAGGCATTGGGGGAATCCCTGTTCCCCCGAGCACTACCAGGAGTGACTAGAAATAACGGTCACAAGCTGGCAGAGGGTAGATTCAGACTAGACATCAGGAGGTGCTACTTCACAGTCAGGGCGGCTATGATCTGGAACCAACTTCCAAGAGAAGTGGTGCTGGCTCCTACCCTGGGGGTCTTTAAGAGGAGGTTAGATGAATACCTTGCTGTGGTGATTTGACCCCAGTACTTTTTCCTGCCATGGCAGGGGGTCAGACTTGATGATCTGCTCAGGTCCCTTCTGACCCTACCAACTATGAAACTATGAAATTAAGTGATGTTTTTTTTTTTTCTGGGAACAGCATGGTTCCCTTATATGCTCTTTTGATTGCAACAGTAAGACACAGCTTTGTGGCAAATAATGAATGTGGGGGGGTCATGTGAATTATCAGAGAGTCCCATGATTAATGAGTGCTTATGTTAATTAATGATATTATATTGCATTGTCAGATGCAGGGCCAACCCTGTCTCTTAACTTTTATAAAACCCAAGGTAATAAAATAAGGAGGAAATGTACCATAGCAAAGCTTCCCTAAATCACAGAAGTGTAAATTCCAGTATTTTAAAGCAAACATTTGAAATGCTAATTTTGTCTACCTTTTTATATTTAGATCCTTGTGTAATTTGATCAAGTCTTATCCTGGGTCGAAAAAGATAGATATGACATTTTTTGAATATTTGTGTAACCTTTATTTCTTTGGCTCTGTGCTCTTAGCAAAGTACAGCTTCCTGTAAATGGTCAAATGGTACATTCAGGGTCTCTCAGGAAATACTTTCTTAGTAAAAGGACCTATGTATGCTATCCATTGTGTTACCATTTTTTTAAATGTGAAAAGAGACGTATGAGTTTATAATGGTCCCCAGTTTCTTTCAGGCTACTGCAAGAAGGTCTTTAGTACTACATATCATTCCTATGAGTTTAACAGCATTATAATCTATTTATAAGCCTACTTGGAGTTTTAAAACAGCGATGCTCAACCTCCAGCCCACAGGCCAAATCCAGCCCATGGGGCTGTGTCATTTAGCCCACTAGTCTCCCCACAGG
Source organism: Alligator sinensis (assembly GCF_000455745.1). Lineage (NCBI taxonomy): Eukaryota > Metazoa > Chordata > Crocodylia > Alligatoridae > Alligator > Alligator sinensis. Next base: position 177,883 of record NW_005842253.1, read on the forward strand.
GCCAGAACTTTAGCAGTAGAGGGAGTGGCAGTAGCTTTAATGGCCATAGCTTCCAGAGCCATGGCTATTAAGGCTGCCCCCACCAAATTTCCAGTCCCGTGAGGAGCCCTGTGAGCTGGATGACATGGCCATGTGAGATAGATTGTTCCAGGGCTGGATGCAGCACCTGAGGCTGGGCCAACACACTGAGTTACTCCTTGCCCAGAACATGCATGTGGGTCATGCTGGCACACAAAATTGCACCAACAGATCAATCTCATACTGGATCTGGCCCACAGACTGATCCCACCTATTCCATTTGCCTTGTGGACCAGCCCCGCACCACTCATCCAGTGCATGGGGCCAAAAGATTGACCACTGCTTTTTTATAACTTAAGTGGGAGGATAATTTTTAAGAGGGAGATTTTGGCTCCTGGATATATCAGAAGGGGGCGACTTTGGGTAGGCACTGAATGAGTTGGAGCCACATCATCTGCAGGAACTTAAAGGGTGCTAATCAAGTGTACTCTTCACTTCCACCCCAGCTTCAGACACACACAAGTGAATCTAAGGACTTTGTTATATATTACTCTTATGACATGCTAATGGCACTTAAAACATGAGCATCCATGCGTTAATGAGGGAAAACTCATGCTAAGTGCTCTCTGAGCATCTCAGATTTACATTGCTTCAGGCAAGGGTTAACTCTGGGTCATGCTACCAAGCATCTGTTGCAGTAATGGCAGTCTGCTCCCAGGGAGATAAGGTGAACAATTTGAGGCCTCAGGAATCCCAGAATGAACTGCTTCCAGCCCCATCCACTCCAACTCTATGGATGATCTACCCACCACCCTGAGCACTACTGCCCCTGGGCAGTAGTAGTACTTGAGAGCAGACAGGGACTTGCCAGTGCTGGGAGTTAGGTTGGGAAGGCACGAGCATGGATTCAGAGGGTGGAGAACTATGGGGGCATGGGGGCAGTGGGGTCCTTTCACAGGCCCCTAATATTTGTATCTTGAGGTTGGGGGTCATGGGGAAGAGCTGGGCTGTGGGGAGCCCCCTGCCAACCCTTGATGACCCAATCCCAGCCCCCTCAGCCTTCCTTGGAGAGAGCTGAACCTTTTGCCTGAAACTGGGCAAAACCAGGGAAAACTTTAGTTAACCATGGTTACTCAAGGATCACTGGAATTTTCCTACACTGCCTGGCCCTATTTCCTCCAAGCACCACCAGCCTTCTCCTGGTCGGGTGGTTTGATCGGGGCTGTTCCTTTCCTCCTCACCTTCCCCATTCCCATCCTAGGGTTCAGGGGTGAGGGGAGAGGATTCCCTGTCTTTCACCTAGCTGTGGGCAAAACATGGAACCCTCCCTGGGGAAGGCTGGGGGTGCTGGGATCAGGTTGGCATATCCCTCTCCCATCCCCACCCCATCCCACAGCCTTTCTGCCTCCATGCTTCTCTGCTTCCTGGCTCCATGCTCCCACCACTGCAACCCCCCACTCCAACACTACCCCAGCCCAGCCCAGCCCAGAGCGGGGATACACCTCTGGTTTTCTGGCTCCTAGTTATGTCCTGGCTCACCAGCCCTCTAGTGGCAAGTGAGAGCTGTGCAGGTCAGAGATGGAATTAAGTCATAAAGTAAAACTGCTCAGAGCACATTCTAACTTCAAGACTACATAACATTGCACAGATTTAGTATGCTCTAAGTGTGATGTGTAACAACACCCTAATTCAGAAGCTCTATTTTCAAATGTTCAGAGAATTTAATAGGAGCCTGTGTTTTCAGAATTTCTAAAACTCAGTCAGTGCCATAGCTGCCCAAATATATTGATAAAAATCTTGGCCTGCTCCAACCTACTCAAGCAGCCTTGTTACATGAGCGTTGCCCTGCATGAGAATTGATTCAAAATTGCTTGCTCTGGCACTTTATTTGGAGCAGACTATTTCTTCTGGTCTGCCTTTCATACAACCTCTTCCATGAATAGGTGAGCCTGGTTTCCAGAGGCATGCACATTCTTCTGTGGATACCATACAAGAAAGATACACATCTTTTGTTTTAAGGATATAAGACATTTTCTGTCATGTTATGCCTTGGTTTTATGCCTATTTTTGTTCAACGCATGGAGATCCCTGGATATAATTCATCCCATTTAGATCTGCCTTTCAAATTAAAAGACCCCTTTATTTTGTTGGATAACAAATTATTAGAAGCTGCTTAGATACGTTATGTTTATGGAAGCTACGTGTTTAAAGGACTCTGTGTTAAGCCAAACAAGTCTCCCATAAAACCCAAGTGTTTATAGTCATAGATCTTGTTACCTTTGGGATAGCACACATTCTGCAAAGCAAAGATAAGATAAAAGAATATCACTTAATCGCTACAGAAATTGATAGTTTCTGGAATGATAAATCATCAAATTGTTTCTACAAATTACATAGGAAATAAACAGAGTCAGATAATGAATAGACAACAAAGACTCCTAAATGGACCAAAAGGAAAGTCCACATAAAATACAATGCATGTATGCACCAAGATTAAAAGGTATAATGATGCAACACAGACCTCCTTAAAAAAAGAACCATCAGGAACCCCTTAGAGGAAGCAGAGACATGGACCTGATGAGCAAAAACCTTGCTTGTGGCCCAGAATCAGTTACCTGATCATTACTCAGTTCTGCTCTATTTGCTAACTATCATCCCTTGATAATTAGAAGTGAAAATGTATTGTCTTAAAATGTGATTAAATAAAGGTGCTTTAATTATATAACTTGCAAATTGGGTGTAAACCACGCCCTTAACCCTAACAAGTTTCTCTTCCTTGTGTTGGCAATTCCCGCTAATGTAAAACTATCAGAAGAGTTTTTCATTATACATACTACTTTCTGTAAGAGGTAATAAGGACAGGTGTTAATCAGTACCGATCCTAAACCACTCTTCCATAAGATGTCACTCAACAGCTCACTCTAAGAAAATTCTCTGTTAACAGAAATAAGTAGATTAACACATTCAGTTAAAAAATAGGAACCAACACACACAGACATTTTCCTCCGTCTCCGCCCCACCCCCCATCATAAATTAACCTTGGTAATGATTTAAAAAGAGATTAAATTTGGTAATGATGTGAAAGTCTGGTGTATATCTGTAGTCTTCCTCTCCAATGCCTCATTTTTATTTTTTCACCCCCAGCTAAAACAGTAATTAAAAATACTGAAACTTCATGCCGTGGGGGAAAAAAAGAAGTTGCAGTTTCATGAGAGAGTAGTTTTGGAGCAATCTATCCAACACAAACCTTAGACCACTGGCACCCATATAACCTTTGCATAACCAAACCTTTAAGCAGTTTGAGTGTATCATCCTAAGGATGTTTGTGAGCAGTGTAGTTACACATAATGTTGTTCTGTACCAAAATGGCTGGGAAAGGAAGTGCAAACAATCTCGCACACGCACACGCACACGCACACGCACACACACACACACACACTCTCTCTCTCTCTCTCTCTCTCTCCCTATATCCCTGTAGGGATATGGGGACCTGAGGACCATTTGAGGATAGCATTTTGAGAAGGAAGAGATTTATGGCCTAACAGCAGGACCTTCATTAGGGCAGACATGAGGATGCAAATAATTCAAATGTGGATGCAAACAATTATATGAAAAATCACACCTGCAAACAAAACAGTTGTATTAGGACCCCTTTTTTCCAAGCTAAAACTACAAGCCAGAAGGATGACTCCCAAAGCTGCTAGTAGAAGGAAGTCCCTTTCCTAGTGAAGTTCCTTTCCTAGTCACTTGAGAACAAATCTCACTGCATATATATACTTACACAGGAGAGGTGGGGGCAGAACTGGCTGGAAGAAAATATTTCACCCATGGACAATTCTTATAGTTCCTCCATGAACTGATGTAGTCAGTGCTTCTGGCTGTGGTCCATCTATCACCAGATTTTCTCTGAATAAGATCCCTTTTCCACTTATAGACCAACTGCCTATGTAACTTTGGTTACAAACATGATCTTTTTATGACTATTTTCACCCCAACTGATTTCCTAGTTTGAGTTTCTCAATTCAAACTCAAAATGAAAAGCATACTCAGATAAAATATACTTGGATCAACATTAACAATGAAAGTGTTTTGGATAACCTGCAAGCAAGAAGTGCTAAGTTTCACACATTTGTAATAAAGATAGTATCAATAGTCTCATCATTTCCTCTTATATCCTGGCAGAGCCTGTGCCCTTACTTATCATTCAGTCAGCAATGAAGTTCATTCACAAATGAAATAAACTAAACCTGTGAATAAGAACGGGGGGAAATAGAGATCTCTCTGAACTACAGTCCCGTTGACTAAATTGTGGTTCACTGTAATTACTTGATTTCTTTCTACATGTTCAGTTCAGTGTGTCCAATGGATAACACCAAGTCTCTAAAAATCTATGCTACTAAGTCTGTGCCGGGTGAAATGTCTTATATTTAGTCATCTAGGTTACTACTAACTAGTATTATAACAACCACAAAATGTAAATTTAAAGATGCAGTTAAACCAACCAAAACAGCTGGCAGGAGGGAATCATTTCTTTCAGACAGGACCAGCTTTGCCAAGAATTTACTTTAAGAGTTGGTATTAACTTCACCTCTGAAATGACACAGTCAAATGGTATTTTTTTATTCTGAAATTAAAATTGAACTGAAGTGTCAAAAGAAAAACGATGCTACTGAACAAAAATTGTAATAATGCTGTCATAGCTACTATAATAACACTATACAACTGTGAGCAGATTCATGTAATTATGTTTCTAGTCAAGTTTAAACCAGTATTTAATATTCCAGTGATACTAACTAAAGTTACCTATAAAAACAGCTTTAAAAAAAAAAAAAGTTATTCCATCACCTAACTAACCTTAATCAGAACTAACCCATTGTTTTTAGTCAATTTCATTCTGTGTGGCAACACCGAGTTTGGGGGCATATTATATCACTTTGCCAAAAAAAAAAAACCCTTAAAAAAACAAAAAATCCAATTTTTAATTCACCAGCAAAAACTGCCAAAGCTTTGCTTAGCTATTCTGATCCATAAAGAGTAAGTCAGCCAGCCTATTCTCATTGTATGGATGGAGAAACTGAGGACAAGGGGATTGTGACTTTGGCCAGGACCACACAGATGGCAAGCAGGACAGCCTGAACCAAAACCCATGTCTCTTGAATCCCCATCTAGTGATCCATCCACTAGGCCCCACTGCTACCCTATCAACCTTAAAAAGTGATGATTGTCACACACGCTAAATGCAATGTTCAGGGAGGTTGGCTGCCCTGTTTTATATCATAATCATTTTAAAGGCAAGCTACCAAGCACACCATTGTTCAAAATTCATATTTGCCATTCTAGTTTAGGGTTTTTTATAGTGTCCATCATCTTCTTTCTTATGTGCAGTCTGAGGATTTCTCCAGCTTAGAACAGCTGACAATAATCCTCAAGAACCAGCTGAGGATGGCATCTAAGATGACTGTCCCTGTCCATAAGAACTCTCTACTGGTAAGAACTACAAGCTGGGGAGATGCATGAACTTTTTTATTCTGTGTCTTACCTGGGTACATCTACATCTACATGTGAAACTAGCACAGCTGAATAAACTCCGGCACAGTTTGCATGAGAGTTTATTTCTCCTGGGTGCAGCATTTTCATGTGTGCCCAGGACCGTAGCACTCTGAGCTGGGTTGGAGCAGCCCCAGTTGGCAGGAAGCCCCAGGGGTCAGCCTGCCAGCCTGGAGCTGCTTCCCATGGCTCAAAGCGCTGTGGAGGGGCAAGCTGGGGCATGAGGGAGCTTCTATTCGGGGATAGCTGGCAGGCAGCCGCCACAGCGAAGCACCCTTGTGCCCCAGTCAGCCCTGTCAGCATCTACACACATGTTGCAGTGCACTAAATAACACCGCCACAGGATAGTACTAGTGTTTATGAGTACTAACCTACAGCAGAGTTAGTTTCCTGTGGTGTAATAGGGCTGCATGTGTAGATGGTGAGACTTTACTGTGAAGCTAATTAAGCAACTCTGCAGTAAACGTCTCGTGTAGATGCACCTCCTGAGTGGCACAAAGGGAATAGAAAAGTATCAGGTACAGCAAAAGCATAGGGAATGGGGAGTGCCAGATAACAAAATATGCTGATTACCTGAAAGGCCTGAACAGGTGTCTTTGACTGTTTGGGCTGACACCCCTCCTGCTGCGTCTAGAATGTCGCCGCCCCTCCCGCGGGTCCCGAGGAACAGGAAGGTGGGCCCCGCACAGGCTGCTATGCCCTGGGCCATGGGGGTTGGCAGCGCAGGCTGCTTTGCCCTGGGCCATGGGGGCTTGGCAAAACTGGCAATGCTATGGTGGACACTTCCAGTTTCGCTTTTACCTTACAAGCCAGCATGCTGGTTAATAGAGCATTCTGGCTTGTAAGGTGCCAGATAAAGCAGCTTTTACTGTACATAAATTTTACATGACTAGTTCGTTTCCTGTGCAAAATGGCATTAAAAGTGGCATAAAATCATAGCCTTTAAAAGTACTGTCCCCTGGTGTAGTACAATACTTACTTTTCTTAGCAGCACAGGGAATAGATTTTTAAACTTCATGGAGCCTGACAGAAATGTCAGTAACCTCAAAGCAACCAAAATATATGGACATTTCCCCTCCTCTTTTAATATCTTGCACAAATATTGTATGCCTTAGACAAGGCAATAAGGATTGCATGATTCTTCCCTGAAGGGACCCTGCTGACAGACAGCTAACTGAAAGTACACACTCATCTGCAGGTGGTCAGAAATTGCCAGGTTCAACAGAATCTTTAGGGTAGAGAATCTTAAAATTTTGTCCAAATAATAAATTTTCAATGAATGTGAAGGGTTGGCTGCAGCTCTGTCTATCCTTTCGCACTAGCTTTTCATCATACTAATTATACATGGCCTCTGTAAGAGTTTAAACGCTCTCTTTCTCTCTACATTTTAGTTGCTTTAAAATGGGAGGGGAAACTGCTGCTTGGAAGAGTGCAGAAGCTGTTATGGATGCTGTTACTGCTACATCTGCATGATCCTGTAGTCATCCAAATGAGCTCCATTGCTCTTTGATGCTGAATGAAGTGGGGCTAAAGCTGGACTGGGTCTGCTACACTTGTACTGTTACAGGCTCAAGCACTCCTACATGTTACAGCCTAACAACTTGTACCAGCATCCTTTGAAATCAATGCAATCATTACATCTGTCTATACCCTCTCTCTCTGTAGCTCACTGGCCACACGGATAAAGATGATTCAGCATTTCTGTTTCTAAAATCAAAACCCAGCACCAGTGAATTTTGAGGTGCTGAGTTCTAAGTGAGGATTTTGCCAATGGCTCTGATAGGCATAAAATGAAGTTTCCACCACATGTAATTCTGGGATAGGATTTGACTTTGTATTCACCGAAGCTGATAACAACATTTTACTGGCTCCAATAGGTGCACAGTTAGACTCAGGTGTGAAGGCAGCTGTTTGGCAGCCTGACTAGCGCCAGATTTTTTTTGCAAAATCTCAGCTGCCATTTACATGCCAAGGGGCTGCCTATTAGGGCTGTGTGGAATTTTGCTGCCAGTTTTGTTTTGACGCTGTTTTGACCCATTTCGAGGTTGAAACAGCAAAATCAAAACAGCCTCGAAACAAAACGAGGCAAGTTGAAATGTTTTGCTGTTTCAACGCTGTTTCAATGTTTCGCCCATAGGCTATAATGTAGAAGGTTGGGGCTACCAGGTTTCGCCCATAGGCTATAATGGTAGCCCCTTATGAGGGCATGAAGTCTGCCACGTTTCAGGTATGGATATCATTTCCAACAAAGCATTGGAGGCACTGTCCATATGCTCAAGGCATGATATTTTTAATGAATCTGAAAAAGAGATGTGCATTTAACTATAATGACTCCAGGACTAATGAAACAACATCTTTAGATTATTTCTTCCTAGTTTGTTTCATTTTTATATATAATATATGATATAGCCAAATAACGCACATTACAAAGGTGGGTTTTTTGCTTCAATCTTAAATTGAATAATATAGCCCTAGGTCCCTACTTATTAGTGAAGTTTCTAGTTTCTTTTTAACTACAGAAAAACATGCATAATGTTCTATATGATGTTGGACCATACCATCTATGCCCCCCTTTTAAAATCCTTGGCCTGCCCATGGCATGGAACTCTGTTAGACTAACAGACTAACTCTGGTTCTTGGCAAGGATATTTCTCCCCTTTCACACAGCTATGTTGCTTCCATTACTGGGTAGCTGGTAGTGCCTACTTTGCAATATAGTATTGCAATATGCCATTAGAGTATACCCCAGAAAATGTGGCCAGCTTTACATCATATGGGTGCTGAACTCTTGAAAAGTCAAGATGAAGACTACCAGGGAATTTGACATAGGTGAAATGCATTACCAGAATCCTTGGGAAACATCTGACTGTAATGTGCGAGCTTGAAGATTTGGCCCTGAGTTATTCTGTAGCATTTATTCATGACATAAGTCTACTGCTTTCAAAATCAGAACTGCAATGGATTTCTATGGAGTCTGTCTCTGGACACATCAGGAATCGTTATATTTTAGTAGTCACAGTACAGACCTGGAAGTCAGGAGCTTGGAACTCTCTTTCTGCTTCTTTCATCAACCTGGGCTTATCCCACAAGTTTTTGTGTGAGTAATCCTATGGGACCTCTCATAAAACACTAGCAAAGGTTGTGAACTCGGGCAGGTCAAGTATCCCTTTTCCGACTCACAATAGGAAGTATTTAAGGCTTCTTTCTATTAATAATTTTTAGGAGTTTTAGGATTCTTGGAAAAAATTCCCAAAAATCCAAGGGATAGGGCACTCGACTGGGAGCCAGGAGGTCTGTGTTTTATTCCCAGTTCTGTTGCCCAGTTGTGTAACCTTGGGCACATCACTTCTGTTTCACCTCCTGCCCTTCATCTATCTTGCTCAAAAGTGGATCGAGGATTTCACCAAGGTGAGCAAGGCAGTAGCTTCAGCTGGCACTGAAGTTGTGGCTCCTCCCTTTACTCCCAGTCTTCCCCACCTCTCCATTCCACCAGGGCACGGAAGCAGTTCACTGTTATAAACAGGACATAGTGTAACAGATCATCTCTGCTCTAAAGAACCTACCACCTACATAGGCAAGACTGGGGCAGACCCAGAGGGGGTGCACTGGCATGGCCACACCCCATTTTCTGACCACATAGAAGAAGCAGTATCTGAGAACTTTTTTAAGTCTCCAAAGCAAGTAAACATGGATGCCTTTCCTTTCCCTGCTCAGAAGCAGACCCCCCCCCCACAACCTGCTGCTGCTGCTGTTTTCCCTGGGGTAAAGGGAACTTCAGAGTCACCCCAGCTGGGCTGCAGTGGGGCAAGGCTCATAATTTCGTAGTTTCATAGTAGCTAGGGTCAGGAGGGACCTGAACAGATCATCTAACCTGACCCCCTGCCACAGGCAGGAATGAATGCTGGGTTCACAAGACCCCAGACAGGTGATCATCCAACCTCCTCTTGAATTTGCCCAAGGTAGGGGTGAGGACCACCTCCCTGGGAAGTTGGTTCCAGATTTTGGCCACCCTAACTGTAAAATATTGCCTTCTGATCTCCAACCTAAACCTATTCTCCATCAGCTTATTACCATTGTTCCTTGTCACCCCAGGTGGGGCTGGGGAGAAAAGGGCTCTGCCTATTTGCTGTTGATCCCCCCTGATGAGCTTGTAGGCAGCCACCAGGTCCCCCCTCAGCCTCCTCTTGCTGAGGCTGAACAGGTTCAGGTCCTTCAGTCTCTCCTCGTAGGGCCTGTCCCCCTGCCCTCTCACCAAGCGGGTGGCCCTCCTCTGAACCCTCTTCAGGCTGGCCACATCCCTTTTGAAGTGCGGCACCAAGTACTGGACGCAGGACTCCAAATGCAGCCTGACCAAAGTCACATAGAGGGGGAGTATCACTCTCTGGACTTGATCAGAACTAATGGTTGTGATAGTGGGTGGGTTCCCTTCCCTGTGCCTGCTCCTGAGGCTGGTGAACACCTGGGGTGGACCAGACAGGGAGGGGAAACCTGCTGTTGCCCCTGGCTGAGTCCACTGCCACACAGTTCAGCTGGAGTGGGGCAGGAGTTCACCTTACCTTCAGGGCAGCATGGACAGAGTGGCAGCAATAGGTAGGGAAGGGGGGAATGGGAGCAGAGGGGATTGGGAGGCAAATGCCTCTGAGCACATAGGGGAAGGGAAGGGGAAATTTTCTAGCATTTTGGGGTGCTTAAAAAAGATCCTCAGCTACTGCTCTTGCTATGCTCAGCAAGGGGGTGTGGCTGCACTACTGCACCTACTCTGGATCCACTCATCTTGCCTGTGTAGATAGTAGGATCTTTGGGATAGATATGGTCTCTTACACTATGTACTACTTCTAACACAATGGAGCACTGATGAACTGCCATAATACACATACTAACATTATGAAAAGTACTACCTTTACACAAGCTGTTTCCTTAGCTTTTTGGAGGCGGGAATGGGAACCAGAAATAGAGAACAAATTACATATCACTCTAGCTGGTCAGTGTTATTCCATAGCCATAATTTTAGTGCAAAAGCTTAAAAGTAACCCACAATTTTAAAAAGAGTAAAAATTGTCACTCTCCTAAAACTGAGTTAAGAATGAGCAGGTAGGCAGGGACAGAAAAGGAAATTAACTGAAGTCATATGAAGCAAAATGCACCAGGTTTTCTGTGCTCTTTAAACACAGTGGGGTGTTCCCTTAATGACTTTGCTTTGCAGTACATTAAGTTGTGGCATTCAAGGCCATGTGGCATATTTCACCCTCTACTGCAGATATCCTGGTTTTCCATGCTTTCTGATACCACCTTAGCATTCTTTTAATGCCATTTTTTGCCATGTGAAATTTCTTGTCTTAGAGTTACCTAGTTTGAGTCTCATTTGTCTGGCACAAGAAAAACACTAATACTGGTCTCACACACACACAATTTACCTAGAATTTATGTGGGTTGTAAAATTTTCGATTGTTGGATATTCATATAGCTCTTTAATATTGGTACAAGCTAAGTATATTTACATATATGTACATATATGCATGTATGTGTATATATACGTAAATATATGTGTGCATGCATGTATACATATGTACATACTATGTACGTGTGTGTGTGTAACAAGCTTGCAAGGACTCAAGTCCAGTTAATCAGATAAAGCTCATGCTCTATACATATATGTTATTTAGTCTATAAAGGTGCATATTTACCCTACCTTCTCACTGACTTCAGACTAACACAGCTAACTACTGTCCTTTAATATCTGCCAGAGCAGAGCATCAGTAATGCAAAAGGGCTCAAGCCTGCAATAAACAGGATTTCTATTCAGTTCCCTCCAGGGTGCTCTCAGGATTGGACGCATGGAAAGGTTCTTCCTGTCTCAAATAGGTTATATTAGTCCTGTGTCCCCAGTAAGATAAAACCTCCTTGAGCAGACTCAAGAGCATATGGAAATAAACTAGCACACCATAGAATGAACTCATCAGTATATTACAGTTCCCTTGTGCCAGTTGTATAGCAAGTGTCTGAACAAGTTGCTTGCAGTACTGTCCAGTGGAGGGGGGCACATGGTGGAAGGCCATTGCTCAGAAGTTTCTATGCTTTCACTGTTCCCATATTGTTATAAATATTGCAGCTGGGGTACAATTTAGTTTCTCCTAAAGGGTACTCTATCATGAATGGCAGGCTGACATCACCTCTACCAAGTCTCAGGAAAGCAGAAGTACATGTAGCATGAACTGAACTAATGTAGCTGATGTTAGCATAGATGTGATAGTAGTGAAATGTAACCATGTTAGTCTTGTCCTGTAAGTAACTTGAAAACTCCATTTTGTATTATTTTGCTTGACATAAGTGAATGAACTCTGTATGCCCTTTTTTGTATGAATGTATGTGAAAGGGTGAATGGTAAGAGAATGGCATAGAGACAAGAAAGGAAGATTTAACTGTGTTTGTAAGCAACAAGGTTTCAAATGTATAAATTACCAGTCAGTAAACTAATTAATAGATGGCTGAAGAATCCGTTTGAGGTGTAGGGCACAAAGGAGATAACGAAGAGGAGGAATGCACACATCCAGCCAGATGGGCAGCAAGGACACTTCAAGGCTGAGATACCAACTTTTATGACCAAACTGACCTCAGGCTGAGATAAGCAGAAGATGGATGAGAAACAACTGCAAAAACAGAAATTGGGTATGGAAAAACCCCAAAATGCTGAACAAAGGATGCCAATCCTTATAAAAGAGGACTCTGGAAAATGCCGGGTTGGGTGAGTCTCTCTCAACTGCTGCTTTCTTTGGAGCACAGATGCATCTGTTCACCCCACTCCAGCTGCTATCTTCATATTCTCTCAATAGGTCTGGGCTGGCTACCCAGTGCTCCTATTGAGCAACTGGTTTATACTAATGCAAATGAGATTAGGAAACCATCTCTGTGTATATTATTAAGCTAACTTGGAAAGGACATCATTTTCAAACAGTATATGCTTGCCAGGTAAAAATTCTTTGTGGTGAATTGGTAGGAAAAATGTTATTTAAAATAGCTTGCATCTTAAATTTAAAAAAATGGCCCTAAAACCATAGGGAATTGCACTTTTTTTTTAAAGCTGCATACTTCCATTCACAATTTATGTGATGTAGCACAACCCATTGCACAGTGTTGTTAAATTAAATACAATATATCTTTATCTAGAGTTACATTGTCCAAGAAGGTGTATTACAAAACATTTCGGGACAACAACACAAGTCAGCCTATAGCATAACAACATTGTTTCTCTTAATTAGAGGATTTTTATTTCTCCCATGTATCTCTTTTGCCCATGTGGGTAATAAACAAAGAAAGCAATCATGTATACATAGAACTTCTAGAAACATAGCAAACACCTTTAATGGTACCAGACTTCTAAAAAAACCCAGTTTAGTGGACATTCCTGTTTGTGTACACTATACTGTAGCAGGAGGACTGTTTTTTCTTGTTTGTCAGTACTACAAATAATTGTTTGCTTCATAAGCAGTTCTGAAAATTCTTATATAATAAAGGGCTTAGTCCTCCTATCTGTCTGTAATTCCCTTTGGCACACTCTGATTGGTTAGTGAAACAACCAATCAGAGTGTGGAGTGCCGCTATGATGGCAGAGACACAGGGGATGGAACAGGGGGTGAGGCTAGTGGCACTGGAGGTAGCGGCAGTGCAGAGTGCTGGTGGAGGAGAATGCAGGGGCAAGTTTCCCCCCCTTCCACTCCTGGGAGCTGGCGGCAATGTGGGGTGGTGGGGGGGTGGCTCTCCACCCCTGCCCTCCCCATATCATTCTTGATGGACTATTCTCTAGTGTATTTATATTGATGAATAGGCAGATATTATAGGTCATCAATTAATATTTGACAAAAAGTTTGCAGAAGGCAACCATCAACTAAACCAATTGTCTTAACCAGTTCAGGAGTTATATCCATGGTTATATCCACACTAGAAATATGTGTACAACCATCCTCCTCTGCGGAAAAAAGTATTTTACCTATTTTAGCTGATCAAAACAGTTCAATCCTGATAGTAGCAAACAATTATCTACTATGAAACCAACCAGGTGAGAAGCTCTGGATATTCTGCAATAATAAAAAAAGAAGCTATACATTGTTTTAGTAAGTTCTGTATTGTGAACTATACTTCATGTTGCTTGAAATACCTTTAAATACCATTTCTATGTCGACTGTTCCCACTGGGTGAATTCACTGTGGTGAAAGTGAAAACATGTCAGAACATCTCAATCAGTACTGGGTTTCCAAAATCCAAAGGTAATAGAGACTGTTCTATTATCGGGGTCTTTATCTAACCTGTGGTTTTCAAACAGATTATGACACACACAACAATTTAGCATACCTGTTGCTTAATAACAGAGACAAGCATACAATAAGCATAATGGGCTATATTTATTGTCCTGATATAATCCACATGCCCTTATCTGTTATTTACATGAAGACAATATTGCCTCATCTCCTGTTAGGGATATTCCCAGGAGGAAGTCCCCAGTGAATAGGAATTTCATATAGCTAATCCCTCTTCCTCTGCAACTCTTGGCCAAGGGGCATGGCACAGGCAGGATGGTTAGAATGGCCATGACATCCCAACACTTGGTGTTATTCCCCACTGAAATCACAGCTATGTGGTACAGTTGAAACCAAGATGTTACATTATACTAGACAAGGGTTCGATTAGAGTATGAGGGAGTTGTAAGCAGGTTCCTATTTCATCCTTCATTTCACTATACTCAGGAAAAATCAGTGCAGTAGTCAGTTTGGCCATGGATCTTGAGAACATTTAATAAAGTGGAACAATACAGCTCTCTAAACCTATTTTCCCTTCCATTTTTTCCAGTCAATTTTTTTTTCAATTTAAAAGAAAAGGACTGGGGCATGTAGCTAATTAGCTGCCTTAAAATTTCTTGTTAACTAAATAACCAAGATAGCAGTCAGTAACTAAAGAGTAAAAACAATGACCTTACTACTTTTGATAGCTAAACAAAAATGTTAAATGTCTATCACTTACAGCAATTACATCCAATGTAATTAACAGAAAATCTCCTTGTAACTGGCATGAATTACTCACACAGATAACTCATTTAATTCTTTGTCAGACTGATCTTAGTCATGTTGTTTCTTTATACATAAGCATGGTTGAAGGTTTTTTCAGCCAAAGCAAAATTTCATCCCAGAAAAACAAGTTGAAAATGTTTTTGTCCATCTAAATTGTTGACTTACTTATAGTATGTAATGATGAGCCTGGAGATGTATATGGTAAGCTTCTATGACATTTTTGGAGTACAGGATTTCTGATTAAAGGATAAAGGAAACTTCTAGTATCTGAACTTCTGTAAATTACATGCATCACCATGTTCCATAAGTACAACTATAATACATGTGCATTTTAAAATTTATTATAGCAGAACATCATGACAATTTCCTCTTCCTACCCATTGAGAAAATCTCTTATTTACTATAACAGTGTCTCACCCACTTCTGCTACATAGAAATCAAATTTGGTACACGTTCTAACTCAGTCACTCAGAGATTTACTATTGCCATTCTCAATGATCCTCATCCTTTCCATCATGTGAACTAACTAAATTTATTTGTACCAAAAACAGTCATGCAGATGATATCAGCACATAATAGGAATATTAATCATGAGCACTTTCCATTCTGGTTATGGGCATGATGTTACTGAGCTAAAATTCTCTTTCTGTCATGCAATATTGATGTGCATGGAGTTATTTCTAGTCCTTGTGGACAACTTATGAGACCTGAGAGTTGTGGCTAGTACCCTTTATCAGCAGCAATGGCCCTGCTCCATCTGTAAACCATCCATACACTATTATTGGACCTGTTTCCCTAGAGAACCAACATCATGTTCCAGTCAAACCAATCATTGATGAAGGTTGAAGCATGATCTCCTGTGAGATGCTGCTCTTCCCTAAGGGCAAGTGAGTGAAGACCCTGTGAGTGAGGCATCATGTGTATTTCATAAATTCTTATAAATAAAAAAATACCTTTTAAAGAAGAAGGCTTAATAGCAGCAAAGCCTCAGAGTTAAGAGCTAGCAGAGAAGGGATAACATGTAGACTCATACCATTTTTTTAACACAGAAGTTTTAAAAATTCTTACATTTCTTTTGTCTACTAAACAACACTTTTGAATAATTAAAATGGTACGTTACAATTGACGTGGAGTGATATTACAGAACAGATTCTGGGTGTCAAGCACTAGGAAAATATTTTTCATCAAAAGCAAAATATCATATATTCTTGCATACCACATGCTCCCAAATAAGATATGCACCTTGTTTTTGGGAAGGCAGAAAAAAGAAGAAAATATTTTCCCACGCATGCTAAATGCTGACTGCAGGGGAGCCTGACTACAGAAGCTGATACTGTGAGAGGGTTAACACTAGCTTTGACCCTGAATGTGAATTCTGCTTTCCCTCTTCCCATGGCTGGCAGAGGGAGAAGCATGGCAGCCATCTTGAAGCAGTGAATTCATGCTTGCTTCTATTCCAGTGAAGAAAAATCAGCCTCCCTGCTTAAGGCATGCATCTGAATTTGCTGGGGCGGGAGAGGGGTTCAGTTTTGGGAAAGGGGCATATGTGATACATAAGTAAATCTCCAGGGCAGATTTCATTTGGGCATATATACTGAAATTTTTACAATTGCTTCAGTTGACTGGTCTGAGGATAAAGTCACCTGACTCTCAACGGTCACTTCATTCTCTTGGATGTCGAAGGTTCTGGGGTGGGTGTGAATTTGTCTCTTATTTTACTAGGTTATTATATCCCTGAAATGCTATTTTATTTTTGAATTGGAATCAAAGGATTGATGAATACTTGCAGTTTGACTAAGTGATCTCAGGATTAGAAACTATGAGAAAAACAACTAGAATAGAGAAAGTTTTAGAGTAAAAACTTGGCATTTTGTTTTGTCAAAACTAAATTAAAAACAGTTCATGAGAGCTGGAAGGCATGTACGCATCGCATCAGACAGTTACAGAGCACCATTTTGAAAACATGTCCATCCATTTACACCTATTCTATACATGACGCATGTCATATAGCCACTGTTAGAGTGATGCTGGTCATGTGACAGCCTGAGAGTAGTGCTGCAAAAACTCTAGGCATCCATCAAAGTAGGACACACATCTATATGTTCATTAATGTGCTTTAGGTAATGTGCATTAAATCTAGTACCTCCACTGTGAGGTACTAGAAAAATGCACATTAGCCTATTTTAATGGACATTAGTGAATGAGCATGATTTTTGTAATACTTTAATGTGCACTAAAATATGCTAATGCACATTAAAGTGCATATGTAGACTATGATGATGTAAGAGAGAATGGACATGGTGTGTTTTTTCTGGGTACTGCTCCTTAGCCCTCTTTGCTGCAGTATTGAATTTTCTTATGAACTTATCTCCTCTGCTGGGATTATTAAGAAGTAAGGAACCCTGGGGGAACCAGGTAACCAATAAATAATTAACAACAATTTGTTATTAATTATTCAAATAACACCCAGCTTTAGACAGGTTTTGGATGCAGTGTGGCATATTGAGAATGAACAGGCCTTCACACAGGTGCCTTTGTTTTGTCTTCCATGTTATTTTTGGGCAGTGGCTCCAATCATGGAAACCCATGAAATCTGCCAAGACATTAAATATAGTCCCTTGTTTTTGATATAACTGAACCAATTCCACATGGATAGCACTCAGAATCTATTGACATCAGCATAAAGAGAGCGTGAAAGTAAAAGAAGGGAACTGACAGAGACATTTGCTTAGTTTTCCATGTGGGTAGTCCCACTGTAAGGCTTATGAATTTCCTTGAGACTATTAGGATTTGAAAATGCACAAGGAAGCAAAGCAGTAGCAAAACTACATTGACTTTGGGCTTTGTGGTATCAGCTAGGCATGTAAGGGAAGACCTCCACCAACTTACCAGCATGTGTTCTATTCTCTTCCTTGTGTGAAAGCTTGAATAAGTTCCAATGAATTTGGAGGTTGATGGGTTGTCAGAAGAAAGACTCATGGCCCTACTTTTTTCTCCAAGTCTTGCTGTCCCCTTTTGTGCATCTCATGGTTGTAGGGAGAAACAGCTGCTCCTCTTCCTCAAGGTCTACTATTCTGCCCTGTTTGCACTACTGACTTGTGAAAAAAGTGTTTACAAATAATTTTCCCACTGTTTCCCTAGCTCCATTATTTATTGCTTGTTAACCACTGACAACATGCTTGCCGGCATAAAAGGAAATATTAAGATGCTTATCAGCAAATAGGGAACATCTTTTTAGAACTGGCAGAAAATTACCTGATTATACCAAGGCTATTTCTCTTGTGCAACCCGCCTGAACACACCTATGCTTCTTTTAACCATCACAAACTTCTGCATATATTGTGTGTGTGAACACACACAACTGGCTAGATTATAACATAAGGAAACCCAAAACAGCCCTACGGGCACAGGAATGGATTTCATAAATCTCACCAGATGAAGGGATTCTGGTGAATCCACCAGATTCTAACGGGCCAACCCTGTTTACACTAGTCAAGAGTTTGACCCTGGAATCACTGATAAATTCAATGCTACAAAACGATATGTTCTTTATATTGAACTCCCCTGTATTTATAAAAATAAGAAACTACATGGATTAGGGTCAGCATGATATACAGTATAACCTCATAAATCCAGCATGCTTGGGATTTAACACCTGCCAGAAATTTGAAAATTCCAGATTTTTGAATGAGTGAGGCTGGGGCTGGGGCTAGGGAAGTGGCGGGGGGAGGGGTGAGGTACAGCCCAGTGGCTGTATCCAGGTGGTGTAGCACTTCCGGGGCTGCAGCAGGGAGCAAAGTGGAGGGAACTGTAACTGAGTGCAGGGTGTGGGGGCACAGCTCTTGCTGCTCCGGGGACCCCGGGAGGGCTGCGAGCTGGGGGGCTGCGCTGGGCTCTTCCTGGGGGGTGTGTACACCCAAATCTGCACACCAGATGAGAGTAGGCTGCCGCCTGCCTTGAGCACTTGGAGGAGCCCAGTGCCGCTGCCAGCCTCAGCCTGCAGTGGCAGCCTGCTCTGGTCCTGCATGCAAATCCAGGGGCACGCTCCCCCCAGGAAGAGCCCAGAACAGCCCCTCAGCCTACAGCTCTCCTGGGGTGCACATAGCAGCAAGAACTGTGCCCCTCGCCCTGTGCCCCGCACCCATTTACAGTTCCCTCCACTCTGCTCCCTGCTGCAGCCCCCAGAGTGGCCGATGCCAACCACCTGCAGGGCCAGATTTTTGAAAATTCTGGAATTTTGAGTGCCGGATGTATGAGGTTATACTGTATTTGCTGTACTCATTTCAATGAAGAGCTGCTGAAATAAAAAGATGCAGATAGGGAATGGACATGAATACTTATTGGGAGTTATTTTGATTAAATGCATAAGTGGTAAAGGGCCTGGACACCAATAGATTTTGGAGAACTCACCTCTGGCTCTGCCACTGTATATAAACTCAGTAGTTCAGGGGCATCTTTATATTTAGTTAGCACCTTATCAACTTCCATTGAAGTCAGTGAAAAAATGGGAGCAGGAGGCTGTTGGAGATTGTATAAAACATGGGCACCTCTACGAATTCTTAGAAAAAAACCTGGCAAAGTGTTGTAGTTGTATGTCGAGACTGCAAATACCTTGGTATTTATGGTTTCGGACATTATGTACACGTTGCTACTCATTCCATTGCTCTATATCAGGTATTCAATTTTTACAACTAGCATGCATGTTACCTAAACTGTAAAAAAGATTCCAAATAAAAGAAGTTTTATAAGCGCTGACAGGGTTACCATGGTTACCTGAGCTATTTTGCCACTGTGGTACAATTCTTTCACTTCAGCCGTCTGGATTACATAGAGAAAGCATTTAATTTGCATACGGAAATAAAGAAAAAGAAGCATCTTTTAAAATGCAAAGAAACTAAAAATTAAATGCATCTGGACACAGTACTCAAATAGAACTAATGACACATAAGAAACTGTTTGTTTTTTTCAGAGTTAAATAGAGTAACTGAGGTACATGCCCTGAGACTGTGAAGGACTTGGGTGAAATCCATGCTTCGCTCTTGGCTCAGTGGACAAGTTCTGAAGTCACAACAATGAAGATCATGTATGGTCAAGTGTAGGAACAAGCTGTCATCATCAGGTAGCAACAACCACCAGGATACTGCCATATTAAAATAATTTTGTGGAATTTGAATTTTTTAAAGTTTTTACTCTGCTTCCTTCTTCCTTTGCACTAAAAGGCATGCTTGAAAAGTCTCTTCCACCTTTTGAGCATCTGATTTACACATCTAATGCAAAGAATGTGAGTCTGGCTCCTCTCTTGTCCAACTGGAGAAAAGACGTAGAAGTGCTCAAGAAACAGAGGGATGCTGCTGCTGTGTGTGTCAAGGTGTTTTAAATGTTGTTTGCAAATCATTAAAACCAAAATAAGCTATGAAACAGAGAGTTATGTAAAGCTCAGTGCAGTGCCCATGGAAGTCAACTCAAAGGCTCCCAGGGAACCAAGTCCATATTTAAGAGTCCTTTCAATTTCTGTGAAGTTGTCTTAGCCTTGATCTTCTAGCTTTTCCTATGCATATAGTTTACTCTTAGAAAAATGGTACTAAATTAACCCTTAATCTGGCCAAATCAGAGAACAAGCTGCATCAGTCCTTCAAATTAGATTCAAAACAGGGATATGAATGTGTGTGTAGAAGGCAGGTTTTTGATCCCTCAATTTCATAAAGAGAGGAATGGATAAATCTGGGCTTGCCATTGTCTCAGTGCTAAGTGGTAGCCAACCTGTGATATGGGCACCACAATTGGGCAGCCTCTATAAGCAGAAAGTTAAGCAGCAGATCACCACAGGGCCCTGAGCAGAGTGGGGAGAGAGGTGCATGAGACTAAGATGTGGCCCACCTGCCAAAAAATGTTGCACTCCTGCCATCAGAAACAATGTTCAGTTCACCTGCTCCATGCCTGGATCACTCAAAGTAAGGAAGTCCTCAGTTTTGAGGAAACTAAAGATTCTGATCTCAAGGAAATATGTGTTTCTCCTCTTATGTTAGCTATAAGATTAAGCAACAAGATGATTCCTGCCAGCAGGGAGAATTACAGAAGAGCATTTAGCCTTTGCAGGAATACTCTGACTAGATTTCACTTTTGTACAAACAACATATATCTGATCTCAGAAAATGTTCTTTTCTGAAACTGGGATGTGAGCCAAACTATGAAATAATGAGACAGTTTCAACAGCTGTGTGAGTGCATAGCTTCAATAGATTGCAAACTCTCAGGGCAAGTGTGGTGACAACATCTATAAAATATTGATTTTATTATTATTACTATTACTATTAATAATAATAATGTACATCAGTGGGAGTTATACAGGCCCTGGTTCAGTACATGCAAAATTACAAAGACAATTTCCACTTGTTTCCATCAGTATAACTGTTTTTAAGGAAGTTTGAGAAGTTTCCCTAACCACACACTGAAGATGCACTTGCAAAGAAGGAAGCTACTGCAAAGAAAGAAGCTTTGGGTTTACTTATGTAGCCTGGGCGCACACAGGGGTGTGCCCTATCCGCAAGTGGAAGGGATGAGGTAATTAAGCAAGAGTGCTGTGAGAGGGGCCTGCCACCGGGGAGCAGTTCCCTCTTTTCTTTATAGAGCCATGCCAGGACAAAGCACTTAAGTATATACAAATGTATTGCTATACAAAAAAAAATATGAATAAAATACATTAAATAATAACAGCAGAATTGGTATGTGACACCATATTCAGTGACCTGCAATCAACACATTTCACTACTTTGAGGGACTGCAAAACATAGAACAGGTAACTGGGAACTCAGTACAGGTGATCCAGAATGCAGGCAATAATTAACCCCCATTACACAGATGAAAATTAACACCCTGGAACAGGTAAGTTAAGGTATCAACGCAATAAACACTTATAAGCATCAACTCAGATAAACCCAGGTAAGTTGAGGTACCAATGCAATAGACATACACAGGCAACAATACAGGTAAGTTCAGCTAGTAGACAATAACCATACAGTAAAAGCTGTGTTATCCAGCACCCACGGGGAACGGAGTGTGCCGGATAACAAAATATGCCAGATAACTGAGCGCCCCGAACAGGCATCTTTGCCTGTTTGGGCCGCCGCCTGGCCCACTGCTTCTGGGGTGTTGCTGCCCCTCCCGCCACATTGTCACCCCTCCCATGGGCCCCAAGGGACAGGGAGGAGGGATCCGCACAGCTTGCTATGCCCATGGGCTGTGGGGACTTGGCAGCGCAGGCTGCTTTGTCCTGGGCTGTGGGGGCTCTGCGAAACCAGAAGTGCCATGGTGGGCACTTCCAGTTTCACTTTTCCCTTATAAGCCCTTACAAGCTGGCATGCCGGTTAACAATGCATGCTGACTTGTAAGGTGCCAATTAACACAGCTTTTGCTGCATATAGGTAATGAAGACAGGTAAACCCATATAATCCCCTTAAGGAATACCCATAACTATATTAACATCTACAGTACAAAGCAAACATCAATCACAAAATATGGGGTGCACCCAGCACCCCACAGAGTGTTCCCTGGAGCCCCTCCCCTTCAGGGCCCCAGGATGTGGACATACCCCCCTGCCACAATGCAGGAGGGTGGAGGCTGCAGACCTCCTCTCCCAAGCCCGCCTCTCCTGTGGCACCTGATTCCCCAGCAACTCATGCTTCTGCTCTGAAGACAAGGCTTGTCCCCTAGTGGCAAGTCACACAAGGGCCTTTCTCTGGCAGTGCCTCTGGCTCCTCTCAATGCCCTGGTGACCTGCACTGGGCATCCAGGGTGCTCCTACAGCATCCAAGCCCTTATTGGCTCTGGTTCCCCGGCCTCATGCCGGGGGTCTTTCCCCTTCCCAGGCCCTGGTCTGGGCACCAGGGCTGTTTTAGTTTAATGCTGAGTCACACTGTGGGTTTTCAGTTACCTGGCCTAGAGCCGGGGCTAACTTCAGCAGCCTTGAGCTGCTCTCAAGGTCAACTCTCCCTGCACCGACCTGTGCACTGTGTGGGGCCTAAGCAGTCTCGAGCTGCTCCCAGGTCTGGCTCTCCGTGCACTGATCCACTCACTGTCCACCCAGCTGCTTGTTGGGTTCACAGGCTCGAGCTGCCTTGAGCGGCTCCCAGAGCCTGAGCACTGTGTGATGATCTGTGCGCTGTCAAGGCTCAGGTGGGGTCCTGATGAGACTTCTCCAGAGCTCTTCTCTCCTTGCTGTCCCTCACCATATCTGCCTTCAGCATGCCGATATGCTCTCCTTTTATATGCTTCAGGGACTCTGTCCCTGAAGTCTGGTTGAGCTGACATGCTGCAGTCCACAGTCCATTTGGGGAGCTCCACTCCCCCTCCCTTCAGGAAAGGGGTGGTGCCCACTTTCCCCCAGTTGTTTCTGATTGGTGGATTGGCTCCACCAATCAGAATTGAGGATTCTCAAGCCCCTGGACACATTGGAGCTTGATTGGGTAAGTCTGGTTGAAACGTTTCAACTAGCCTTTTTTTGTTTCGAGACTGTTTTGAAGACCTTTATTTCATTTTGATTTTTCTGTTTTGACCTCGAAATGAGTTGAAACAGTGTCAAAACAAAACAACCAGCAAAATTTTGCACAGCCTTAGTTTCTACATTACATCAAAAACCAGAAAAAAAACACATTTATATTTGAAAAAGTGAATGTGAAGAAAACAAAATAAAGGTAAACCTAAACTAAGTGAGAATAGCAACAGAAAAACTCCTTGATTACAATCACACTCTTGGAGTGCACCACACAAATCAGCCTGTAGGGAGATCACTGAAGAAGGAGGAATAAAAGATAGTGAAAGGGCAATTAAATGAATACAGATGTATTGTTCATGTTGACTCAACTTTAACCCATTAGAGAATGGATAACTCAAGTGACAAGAGTCCATAAAGTCTTTACATACGTTTTTGTTGCTTTTAAAAGAGACTTGAAAACTTCAAAATGGACTTTGCAAAAAGATGCTAAAAGGCTTGGGACAGACATAATATTTGAAGCACTTCAAAACCTTCTGAAGTGCTTCAAAACGATAAGTGGGCAGACATGTCCACCCTTTGAAGTGCTCCAAAAATGGTGGAAGCAATTAAAAAATAGCCCTCTGGCTGGAAGTAGATTTCTTCTTAGGAGCAGTATCATCTGTGTTGAATATGCCGTGACACAGCTAATTCATTTAACTGATATCTACAGACATTGCCAGGGCAGGGTCTCAGGGGCCTGACCCTGCAGGAAAAGGGCCTGGAGTGTTGCATCCTGGCCTGGGACACATGTCTACAAGCAGGGGCAACCACTACCTGCAGCCAAACCCCAATGTCTTGACGTTAGGGAAACTCCCAATCCTCCACTTAGTGCTGGGCCCCAGCATGTACATCTTGCACACTGTACCTTAACTCAGGGCACAGCAGCATATGTGAGCAGAGGGGATCCCTAAGGGAGTTCCACCCCCCCCCCCGAGGGGAGTTCCCCCTCTCCTTCCATCTGAATCCTCTGCAGATGGATTCCCTTGGAGTTCCTGATCTACAAGCATGGAGGGGGAAAACCTTTTGGGAGTTCCTCTTGTCTGCGCTTGCAGACACATGCTGGGGAATTGAATGCCCAATATGGGGACTCCCCCAAGCCCTGACATGGGGAATTTCTGCAAGTGAGGGGTTTGCCCATTGCAGACACAGGCCCTGGGTTAGGGCAAGGATCAGGCCCTTGAAACTGGGGGAGTTTCTGCTTGGGTTAGCTGGAGAGTGCCATGAGCAAACAGACATCGAACACAAAAGGCAGTACAAATTATTATGAAGGTTGTTGCCACCACAAAATGTAAGCATTTGTGGTGCAACTAAAGGTTAAGACATGTGTTCACTTGGTTTTAGTGTCGCTATAAAAATCTTTATGGCAGTACAAAGTTGATATTAGGGGTGTGCAAAATGGGCCATATTCGATTTGGATTCGGCCTGAATCAGGGACAGTGATTCAATTAGTTTATTCAGATCACTGTCCCTATTTGATTTGGATGAATCCAAATCTGAAGAGTTGATGCTGATTCGAAGAATCAGCGATGCGGTCATAGACACAGCTTTAAATGTTTTTTCTATATACCCTGAGGTACCAGGCACGGCTCGTGAATGTTGTGATGGTGGGATGGATGGAGTGTCACACAGGAGCATGGGGGGGCCCCCTCACATGCTCAGTGGCAGCCCTGGAAGTGGCCCAGATGTACTTCTGGTCCACTTCTGGGTCCACCATTGAGTGCACAGGGGACCCCCCCTGGTGCCTCTCTGGTTCAGTGATCAGCCATTGGGTGCCCCCCAGACCCAGAAGGCACAC
>NW_005842253.1:202840-206753 GCF_000455745.1 Alligator sinensis
TAGGGAACAGGTCCCCCATGTGCTCCACAGTTGACCCAGAAGTGGACCAGAACTGCTTCTGGTCCACTTCTGTGTCCACTGCCAAGCATGCTGGGGACTGCCCCCCTGCATTCCCGTGGGACACTCCATCTGCCCCACCATCTCAGTGTTCACAAGCCGCCTTGTACCTTGAGGTATATAGAAAAACATTTAAAGCTGTGTCTATGTTCAAATCTCTCTGAATCACTTCAAGTCATTTTGGAGGCTTCCGATTCAATTTGGAGTGATTAATTGGTGTCCTGATTCGGATTTGGAGATTTGACCACTGAATTAGGCCAAATCTCTGCCTATTTGAATCAGCGACCAAAGCTTTGCACAGCCCTAGTTGATATCTGTTTGCAGCCTGTAGGAAATGAATACTATTTAGAACTGATTTAAAATTAAGTGCTTCCTGTTATGTGTGCATACTGTACAGAGTGCAACAAGGCAGGGCTCACTCCTCCAACTTCCCACATTTCTCCATTCTCCCCCTACCCATGGAGGGAGGGAAAAGAGTAGGTCAGACACTGTCCTGGGCAAAACTCCTTTTCTTCACCAGAGCCAGGAGACCCTGAAACTAGGAGATTGGAGGTGCCCCATCCCCCCATGCCTCTCCTGTTTTTGGGGTGAGGGTGGGTGAGATGCTCTAGGAGAGTAGAGGAGGATCCCACAGATAGTCAGGTCTGCCATAGAGGGGGAGCTGCAGAGCCCTCGCTGAAGGTATGAATATTGCTGAGCAACAAGGGAACCAGAAGGTCCAGAATAAAGATATGTGGCCACGCTGCAAGGTTTCAGAGGCTATTTCGGCCAAACAAAAAGATTTTTCAATATTTAGGACTCTGACCCAAGTGAAACCAATATACAGGACTATAAATTATGGCAGGCATAATTTGTAAGAGGGATGTTAGAAGGAAGGTATAAGCAGGATGTTAGAAGAGCAAATATCGATTTTGAAGAGCAGATACTTCCATGTGTAAATACAACAGGAATTTCTTCAAGCATAACGAGGAGGAAGCCTGGGAAAGAATCAGTAGGTCTGCTGGATCACCAAAGGATAAATGGAGCAAATCAGAAAGAACATGACACCATTGACAAGCTAAATGATGTTTTTGTATCAGTCTTAATTACTGAGAATAAGGGAGATTTTTGCTTCAGACCTGCTATTTTCTAATAAAAAAAGATGAGGCATTCTCAGAAACTGAGGGTATATGTAGACAAAACTGAGGCCCTAAACTGAAGTGGTGGTTTTTAAAAACACCGCTTCAATTTAGGGCGAAGGAAACCCCTGTGTCATGCACACACCTGTGCACTTACCTCCCTCTCCAGTGGCAGAGAGAAGAGGGCGAGCTGCTGGCGGGCGGAGTGGTCCCTGGGCTGCAGGAGGGGCTGGTGTAGCTGGCAGCAGTGGCCCCCCCCCTCAGGCAGCACCCACCCACAGGCACCTGGCTCAGGCGGTCCTGGGGCAGTGGGGGCACTGCAGCCATGGAAAGAAGCACCGGTTTCCCACACAGCTCAGGAGGCAGGTAGGCTCCAGGGAAAAGGCAGGTAGGCTCCACTGCCAGGCATGCAGACAGGCTCTGGGCTGCTGCCAGGCTGCCTACATGGGCTTCCTGCAGAGCCCCTGAGCTGCACAGAGCCCAGTGCTTTGCTCCGCAGCTGTAGGGCAGCAAACTAAAATTCCTCAGAGGAGTTTTAGTTTGCTGCACTACAAGTCATTTAGGGGGAAATTACGCTGCCGAAATTGCTACAGCGGCTGGAATTACTGTGCAATATGCCACTGACATGTGCAAACACCAGCACCATTAAAGCGGTGCAAAAGCATTTCATTCACTTTAAAGTGTCATGCACACACGCCTCTCGTTTCATCTACACACGGCCTGAGGTGTCAGGAGAAGGGATCCAGAGTGAGCTAATAATTTAAAAAGCAATATGTCTTTTGTTATAGTGGTTGAACTGCCAGCAATACTATGCAATCTCTCATTAAAACTAGGGGTTGGAAGGTAGCAAGTGTTGAAAACAGGTATAAAAATTGAGTCAAGTATTGATTTGGTTGGTTATAGACAAGTATACTTGATCTATAACCAACCAAATCAATTCTAAAGACAACTGGACTTGGAAAATTGGTTGAGTCAACAATAACAATAAAAAACCTAAAAAACTGTGATAGTTAGGATTTTACAAAGGAAAATCTTGTCTCTACTCTTTGAGAATTCTTGAATGTTTTAATTAAACAGAAGATAAAAGAGGATGGGTTGACATAATCCATGTAGACTTCCAGAATGCCTTTGAAAGTGGATCATGTAATAGTGGGCTAATGAAGCCACAAAGTGATTTGGTGAGTAGCAAAATATTATAAACCATTTAGGAGAAAGAAAACAAAGCATATATTTAGTCAGCTTTCCTTATAAGAGAAAGTTAAAAGCTGAGTGCTTCAAGACCAGTGTTTAACATTATCTAAAGTTTCATTAGACAGTTAAATTTGATAGCAGAAAAATGGTAAATATATGGTAACAAGTGAATTTTAGTAAAACAAACAGAAATTGAATATACTCTTTAGCTAAATTATGAACTTTTAGCTACACACTGATCACACCATCTGACATTCCTAAAAGTTTTTTTTTCATATACTATTGAAAAAAACTATTTTGAACATTTTTTGCTGGGAAATATCTCCCTTTTCTTTTTTACTCCTTTTATCCTTAACCTAAAACATTCTAGAGTTTCACCTCTAGTGTATATCAGAAAGTAGTACATACCTCAGTTGAATCATTCTTGTGCCTAAAATGCAAAACAGCGACCTCATACTATATCAGCAATATGGGATGTCTGACTTACATATGCCATGCATTGAGTTAGCTTTTTTATCTTGTTAACATTGTTGAGGTCACTGTTAAGGTTATGAATTAGAGTACAAATTTGATGAAGATAGATGGAGACATCTGGAATGCTCCATATTTCTTTAAAAAAGTATGAAAAGCCTTCTAGAGTGCTGGAGTTCATTAAAATTCACGTGTAGACAGCACAAAGTAGAAAAGGAATGTATAAGGCTTTCCTTTAGCATATTTTCTTTATGTCTTTCAGTCGCTCGGAGCCCTGATCATGGCAGGTATAGCTCTGTCAGGCCTTCAGTCAGCGCAGATGTAGTTAGGGATCTTTTGGAAGGGCTAGACATTTTTAAGTTTGCAGGTCCAGACGCCCTCCACCCAAGGGTGTTGAGGGAGCTGGCAGGGGTCATCACGGAGCCCTAGGCCCGGCTGTATGAGCATTCCTGGTCATCTGGCCAGGTGCCAGGGGATTGGAAACTGGCTAATGTGGTCCCAATTTTCAAGAAAGGGAGGAAGGAGGACCCAGGTAACTATAGGCCTGTAAGCCTCACCTCAGTGCTTGGGAAGATCTTGGAGAGAATCATCAAGGAGCACATCTGTAGGGGGCCTGCAGGGGAGATCATGCTCAGAGGCAATCAGCATGGGTTCATCAAAGGCAGGTCCTGCCAGACCAACCTGATTGCCTTTTATGAACAAGTAACTAAATTCTTGGATGATGGCGTCGCCGTGGATGTAGTCTTTCTAGACTTTAAGAAGGCCTTTGACACTGTCTCTCACCCCATCCTCATCAATAAATTAAGCAACTGTGGTATTGATGCCTACACAGTTGGATGGGTAAAAAATTGGTTAGCACAGAATATGAATAGCACAGATTTTTATCAAATCTGCCTCAAAAAGCTCTTAAAAGAATGTTAAAATTGCAAAGTCAAGCATTTAGAAGTTAAAAAGTATTACAATGTAAGTTGCTCTTGTAACCTTTATTTGGCTTCCTTCTGTATACATGTAATGATGCTAATTTTAATTCTACAACCATATTTTCCCATAGGATCCTTATGTTAATCATTCAGCGG
>NW_005842253.1:206763-219113 GCF_000455745.1 Alligator sinensis
TGGACCTCTTCTGGTAACTAAGCAGAGCTGTGAGGTAAACGTTGTATTTTCTAGGACTTCTATATTTCTGCTACAGATGTTTAAGGATATGTAGTGAATAAAGCATGCAACCATAGTAACCAATTCTGGGCTCCACAATTTAGGAAGGACGTGAAGAAGCTTGAAAGAGTCTGGAGGAGATCCATGATCAGAGGACAAGAGAACAGGCTTTACAAATAGAGGCTGTAAGCTATGGGGCTCTTCAGCCTGGAGAAGTGCAGGCTCAGGGATGACTTGGTGGCAGCCTATGAGTACATAAGGGGTATGCATCAGAACCTGGAGGAACGCCTGCTCACCAGAGCACCCCAGGTGATGACAAGGTCCAACTGTCAGAAACTCCTGCAAGACAATTTTAGGGTGGCCATAAAGAAAAACTTCTTTACTGTCTGAGCCCCCAAGGCCTGGAACAGACTGCCCCCAGAGGTGGCGCAAGCACCTACTCCGGACACCTTCAAGAAACATTTGGACACTTATCTTGCTGCGATCATTTAACCCTAGGTGACTTCCTGCTCCTTGGGCTGGGGGCTGGACCTGGTGATCTTATGAAGTACCTTCCAGCCCTAATATCTATGAAATCTATGAAGAGAAAGGATAGTCTTGTAGTGAAGGCAGTTGAAATCTGCCCTGAAGAATTAGATTGTCTTCCCCACTTTCTAAGTTATTTGGAACTTACAAAGCTACAAACATAACATGTGCTCAGGGCCTAGGATTCCCAAAGCACATTGCCAGTACCAGGAGGACCACACTGTCCAACATCAAGCCCTTAACCTGAAGCATCAGAGATTCTCAGTGAAACT
Source organism: Alligator sinensis (assembly GCF_000455745.1). NCBI lineage: Eukaryota > Metazoa > Chordata > Crocodylia > Alligatoridae > Alligator > Alligator sinensis. Next base: position 207,600 of record NW_005842253.1, read on the forward strand.
ACTAAAATAATTTTTATATGTGGATTAAATCATATTTTCCACTCTCATACCATTTTCAAAAATACATTTATTTATTTAATTTGAAAATAAATGCCTTCAGTTTGAGGCAGACATCTGGCATGGAAATCTGAAGCCTGACCAGTTTAAGTTAGGCAAAATTATGGGTAGGGACCTACGGAAATTGCAGCAGAAGTGCACTGCACAGCAGCTCCTTTAATCTTGTTTGTTTCACTGTATCCCCCGCAACCTCCCTGATTGGTGGAAGGGCCCTGGCAGCCCCACCACTTGATGTTGATTGGCTGGGAGGTAAAAACTAGGACTGCATGAAATCTCATTGGCTGTTTTGTTTTGATCCTGCTTCGACTTGTTTTGAGCTCGAAACAACGAAATCAAAACAAAACAAAGGGCTTTGAAACAGCCTCAAAATGAAATGAGGGCAGTCAAAATGTTTCGAAACATTTCAAGTTTCGAAGCTCAAGCAGGGTTTGCCTGCAGGGAAACAGAAAGTAAGGAGAGGGACGGGGAACCGGGAGGAAGGATTGCTCTCATATTGACTGTGTAGCTGGCCAGTGACTCTGATCCTTCCCTTGGGTCCCTTCCAATCCCAGTGCTCTGCGGGAGGGATGGAAAAACAGCATAAAAGGCAGCATTGTTTGAACTGGCCTGCTTTCTGTCTTGGGGTCTGACAGTTACTGAGCTATCTTCCATCTGCTCAGGAGTGTTAGACAACAAAGGCTACTATTAGCATTGATTTGAATGATTTTCTACTTGCTAGCCTAGCAAGTAGGATTCCACAATATTTTTTGCTTTCTTCTAGATGCTTTTATGTTATTATTATATTCAATTATTTATTATTTTAAATTTTATAATTATATTGGATATTACACTATAGAATTTGTATAGGAAGGGAGATACATTTATATTTTATTTCTATACATTTATACCTTGCAGCATATACTACATACATACCTTATAGAATTTATATAGGAATGCAGCTACATTTATATATTTGTTTAAAAACAAGACACTATGAAACACATCATGAAGTGTGGTGGAAAGGCAGCTGGCAAGCCTTCAGGGAGGGACAAAAGAGGGGATACAGGGAGCAGTGTAAATTCCCCCTCCTCCAACCTGGGGAGTCAGATGTCCGGCAGGCTGTAGTATGTCAGAATTCCAATATCTATATTGAATCCATGAGTTTCTTGCTGATGAAGTGAAGTTCATAGGCCTGGCTGTGAAAAGTGGTTTGTAAATTCCATTACAGGATCAGGCTTGAGAGACTGGAGACAGAGTGGTTTTTTGGTGAGAAACTACCCCCATAGGTAGTTGGGTATTCTTGTCTGATAGATTTTGGTGTGTAGCTTGTGGGGACACTGGAGATTGTTGGCAGGTTTTCTGTTTTGAGCTGTAGGAAGTTGGCTTTTGGTGATGAGGTTAGGTTAGCAAGCTTCAGTGTTTGTTTGAATTTACAAACCACTTTTCACAGCCGGGCCTGTGAACTTCACTTTCACCACCCAAGCCTGTCCCTTACCCCCTGACACCTCCATTTTCATTTTCACTGACTGACTTTTTTGCCTGCATTGCCTGCCAGACTCTGGCTTCTTTAGTATTCCTTCCATCCAGGGACAGCACAGACATACACCAATTCCAAGTGCTTCCTCACACTTGGAAGCCACTGCCTTGCTTCCTTCCTGACAAAGGGTTTTTCAACCTGAAAGCTTGCGAAGATATATTTCTGTAACTATTCAGGTGGTCTCCTAAAAGATACCAGATTAGATTGACCTAAAGGACCTTGTCTGCCAGTGACATGTCCTTAGACCAACACCCCTAGCACATGACCAGAGGAGGCAGGGCCTTGGGCACATCTGAGCCCCAGGGCTGGGGCTGGCAGGGAGAGTTCTCTGGCAGCTGCTGGAGAAGAAGCTCCTGCAGGAGAGGAAAGAAAGGCTCTGTCACAGTTTGGCTGCCTGAGATGATGCTTGTGCTACTGTGCTGCTGCTTACTAAGTTATTATTTTACCTATTGTCATTTAAAGTGGTGGACCGGCCTGAGGCTGTATTGGAGGAGGAGACCTCATTGGGGCACACTACCATGCCATGTAGAGGGCCCAGCACCAGTGAGGGTGTGCCTTAACACAGATACACAATGTCACCCATGTCACGAGTTTTGCTTGTCAGCAGCCTGAGGTGCAGTTTCCCAGAAACCCCTGCACCTTTCACCTTGAAATTTGGCAGGCTTTCATAGCCTCAGTGGGGGCTACCATGCCTGAAGTATTCACCCTGCTGTGCCTTAACACACACACGTGACATCAGTTTTGCTTGTCAGCGGCTTGAGGTGCAGTTTCCCAGAAACCCCTGAACCTATCTCCTTGAAACTTGGCAGGCTTTGTGGCCTCAGCAGGAGCTACCATGACAGCAGTTTTTACCCCACTGCACCTTAACAGTGGGAGGAAAGGGTGAGGAATGTAGCGCTCTACGTTAAAGAGCAATACACATCCTCAATGATCAGGATGGGTTCAGAAGAGCGGCAAACTGAGGCACTCTGGGTTAGAATGCAAGGGGGTTATGGGGAATATGACTTGACAGTGGGCATCTACTACAGACTGCCTCACCAGGGGAATGAGCTGGACCTGGCATTTTCAGGTCAGCTCATGGAGGCTGTAAGGACAAGGGACATGGTTATCATGGGTGACCTTAATTACCCAGACATCTGCTGGGAGGATCAGTCAGCCAGGTCTGAATGCTTACGTAGGTTTTTAGCCTGCATACAGGACCTCCACCTAACCCAGGAGGTACACAATCCCACCAGAGGAAATGCCTTGCTGGACTTGGTCCTTGCCACAGGCGATGATCTGGTGAGGGATTTGTGGGTGCTTGACTACCTAGGCATTAGTGACCATCATCTGCTGGAATTTACTATCCAGCACAGGGTGGTAAAAGCAACCAGTAATGCAAAAGTCCTTGACTTCAGGAGGGCCAACTTCAATGAGCTAAGGAGATTAGTAAGAGAGACATTGGGGACTCAGAGCCTCACCGAGATGGGAGTCCAAGATGGGTGGTTGTACCTTAAGGAAATGATCCTCTGAGCTCAGAGGGAGTCAGTCCAAATGTGAACCAAAGGGGGTAAAAGTGCTAAAAAGCCCCTTTGGCCCAGTAAAGGCATCCAGGAGGGCCTGAGGGCAAAAAAGGTGGCATACAATCAGTGGAAGCAAGGGGCTATCACCAAGGAGGATTATACCACTGTTGCTTTGATTGCAGGGAGGCAGTTAGGAAGGCCAAGGCAGAGCCAGAACTAGGGCTGGTGACCAGAATTAAAGATAACAAAAAGTCCTTTTTCAAATACATAGGGAGTAAGAAGAAGGCACCAGGTAACGTTGGGCCCCTACAGGACAGGCTTGGCAATCTGGTGATTGCAGCAAAGGAAAAAGTTGATCTCTTCAACGAGTTTTTTGCCTCCATATTTATAAGCAGGTGTCACGGGATGGGGTCCTCAAGGATGGCCGTGTTACCCCTAGGGCCCCTTGACCATGCCAATGTAGCCCGCTGGGCACCCTCTATTCTCTCCTGCCACATCTTGATGCAATGGTAATGAGTAGGGAGGCTGCCTTTAAGCTTAGTTCAGCATGGTCCTGTTGGACTTCCCTGAACCCCATGGGTCCCAGAGCCCTTGTGGGTTCTGTTTCAAAATAGATGTCCTGGGGACACCCCAGCCTTACGGGCTATATGCATGGCTCCAAACCGCCCCTTTACCATGCCCAAAGCCTCACAGATGGTATTCGCACAACGTCCCTCTGAGGCCTTGGTTTTACTCGGCCTCAGGTTGTCACTGGGCTCTCTGCAGCCCTGTCTCTGCCTCTACGTCCCTCAGTGCTGGGCTCTCTGCAGCCCTGTCTCTGCACCCCTCATGCCACACCCTCTCTGGTGCCAGGGTCTGTGCCCCCAAATGCCATGCCCTCTCTGGCACCAGGGTCTGTGCCCCCCCAAATGCTGCTCCCTCTCTGGCACTGGGGTCTCTGCATCCCAAATGCCATGCCCTCTTTGGTACCGGGGTCTGTGCCCCCCAAATGCTGCGCCCTCTCTGATGCCGGGGTCTCTGTGCCCCAAATGCCACACCCTCTCTGGCGCCAGGGTCCTCATGCTGCAGTGGGCCCCCAATGACACCTCCTCCTTCCCCAAATAGCCTCACCCAAGCCACCAGCTTTTATGAAACAGTACACAAAACATAAGTCCCTGGGCTATAACATAAAACATAAGTTCCCATCATTCTCCACCCCTTTAAAAGAATCAGACTTTGCCCCAGACATTCCCAGAAGCTAGACTCACCCTCAGGCCTCTTCCCCTAGCTCCCTCTAGGAGGTCTCCTTCCCACTTGGCCGCTGGCAGTGAACTACCCTCCCTAGTTCTGGCCTGGGGATTTATAAGGGCCCAGGGCCATGACCTTTCCAATCAGTTGACAGGTTCAGGTGCAGGCTAATTTGCTCTCTAGCCTGTTGCCGTTATAACCTGTACCCGGGCCTCTGTCTGTCTCTTTGGGCTCTCCCCAGGCAGTTTCTGCTCTTCTAGGAGCAGGCACTTTAGTGCCCTGTGACAGCAGGGACCAGGACAGCTCCCCCACTAGGATTACAGACAGGCTCAGGGGACACGACACTATGCCTAAGGTCAGGGACAATGTAGTTAGGGAACTTTTGGAGGGGTTGGACATGTTTAAATCAGCAGGTCCGGATGCTCTTCATCCGAGGATACTGAGGGAATGGGCGAAGGGCATAGCAGGGCCCCTGGCATGGCTGTATGAGCACTTGTGGTGCTCTGGCCAGGTCCCAGAGGACTGGAAAGGGGCGAATGTGGTCCCCAGGTACAAGAAGGGGAGAAAGGAGGACCCAGGTAACTATAGGCCAGTTAGTCTCATCTCAGTCCTTAGGAAGACCTTTGAGAAAATTATCAAGGAGCACATCTTCAGGGGCCCAGCATGGGAAGTAATGCTCAGGGGCAACCAACATGGGTTCATTGAGGGCAGATCCTGCCTGACTAACCTTGTTTCCTTTTATGACCAGGTCACAAAGTCCTTGGATGAGGGCATTGAGGAGGATGTCACCTACCTGGACTGTCAAAGGCCTTCTTGAACTGTTTATCACCCCATTCTCATAAACAAAAGGTAGGCAGCTACAGCATCGATACCTACACAGTCAGATGGGTGGCAAATTGGCCTGATACTTGCACCCAGAGAGTGGTGGTGGACGGGTCATTTTTGACCTGGAGGGATGTGGGCAGCAGAGTTCCCCAGGGCTCAGTCCTTGGGCCTGTGCTATTCAACATCTTTATCAGCGACTTGGAGGTGGGTGTGGAAAGTACTCTGTCCAAATTAGCTGATGACACAAAGATGTGGGGAGAAGCAGGCACACTGGAGGGGAGGGACAGAATCAAACTATATCTAGACAGGTTACAGAGATGGGTGGATGAGAATAGGATGGAATTCAATGCAGACAAATGCAAGATGCTGCATCTACAGAGAAGGAACCTGCAACATACTTATAGGCTGGGGAACACCCTTCTCAACAACACAGTGGCTGAATGGGATCTTGAAGTCATTGTTAACTCCAGGATGGAAATGAGCCGCCAATGCAAGGAAGTGGTCAGTAAGGCTCACCGCACCTTATAGTGCATCTACAGATGCATTACAAGCAGGTCCAGGGAAGTGATCCTTCCCCTCTATGCAGAGCTGGTCAGGCCGCAGTTGGAGTACTCCATCCAGTTCTGGCCGCTGCACTTCAAGAGGGATGTGGCTAACCTTGAGAGGGTCCAGAGGAGGGCCACTTGCATGGTCAGGGGGCAGCAGGCCAGGCCCTATGAAGATAGACTAAAGGTCCTGAATCAATTCAGCCTCCACAAGAGAAGACTGAGAGGGGATCTGGTGGTTGTGTATAAACTCACCAGGGGCTGGACTTGCCGATCTGTTCAGGTCCCTTCCGACCCTAGAAACTATGAAACTATTAACACACACATGTGACATGAGTTTTGCTTTCAAGACTTTGAGGTGCATTTTCCCAGAGGCCCCTGCACCTATCTCCTTGAAGCTTGGCAGGCTTCATGGCCTCAGAAGGGGCTACCAACCGTGCAACCTTTATCGAAATCAGGCAAGAAATGACACAGTTATAGGCAGTTTCATGCTTCCCCATTATAGCCTATGGGCGAAATGTCGGGATAGCATCCAAACAGTGAAACAGTTTTGACAAAATGAAACAGAACAGTGGTTTTGAAATGAAATGAAAATTGAAACGAAACACTGTCCCATTGAAATGTCGAAACAGAAGTTGAAATAGAACTAACCACAGTTATATACCACAGTTTTTGCTCCCTGCCGTAGATTGACTGAAGGGCCCCAGCAGCCCTGTCACTCACTGCTGACTGTCTGGGAGGCAAAAACCATGGCATATTTAAAACTGCAGTTTTTGTCTCCCAACTGGTCAGGGCACATTGGCCAATCAGGGATTGGGGGCAGGGAGGGGGAGGGGAAAGAAAGGCATGTGGTGAAACAAGCAAAATTAAAGGAGCCACTGAGCAGCGCATTTATACCATGATTTTGGTAAGTCCCTAGTTATAGGCAATGCATAACAGACTGTTAATGAAAAGTGCTAGTTAACTTTAATTACTTACTTGGTTACTGGCACCACCTCTAGTGTTTTTTATGTAAATCAGTAATGCAGCCTCCTCTGGCATACTGTGTTCAGTCCTGCTTGCCTCCTCTCAAACAGAATCCTGAAAGCTTAATGGAAGCTAAAAAAATAAGAGGAAGAAAATCAAGAGAGTGGAAAAACCCTCCCATGAAGGGAGATTGAAACTACTGCGCTCATTTGCCTTAGAAAAAAACTGAGGAGGAGGAGAATATATACAAATAGTAAATAGCTGAGGGAAAGCATCAGGAAAAATGCTGTGCTCCCTCTATCATACTGCAAGAACAAGAGCCTGACCAACAGCATCAAGATGTGGAAAATTAAGTATTGGTAATAGAGAGTTTTTCATCCAATTTATATTCAGCTGTGAAACTTACTGAGTTCAGGACTTAGTAAGATTCAAGAAGGGGATTCAGCAAATTGGGCATTAACAGCAAGTACAAAAATTTCTGACTCATTATTGATACTAATAATAATTTTATGAAAGATGCATTAAACTTCAGGATTTAGCCCAATCTCTAACTATTAGTCCTTAAGGGTGCTACCCTTCCCTGCCTTCTGTCTATCTATTGGAGGCAAGGATAAGAGATATATCTAGAGATAAATTATCCTGCATCTGCTACTTTAGGAGTCTTGCATCTTCCTCTGAAGCAATGGTCACTAGTACTGGTCACTACTGCACATAAAACCAGTCACTATTGATCACTACTGCATATAAAACACTGAACTAGAAGGACCTTGGGTCTAGAAAGTATATCAAGTTCTGTGTTCCTAAGGACCTGCTAAGCTGCTTATGACACTTAGGAACCCCCAGAGTAGAATTCCAAGCTGGTGCCCCTCAGCTGCTTGAATGAATGACATTTGTTAAAAAACAAAATGGGTGTCCTAAGGTATTTCACACAAAGGTTTAAAATTGACTTTTGGCTCTGGAACTAAACTCCATACTAACAGCAGGTAGTCACAGACCTAAAAAACCCCCCACTTAAGAGATAGTCTGTTTAATTACTGCACTGTGAAAACTGCAATGTACAAAGCCCAACCTGAATTCTGGTTCATTCACCTCAGTTCTTTTTAAAAAGTAAGTATTGTAATTGACTGCAGAAACCAGCTTTTTGAAAAGGGGAAGTAGCTATTGACAACCCACCCATGAAAGGTGAATAAAAGAACAATGTAATGCCTAAAACAGATATTTCTTACAAACTAAAAAAACCTCCCAAAACTGGACAGGTTGAAAGATCAAGAGCTGGATTCTTCTTCTGTCCATTGAGTACCCTTCTTACTCACAGCAGGAAAACCCCCCGACGTACTTCTCAGAGGAAGCACCTTGCTAAATCCTCTCTCTGAAATCCCCTTGGGAAGGTTATTATGGATAGGAAATATATCATGTGACTTATCAAAACAAGCAAGCCTTGCGTTCCACATTGTGAACACCAGCCTGACAATGCTGGCAGATATCCATGTCCAGGAAAATATCTGCAAAAAAGTTTCTATGGAAAACACAGATATCAAAAACAGTTCAAGCAAACCATTTCTATATGCAGATGACATAGAAAAACTCAAGGCAGTTCAAGTTAAAATTAGCATCCTTTTTCAGTTTTAATTTTTTTAAATAGTGAATAACATCCCCTCTTCTGGCCTGCTAGGAAAACCCAAACAAGTTCTAGGGTTTTGAAAAGATGGGTACAGATGGTGTGATGCATCATCATATATAAGACAACATATATTCTTCTCCAGTTAAAGAAAAACTAGAAGCTTTACTAATATGCTAGGGGCCTAATGCTATATCATTCAGTTTAAGATCAAAGCAAAAAACAAATAACTTCATTGGAATGTGCACTAATTTTCTAGATTATCTGCAAGGTTTAAAAACACAACAAACCAGAAAGAAATCTAAAAGACACTGTTTTATTATTCCAGTGGTGATTATAATTAAATGTACATCTCTTCTTCAGATTCCTAAAACAAAATCTAGCCTTCATGAGCATCTTAACAATGCTTCATGACTACACTTCACTGTCAGTTGTTTTCTGATTTAAGGTGTTTAGGCAGAGCTAAAAACAGTCTACAGGGCTGTAAAACACAAGATAAATATTACCAGGAATGGCTAGCAGACAACAAAGTTGTTAGCCAAGACCATTAAGCACAGGGGGCCGTTAACGCATGTGGAGTGAAGAAAGATTAGTAGAAATCAGGTAGATTACAATGAGTCACCAAGTCAATTGATTCCCTCAGTGTTGCCTCAATAGAAATGCCACTGCCCCTCTGGGCAGGTGGTTTTAAGCTTTGGGTGAGCATGCTGGAATCAAAACGGGGATGCAACTACACCCACCTACCTGGAATCTGCCCCTGCCAGTATATAGCTTGACAACAAACCAATACATATATCTTGATCCAAACTGATACATGGAATTCCTTTGCAGCTACGCATGGATAGCTGTCCTTTTGAAAGATCTTCAGGGACCCAGTTTTTAAATGCTGCACCTTAAAGTTTGTGTGTGTGTGTGCATTTGCTCACACATGCACCCATGCACACATATGGCTTAAGTACTTCATATGAGAAGTCTCATCCCATCTCCACCCCTTCACAATTCATTTAGCCTCGCATTGCTTTGTTCTCAAAATGTCTCACTGTGCCAACAAGGAGAAAGGGTCCTAAAGGCCAATGAAAGTCCACATGCCCTGTAGCCCAACCCTGACTTCCACAATAAAAATGAAACATTTCTGAAAGTTAACATTTAACAGTCAAAATTCTTCTACAGATCACATTTAGTTTCAGCTTTTTTTCATCAATACCTGAAGTACAATTCCAAAAGCCTGTAAGTCACAAAACAGTATGATATTCAATAATTGTGTTTATAATAAAATCCATAATTTATGCTAAGCACACTTAACATTTAAAAAAAAATCTAATTATTTTGCCAGTGGGGAAAGGATAAAGCAATACGTTGTGCTACCTTAACTTAATTTAGTTTTCTTAGCACTAGGTTTATAATTACATTAGGTAACCATGTAATTTGTTTTCATTAACAGTAATTGAACAGTAAATATGATACTAATGTATTTTCCTAGCAAGTCCCCAACTAGTGAAAACAGTGTGGAACTCTAAGACAGAGGAAAAATGCTCTCAAAACGTATGCCAGACACAGTATGTCTTAGCCAACTGTGTCAAGTTATTCTTGACACAATTGGCTTATTATTTCCATCATCATCATTGTCTGTGGAGTGCTGGTATCTAGCTGCCCTAATGATAGACCAGGCCCGCATTATGTTAGGCATGTGGAAAGAGAGCAGGAAGATTGACTCTGTCTGAAAATATTTATGATCTAATTAAACTAAGTCTTTTTATAAGTGTGAACAAATTTGATTCATATGTGCACTTCCTCAGTGGAGATGTGCACCTGGGAGAATTGATTTTTGTCCACAATATTTTACTTTTTTTACAGATTACTATGGTACTAAACACTGCAAATATTCCTTTCTATAGTAAAAAGACAATAAGTAATTAGGGGCAGAGAATCTGTTTCTTCCTTGAAAACTGCAATTAAAGGGAACATGCACTAAGGGCCTACTGGTCAGGGAGGCCCACTTGTATAATTACAAACATAGGCTGAGACAGCAGTAGCAAACCAGCAAACAACGCATTATTGAGAAGAGCAAAAATGTTGGCTATTCACAAAAGTGACAAGTGATCTTTACTATCAATACATAACCCAGAGGCTGTGTATTTAAGATCTCATACAAAAGAACCCCCGCAACAGTTTACTTACTTGAAATTGTTGGGGTTAGAGTGTGCACTAGAGGAAACTCAAACTTTTTACATTCATCACAGCCTAGCAGACTATACTTAATGAACTGTCTCCCACTTGAGAGAAGACCCTCTGGCAGCATCTGACAGGTATGATTTTCCACTTTTAGCCTTTCTGATCCTGTAAAAGTGAACCTTCATGAGCTAGTAGCAATAGCTATCTGTATTAGAGGAGACAGGCTTAGCTGAGGGTTGATACAACAGTGACATCACATCTCAGCCAGGCTAAAGAGTTCGTAAGAGAAGTATGTCAGGTTATGGAAACAACCAAGGGCAGGAAGCCTGAAATTTCAAAAGGCTCACCCAGGAGACATGAGGGATCTGAGCCTAGTCTAAAGACCAAACTAAAAAGGTAGCAACAATATTATGAGGTTAGGAAATTTAACAGCCTTAGAGGTATGGAGCGCAAATCTTTCTCTTTCAGTGTTCCAGGCATTGGCTCCAGAGAGCATGGAATTTCAAAACTGATCATTAGACCAATAATGTATTAAGTACTAGCATAAGCACTAAAGTGTAGCTGTGTGTTTCAAATTCTTTATAGAAGGTTTCTTTGTGAAATCTTGACTATATGTTTGAAAGAAGTGGTGAAACCTGTTCTGCTCCCAAATATCCTTCTCCTGTGCCATCAGAGTCCCCAAATGAATAGGGGAAAGGTTTATGCTGTCAGTCCCATCCGTGGAGGTACCTTCCCACACTCATGAAACTGCTTAGTAACAAGAATAATGCAAGATTAAGGATATAATGCCAACAACTGAAGTATCTACATTTTTAAATAGCCACAAGTTGAGTCTTTTCTGATGCCAGGATAAATCAGAAATAATTCTAATGAAACTGTTCAGATTAGCGTATGCACTAAAAGAGACTCAAACCTTTTATACTCATTACAGCCTTGTGCACTAGATTCAATCAGCTCCTTTTTTTCTCCCAACATCACTTTTGGTTTCAAGCCCTTTCAGAACATTGCATTTAATGATCATTAAATAATTAGACATCAGAGCATCGTCCTACATGGTCCAACAACAAGCAAAATGTCAATCAGCAG
>NW_005842253.1:219185-230504 GCF_000455745.1 Alligator sinensis
CCAGAAGAATTAAACCAATATAAATCTTATGTAGGTGTACACATGAATCAGGACTAGCATCTTTACTGGACCAGGGCAGAGTGCTCCAAATAAAGATATTAGTACTTAGCTATTTTAACAAAACCAGAAGACATTTTTAACAAACAGAAAAGGAGAAGTGTCTCGTACTCCTTTCTCTTCCTCCCACCCCACAAAAATCCCAGCTACAGCGCTGTATACACAAATATATACTAATTAATGAATTAGGTATTACAGGATCTTTTCATTTCCCCCTCAACTACTAATTATGATTTAAATCACATATTTTGTTTACTTCTACAGGAGGTATGAGCAAGGAAGTAATTCAGTGATTAGTAAAATGTTTCTGTTTTCTATCACAGGTACTGTAAGTACAGGAATGACGAGGAGAGGATTCAGGTTTAACAATCCATTACTATTGAGTTAGAACAGAGAGTGTTATCAAGCAAGCAAAATTTCACATACATTCATTTTCATTGTGATTTTGGCTGCCTTAACAGGCATGAGAACTCGGGTCTAGCCCTCTCTTTTAATGTGATCTGACCACAGGAAATACTTAGCTGAGATCTGTAGAGATTTTCCCCAAGAATTTGCCAAGAGTTTTATGTACAACAATGGTGTTATCCTCAATTTTATAGGTGGGTACACTAAAGAACAGAGATGTGAAATAAATCACCCCAAACCACAGTAGATCAGTCGAAAAGCTGACTACAAAAGTCAGGGCATTTTGTTCCTAATCTGATGTCTTACCTGAGGCACCACGCTGCACAATGTGGAGACCCATCTTGCTCCCTAGTGCACCCTCTTACTTGATCATTTGCTATCAACAGATTCTAGAAGGATTCCCCACCTGGCCTCACTTTGTGGAGAACATGCAATAGCTCTGGAGGAAATGCAAAGGAAAAAAAAAAGACATTCCTGTATTCTGTTAAACACAAATGTGCATTGCTGATATTCATATTCATTTAGTTCCCCCGGACACTAAACAAGTGATTTTTTATTTTTGTCCAAAATAGCATTCAAAGTGAAATTCTTATCGCCACACTGACATGTCTTTGACTGATCTTTTACCATTTGCAACAGCTATCTGTTACTGAAACACAATCCATAACATGCAACAAATCACATACGACAATTATGATCAGCAAAAGAGATAAAGGTATAACATGATCAGGAAGCACTCATATACTCATATATGTTTACAACAAGGGTGTCAAACTTTGCTGGGCCGTGGGGCAGATTTGGACAACTGGGCTCCTCATGGGCCAGATGTGGCATGAAGAGACGGCTAGGGCCACCACAGTGACAGTGGTCACCATTATGGCAGTGGGGCAAGCAGCAGTCGGCCAGGCAGCTTCTCGTTGTGGCTGAGACATAAAAACAGCAATGAAGTAGGCTGCCACAAGGCAACTGAAGGCTCTAGTGCAAAGCCCTTGCTTGCTTACCTGCCACCAAGGGTTCTGTCCACTGGGGAGTGGGGTGAGCAAGGGGGACACAGAGCCCTGGATTCTCTGTCACCCAACATGCCCCCTTCTGGTATACTGGTGGGCTGAAATAAATGGTGCCATGGGCTCATGAGCCATATGTTTGACACGCTGGCTTACACAATGTGATCAGACAATTTCAAATAATAAATAGGAAAAAAAACAAGCATGGTTTTGGGCATAAACCATGAAAACATAAACATCATAAACAGAAAACAACATAAATATTTTTTAACTGGCCAGGAATTAAACATCAGCAGATAAGTTACAAAAGCATCATAGGAAAGTATTTGAAACCTGCTATTAATAGGGTACCACCGCAGAGAATCTTTGGAGACTATTTGCTTTACCTTTGATCAGATTTGGAATTGACACAGAGAGACTTCACTAGCAAATGTACAGCAGCAAAACAAAGGGGGAAAAAGCAATCAATTAATTATTTTGCTAGTTTTCAGCAAGTTCCTCTTTCACTGTTCACACCTGAGAATGGCTGGTAGTGGGAATTTTAGGAAAAAAGACAGCTTGCAAACTCAGAATTTACTGATCGTTCACTGTCAATGTATTAGTGATGTACATGGTGGTAGCAACCCATTTGCAACATTGAAGTGCATTTTCTCAGGATGTAAAAGCAAGATAGGGATTATAAAGATTCACACTCTTTATCTCGAAACAATCCCTGTTTCAAGTTTCTTACCTCTTTTCAAAGATATTGTATAAATAACACATTGATTTCCCTTAAAACTTAAGAATGTGTTCTTCATTAAAGCATTCACAATGCTTAAATAAGAACCTGGATTACTTTGTTTTTAAGCCTCTCCTGTATCAGTGTGAAAAGGTGTCTACTCCATCAAAGCTGCCTGTGATTGCAAAGATTTAAAAAAGAAATGAGGTGTTTTTTACCTGCTGCAATAAGGCTTATTTATTAGCTTCCCACTGGCACATAGATTGTATTTCTCAAGTTTCCAGATAACTAACAACAACAAATTATATCAACACTGAGCCCCCAGCCAGACTTGCAGGTAAGGGTGCAATAAGATCTGATAAATGCTCCACACATCCCCGTTTCCTGCCATGCCACACATGCATGGGAGGAGGCATGATTGTGGGATCGATCATCATATCCCATCATGCCTTATTGCCAGTGCAGGGGGAGCCAGGAACAGCCGATAGGGCTTCCAGCCATGGGGGTACACTTGGCCAGACATTCAATTAATGGCATGATAGAAACCAGACACAAAGTTATTACATATTTTTTGTGGAATAACTTTGCGGCTTATTTCTTGTTTTATGACATCATTAATTGCTTTAACATGTGGCCAGTTCACAACTAGTTAATCACCTCTTAAGTATAAAATGTGGCAAGAACCTGATAAACTACATCATATGAGCAAAACTGAGCTCAAATTAAAAGGAGATGTACAAAGTTTAGAAGATTAAAAGTGTTTCCAAACCAGACAGTTTTTCTCTAGATTCAGTGCTTTTTCAAAAGTGGAAATCTCCCATTTTCCTGTCTCACCACCCCTAGTTTATAATTGGCACACATGGGATGCTTTTGTCCCAGTTTGATTAATGTAGAGTTGAGGAAGTAAGCTCCCCCTAGAAATGTCTAATACGTCAGTACAAATCAAACATGACATTTTTTGTCAATGTGGCATAAATGAAGCCTGTATTATTAATTTAAACCAGGGGTGGGCCAAGTATGGCCCACAGGCCAGATCTGGTCTGCCAAGGGATTTTATCTGGCCCATGGTGGATCCCTCAGCCCTACCTGGCCCAGGCACTGGGGGGAAGCCTGGGCTGTAGTGCATGTGACTGGTCCTGCCACCCCCGGGCACACAGAGAGGCTGGGGCAGCATGGCAGCCAGACTGCTTCCTGGCAGCCCTGGAGGTGGCAGCTCTTTCTGGCTTCCACTGCCAGTGTCACTACTGTGCAGGGCTCGCATCTTTGCCCCAGACCCCAGCCCTACACTGTCATCACCTTGCAATCCCAGCCCTGCCCACCTGTCCCACTCCCAGACATTGCTCCCTGCTCACCCATGACCCCATCCCATCTGCCCCGCTGCGTAGGCCCTGGGCCAGTCTTCACGGGGGTCCTGGGGCAGTCTTCATGGAGACTTTGCCTGTCTGCTCTGTCCAGCACCCCAAGACTGGTTTAGTAATCTACCACTTAGGGAGTTTTGGTGAGCTGTTATGGGCTGGGGGGGTCAGGTGAGGGAGTGCTGAGGGGGTAGGGGAAC
The DNA here is from genome assembly GCF_000455745.1 of Alligator sinensis. NCBI lineage: Eukaryota > Metazoa > Chordata > Crocodylia > Alligatoridae > Alligator > Alligator sinensis. Next base: position 222,925 of record NW_005842253.1, read on the forward strand.
CAGGTGCTGATGTGGCCCAGCGCAGTGAGGAAGGGGTTGACCCAGTCCACCACAGCTCACCAGAATTCCCTAAGTGGCCCTCCAGCCCAAATAACTGCCCACTCCTGCTTTAAATTCTATGGACTGAATTTATCGTGGAAAATTTCACAAGGCTGAAGTAAGGTATTAAGTACTGCATGAATCTCTTGCTAGTTGGCACATGAGGGGTAAAGTGCAGAAGTGAGTGCAAATCCCTTGCACCTTTAGATTCAGGGTGCATTTGGTCCTCAGATATATATGCAAATGTCTCACTGAAGTCAGAATGTGCCCCATACATTAAATTTGATGGTCATATTTATAATTTTATACTTTGTCACATTTAAATTATAAAAGAAAGAAACCTGCAGAACATCAAATCCAAGCTAAATGACTAAGGTCTAGATTTTGTTACAACGTGGGGTCAGGGTACACAAAGGTTATGGCTCCCTTACTAAGGGGGTTGTGGGTGTTAGGCACCCCTTGGAGCAGGCAATTGCAGAAATGTGCCATTGTTAAGGTGTCGGTTTGCTCAGGCCATTCCCACTCTGCTCCTGGCCTGTCCCAGATTTCACAATCCTGTCTGAACTTCTGTGAAGATAGCACAGAGATTCCCTTGGCCTAAGGGAAGTCCCAAAAGCAAACAGAGGGCTTAGAAGTAGTCTGAATCCCCTTTGCAACAATTGAGTGATCCTGGGATCCATCTCTACAATGAACATATTACTTTGAATAAGGTGATTAAGGTGTACTGCTTCAAAAAATAATTAAACATATTTCCATGGTATGTGCCCACACTATGATAAAACATACATAAAACTATGTCTGGGGAAGAACAGAGCTGCAAAATAGTCGGTCTAATGGTAGATCTGCACTACTTACAGCTCAGGCATTTTCTGACTTCTGGATTTTGATTTGATTGTTTTCCTGCTAGACAGTTCTGTGGATGACCTCCCTGCAAACTCAGCCCTATGTTGTTAATAGCTGAATGGGAAGAGTGGCCAGAACAGGCATAATTAATTTTGTTTATCCTTTAAGTCGGTTATTGCTCAGATGTAGATAAGCACTGCGTGTGTTAATACCCTGCTGGATGTAGCTTTTTGATTTTCGGAAATGCTGCTGAAGTTAGAATGCTGCTGCTGCATCAAGAGCTCAATTGTTGCTTGTAATCTGCTTAAATATTAAATGTTTATTGATTACGTGTCCTTGGGAACTCAATAGACTTCAACCTGCTAAGTTTTTATATGAAAAAACCTTGCTTCCTGAAGAATTGGAAGGGATGAGATTTGGGAAATGGAGGGAGGGGGCGTGTAGAATGGCTTTGGAGAGGTAGGAATAAGCATTACTTGAAGGAAGACATCAGATAATATTATACAAAATGGCTTTAAAATCATTATTTGTATCAAACTGATAGAAAGGTCTTGGGGCCAGATGCTAGTCATATTGAATTCAATGGGAATGCTAACACTGACTGCATTGCTAGCAGAGTTTGATTCCTGGAGTACTAATGATAAATACATTCAAATGATGCATTTCAGCCAAGAAAAGCTTCTTCTAATGGGTGGGAGTCATCAACAAGAAGGCAGTATTTCCTGTTGGTTGAGGCAAAGGACTATGTGCCAAATCCCTTGGGTTCTAATTCTATCTTTGAGACTGAGGGTTTGTCTACTCTGTGGATGGCAATTTGCTATTGGGATAAATGAGCTGTCATTAAAATTGCTAGCTGTTTTAGCCAATGATCATTAATAGCTAGCATTCATAGACATCATTAAAATCAGAAGGAGGCAGGGCAGATCAGCATTTTGGAAACTAACTGGTTCAGAATAGTAGCATGGAGCCAAGTGCAGGCTAATTTGCCTTGCCAAAAAAACCTGCATCCAGACAGCTAGATTTTTTCTGGTATCTGAGCTAGCTATCTTATTGTTATCCCACACACCTCTCTATATATCCTGAGACAGCATGGGATAGGTTATTCCAAATTACCTCCTGAACCATGTAGAGAAGTAGAAGACAGAAAGGGCATGTCTACACTGTCTCAGACAGTAAAAACAAACTCCACCCATTCAGTCTGTAACAGTACATACTGAAGTTCCAAAAATAAATAATCTAGCCACCATAAGAGGTGTACTGGGGATGGCCAGTCCCAGTCTAATAGTCATACTACATGGAGCTTCCTAGCATAGTCCCATAGGTGCCCTAAGGCTCCCCATAGCCTCCTTAACTTCACTGCCCAGCTTAATATGGGGCTACTCAAATTGCAAGTGCAGGCTTTGGATGCCTGAGGAAACAGGTGTTCAAAGACTGTGACATCAGATCTAAAACCAAGTTCATGGTTTATCAAGCAGTTATGATCCCCACCTTACTGTACAGAGTTAAGATGGACAGCATATCGGAGACACTTCAAGTCACTGGAGAAGTGCCATCAGTGCTGCCTGCAGAAGATCCTTCAAATCCAGTGAGAAGATACACAAATCAACGTTAGTGTCCTCTCACAAGCAACCACCATGAGCATCAAGGCAATGATCATCCAACATTAACTTCACTTAGGTGGTTATGTCATCTGGATGTCTGACTCCAGACTCCTGAAACAAGTCTTATTCTCCAAGCTCAACCAAAGTACATGCTCAAGAGGAGGGCAGATAAAATTCTTCAAGAACGTCCTCAAGGCCAACTTGAAAAAATGCAACATCAGCATCAACTTATGATGATCATCCAGAACTGCCCCAAATGGATGAAGAGTAAGCCACAAGAATCTCAGTACTTTGAGACGCTGCAATGACAACAGGAGATGGAAAAGTGGGAGCAGCAGATACAGCATGTCACAGACTGAATCAAGGTTCTCCCATCCGGCACACAGATTTGGGCACCCACACCCCCAGGATGAGTCCAGCACAGCCCTGCAGCCCTCCCGGGGGTGTGCGCCCCTGGATCTGTGTGTTGGATGAGAGGAGCCTGCCTCTGCCGGCAAGTGTCAGGAGTTGTGTTTTGAACAGTTTGAGGTGCAGTTTTCCAGAAACCTTTTCACCTATCTTCTTGAAACTTGGCAGGCTTCATGCCCTCAGAAGGGTCTAATATCCCTGCAATTTTCTTCCACATCAGGAACGAAATGATAAAGTTTTAGGCATTTTCATGATCCCTCATTATAGCCTGTGAGCGAAACATTGAAATGCATCAAAACTGCAAAACAGTTTCGACGAAACAAAATGGGATAGTGCTTTGAAATTAAACAAAATGATGAAACAAAACACTGTCCCTTTCAAATGGTGAAATGGACATTGAAACAAAATTATGGTGTTTCACATAGTCCTAGTATACAGTTTATCTGCTGCTTCTCACTGAGCTTTGTGCATGTGCCCATCCTGCCCAGGTCAAGACAGCTGTCCTGGGTATTTGAAGTGGGTGTCCTGTACTTTCAAGAAAGAGATCATTTCTTTGCATAAATCTGCATTTGTGCAGTCTTCTTTGAAGGTGTGGGACAGGTTGGCATCCCCAACAATGTAGTATAACTTTATATTATATTTATAGAATATTATTCTTGTAATAATGCTTTAATTTGAGGGAAGGGTTTGGGTTGTAGCCATGTTGGTCTAAGGACATAGGCAGACAAGGTTCATTGGGTGAATTTGATATTTTTTATTAGACCAACCCAAATGGTTGGAGAATAGTTATTAAGCAAGCTTTCAGGTTCAAAAACCCTTCGTCAGGCTAAGGAAGCTTCAGCTGAAGCTTGCTTAATAACTATTCTCCAACTATTTGGGTTGGTCTAATAAAAGATATCAAATTCACCCAAGGAACCTTGTCTGCCTTAATTTGAGGGATGCATTATGGGTAGAAACAGCCCAGATTCTTATGCATTTATAATGCAAGATATAATATTCATAGCTATTGATTTAGGTATAGGTATGATGCCCATTCATCGTGTAGTGTGTCCCTCTGCTATCCAACACCTGGTATACCCTATTGTCCATCACAGTATGTATAATACCAGAATTTAGGTTTAAAATTAAGCCAAAGCTTAAGATGCTATTGAATACCTTTGAATTGATCAAGCCAATTTCAGAATTGGTCTAAACTCCAAGTTTCAAGTGTGCTTCACTCCAGTGTTCTGAACTGGCCTAACTTTGCTATCTATCTATTTTTTCACAGGCACAGCATGTATGATCCAATGTATAGTCTCACTTTCTTTTCATGGGGACTTCAGATGACTTGGTCCTGATTTACAGGAATGCAATACCAAGAGCTCTCTTTTAATATGTAGAAAACATTTTCACTATTATAATTTTTTCAGCAATTTCAATAATTTTTTTAATGAACATGATCCCTACTAATGAATAATTTGCTGTGCCCAATAGTTCCTGCTGGCTTGTTATATTCAGCTAACTGTTATTTGTATTCTTACATGTGCAATAAGTGTTCTTTTTGTTTTAATGTTGATGTTACATCCCTTTGCCCACTTATAAAATAAAGAAAAGTGAATTGCCATTGATCTCTTGGAATAACAGGAATGCAACTTAATAGCAGCTACAAATCAATATGGCATTTTGTACTCAGAAAATAATATCAGAAATCCATGGAGACCCTGAGAGTTGTTATTTTACTGAAATTATCATGTATGGCTGGGCAGGTAGGTAGGTCCTGCTTCCCACTCAGTGCAAAACATTTAATTGTAAATGTTGGATTTTAAAAGTGTTGTTCCTCCTCTGAGTAGCACTGCCCCTTGAATTATGGTACTTCCCCATGCTACTGACAGAGTCTCTTTAATATTTTACATACTTTACTCAGTAGTTCAGGAGAATGTTAAACTCTATCATAATATTTTTTTCTTATTTTATCAAATTTTATGAATGATTTTAGTACTCATGAAAGGGAGAGAACAATAAGGCTGCTTTCAAGCACAGGGATAGTGCAGCAAGTACTCAGAGTTTGCCAAAACACTTCTGCTAATGCTTTTCATTCCTAACCTCCTGCTATTATGCTACCTGTATTTAATGAAGAACATCTACATCCTTGGACTAAACTGTGTGGTAGCTTTGCATACACAGGTAAACACAGACATATTCTTTTATTTTTTGTTTTAAATGCATGTTGCTCTGTATGGTTAATCTGCTTTCGTTTTCTACCTTCAGAAGCAGTTGTATTTTTATAATGGACAAGGAATTCTTTTACTATTATACATGTGCTGAAGATGTTATATGACATGAACACTGATTAATATTTGTAATTATAACCCATCATCATAATCTCACATTATTTTTATTTTTTCATAAGCACTTAGAGGTCTTAGCTAAAAGCAGATCATGATGTGTGATGTGGCAACAATAAGAGAGTTTTTACTATGATGACCTTGGTATCTAAAGACACATCATAAATAAAGGGCTGGTGACAAGGACTATTACAGATATAGAAATGAGACATAGAAGGCATGTCTACTAGGGCTGTGCGAAGCTTCAGTCCCCGATTTGATTTGGTGGAGATTCAGCGGCTGAATCTCCAAATCTGAATCAAAACAGGAGATCCTTTAATCTCTCCAAACTGAATCGGAACCCTCTGCATCAATTTGGAGAGATTCAAAATTCTTTGATGATTCAGACATAGACACAGCTTTAAAAGTTTTTTCTACATACCTTAAGGTAGCAGGCAGCTCATGAATGCTGCAATGGTGGGGTGCATGGAGCATCCCCCAGGAGGGCAGGAGGCTCCCCAGCACACTTGGCAGCAAACTCAGAAGTAGACCAGAAGCACTTCTTCCCCCACGCCCCCCCAGCTCTGCGACTGGTGTCTCCTGGGTCTGGGGGGGCACCCAGGGTCCCCCCATGGCCGATCGCTGAGCTGGGACAGTCCACTTCCAGGTTCACCGCTGAGCACACAGGGCCCCCACTCTCCCCACTCCTGTGGGAGACTCCATCTGCCTCAGCATCGCAGTGTTTGTGAGCCACACCTGGTACCTTGAAGTACATAGAAAAATATTTAAAGCTGTGTCTATGGCCGAATCGCTGAGTCTCTGAATGAGCATCAAATCTTCAGATTTCAATTCGGCTGAATCTAATCGGGGACAGTGATCCAAATCAGCGAATTGATATGATATCCCAAATTGTCATCAGGAATTTGAACTGCATTTCCTATAACCTGAGCATGGACACCTTGACAATTCATAAGCCTTGGCATAGATGAACATGTGCAAAACATTGACTGACATAAGTTACAATTCCTTCACCCAGAATTTCATCATGCAGATCAATATGAGGCACTTTAAAGTCAATTTCAAGTGATTGGGCATCATTTCCCATTGAGTAGCACACCACATCCAAGACAGCATAATGAATTGTGGCTCGTGCCAATCACTGTCTAAATGTGATTTTGATTGCTTTCATGCATGGCATCTAATTTTTGCCGACGGTGGAAATAGCATAACTGTGATTCTCCAGAAAAGAAAAAAATAGAATGCTGAATGCAGTAACAGAAGTGGTGACATAAAGGATTAGTCAGTACTGTCAGTGTGGAGGTATATTGTGAAGAAGCACCTTGAAGTTCAGGGGAAGCACATGACAGAAGGATAACAATTTCAAAAGAAACCCAAACCAACCAGTATCTATGAACTTGGCTGCCTGTGACTGGGGATAGCACTGATTAGGTGCACATCTATATAATTTCTGACCATGCTAGGGAGTGCTACCATGAAAACACACCCCACATGATTCCTTCTGTTCTGTGCGTACCAAATGCCAAAGATACATGTAATGCAGCCACTATTTGAGCAGTGCTGGCTACACTAAACATCAACTATGCAACAAAGATGTGCATAGTCTTGCACAGTTGGGGGCCACTAAAAGTATTAATAGGTGAGGTGGGAGGTATTCTTGGTTTCAGGCTGACTTGCCGGGGAGTCATGGCTTAGGCAAAGAATGTTTCTAATGATTCTAACCATTCTTTACCTAATCCCTGTAGATTCTAACCATGTCTACATGTAGATCTTACCCTGGGTAAATATGTCCCTATCTTGGACCCAGTGCTCTTATTGTGCAAAAGTGCTCTGCTTAATAACTATTCTCCAACCATTTGGGTTGGTCTAATAAAAGATATCAAATTCACCCAAGGAACCTTGTCTGCCTATATCCTTAGACCAACACGGCTACAACCTAAACCCCTGCAACATGGAAGATATCGAATTCAGCCGTCTGAAATGGAAACTGTACAACATGAAAAAGAAAGAAGCCAGACTCAACAGTGACATATATTTTCTAAGCCTTTGCAAGAAACACAACTTCATTCCCCGAGGACTAAACATCTACAATCCCCTGACTACTACACACAACTCCAAATATGCTGCACAGCTATGCAGAAGAACTTCAGAGAAAATTAGAAATCATCTACTTCACCTACTCTACTCCAAAAGAGACCAACTCAGGAAGGAAATCGTCATACACTACAACAACTTAAAAGATAGAAATCCATGCATGTTCCCTGACAATATACAGCAGATACAAAGAGACTACGAAAAACTTTCTACAGCATTCATCCTACATAAAAAGAAGAAATGGAACAAATTACTCCAAGAACAAGCTCCCCAG
>NW_005842253.1:232361-246768 GCF_000455745.1 Alligator sinensis
CCGGTGGGGGCACGTTTCTCACAGGAGGGCCACTCTCTCTCCAATCTCTCAGTCCTGATCCTCAAGGGAAATTTACACAACACATCCCAGAGACGAGCCTATGAGCTCCATTTCATCAACCTGCTGCATACTAGAGATCAGGGACTAAACATAGACATTGGATTTTTGATACATTATAATCTGCCTGGCAACTGACTCCCCAGCCCAGCCCAGCCCAGCCCAGCCCCTGGCTTCTTTACTTTTCATTCCATCCAGGAAGAGCACACACCAACTGCTGCAGCTTCCTGAGCCTGACAAAGGGTTTTTGAACCCGAAAGCTTGCTTAATAACTATTCTCCAACCATTTGGGTTGGTCTAATAAAAGATATCAAATTCACCCAAGGAACCTTGTCTGCCTGTTCTTCTGGGGGTATCTTTGTCATGGTGTGGCACAGAGTGGGAGAGCAGGTCTGCCAAAAACACAGTGCTGATGAAGTTAAAGGACTTCAGACTAGGGCTGGGTTAGGGTGGCTCTTGTGATGAGTCTGAATCATACCCAGCCTTCCAGGATTGGCCATCCACCTTTCCATTTCTAGGCCCAGGCTGGTAAGTTATCTAGAAATCAGATTGTGAGAAGAGTGCTCACTGAAGTTGTTTCTGGTTGCGTACTTTAGCCTTTTGGAAATACTCCTGGCTGTTATGGTCAGAGAGAACCTGCAGCCTGTGACCTGCCCCTTCAAGGTAGTGCCACTACTTCCCACAAGCCACTCTGATGGCCAAGATCTCATAATTTTGTTCCACTGAGGTAAGCTTATGGAAAAAAAGAAGCCACAGAGATTCAGGACCTGTTCTGGGCCCCACTATTGTGAGAGCACTGTGCCTATTGCAGTGCTAGAGGCATCCATATCTACCATAAAGGTCAAGGCTGGATCTGGGTGGGCTAGCACAGGGGCAGAGGTAAAGACCTGTGTTAGGAACTTGAAGGCTTGCTGGGCTTTAGAAGATCAGTAAAACTGGTCATTTTATATAATGGTATGGTGAGAGAGGCCACCACCTAGGGGGAAAAGCTGGCAATTAACTGTCAGTAGAAGTTGATGAAGCCTAGGAATGTTTGGAGTCCCTTGACATTCCAGGGTACCTTCCATTTTTAGATGGCCTGTACCTTCTGGGGCTCCTTTTTTAAGTTCTGGGGACAAAATAAAACTGAAGAGGTCAGTGAAGGTTTGGTTGAAGGAACATGTCTGCAGCTTTGTGTATATACCCCGTTGGCACAACTTCTGCAGTACCACCTAAGCATGTGATTAGTTTTGGCCGGGGTCCTCTGAGAAGATTAGGATTTCATCCAGATAAGTGATAATGAATTGGTCCATGAGGTCTTGCAGCATAGCATTAATGAAGTGCTGGAATATAGCTGGTGAACCTGAAGGGCAACTAGATACCCAAAATGTCCATACCAAGTTTGAAGAGTGGTTTTCCATTCATCACCAGCCCTGATTTGTACCAGGTTATATGATCACCAGAGGTCAATCTTGGTGAATATACAGGAAGTTTTCAGTTGACTGAGCAGATCCAGGGATACTGATTGTGGATTGTACTGGTTCAGGGTCCAGTTATCTGCAGAAAGGTGGAGACTTCCATCCTTCTTTTTAATAAATATGATGGGGGCTTCAATATATGAAGTGAACTTTCTTATGAATTCCTGAGCCAGGTTTTCTCACAGGTATTCCTGGAGAGTGGCAAGTTCTGGCTCTGATATGGCACATATGTTCCCAACTGGGATCTTTCCCCTGGATGGTAGAGTGAAGGGGCAGTTATAATCTTGGTGTTGGGGAGAGACCACCACATTCTTTTTCTTGAACACATCAGTGTAAACCTGGTATTTCTGGGACAGATTGGGTATGAGCTCCTTCTGGGGTGGCAGTGGTTGGGATTCCTGCTTGAGTTATGGGGTAGGCCACTGGCCTGGGTTTCCAGAGTGTCACTAGTAGTAGCTGAAATCAAATGAATGTCTTGGGTTATCCAGAGGTTCATGATGGGTGAGCCAGAGGAACCCTAAAATCAAGAGGCAATGTGGGGAACAGATTGCCCCAAAGCATAGCACCTCTCAGTGCCCATAGATGTTCATATCCAGGGTGGTGGTCTCCCATTTCATAGGGCTGCATGCAAAGAGTGAGCCATCTATGATTTCAGTGGGTTCTGAGAGCAATGACTGTGGTTACGGAAACAGAAAAAGCACCCCGCAATGCAGAGTTTCTGCATACATCAATAATTGTAATATTCACATTTCATGTACTTTACATTTTCTAGCTAGCTAAAATGCTGTTGTAACCACCACAGTTTGAAGCATCCATTTATAGCAACTTAACCTAAAAAATATTCTCTTGACCTTCCCCAAACAGAATAGGAATGTTACACATGAGAATATAACTGATGATAAAATTGACTGACTGTACATTTTAACTCATTGTACCCTCACCTTCTCTTTCCCTTTAACTTGTTAGCTAGGCATTGCGAAATAGTAGAGACTACAGAGGAAACCCATAAATCTAAGTTTTATTCTTGACCTTCTGTGTGTCCTTCAGGAAATCATTTTCCCTCTCATTGCACTTATTTCCTTTGACTGAGTATATTCGAGCCTCTTTGGAACAGATAAATAATGCAAATATAGTTATATAGATAAAAATAAAGAAAATAATAAACATCTCCTTCACTTAATTTTTGAACATATAGAACTCTTTTTAGCATTCAGAACAAAAAAGTTTATTTTTCTACCATTTATTTCCATCAACTTCCATGCTTCTATGCATCCCATGGCTGTTTTTCACTTTCTGGTGGTGAGTCCTCATATAACAGTTATGGAAAGGATTGTCATGACTTCATAGTTATGGCTGAATTTTGTATTCCACTCAAAGCAGAAATCGGGGTGGGGGCGGAGGGTTGGGTTGTTTGTTTCTTATTAGAAGTGCATACAGACCTTACTCTTTCAATTTTGAATGATTCTGAAGTATGTACATGTTTATTGCTGATTTCGCTTATAAGTTTAAAAATTGGAAATGGAGTCATTTAGCATTGTTGCCAATCTTTTTTTTACTCAAATGATCTTGAAAATAGAATAACTCAGGCTTCTCAAAATGTTCACATAGCTAAAATTCATGGCAATCTTGTGCATTGGGTTATATTTGGAGAACTGAGGCCATTGTGACACTAGATTCTACATCTAATTTACCTACACCAATTCTGCTTCAGGTAGTGGCTCCATTGTATGAGAAAGAATAGATACAAAGTTCTTGTTAGATTGGTTGGCTTAACTATCAGTGCTTTTTACAGATTCTATGGCTGCATGGCAGGTTTGGCATTAGTATTTAGAAAGGTCCTACTAGTACAGTTTCTCTGAGCCCTGAGGCAGAAGACTAGAGGAGCCCTTAAAACAAAGGGAATTCCAGGATTTATATCTGAGTGAATTCTTTTTTCACATTACATCATTCCCATGAACACAGTCCTCTAAATCAAGAATTCAGTAGTGAGTTAATGTCTGGATTAGAAGTATTTAGGATGTTTTAGGTTTTTGGTGTTCTACCGGTGCATCTTACCATAATAAGCTTTGCTTTCTTTAAGAATAAGCTTAATATGTTAAGTTACTTTTTATGATTGTGTTTAGGTTAATTCCTGTAATGTTTTACCATTAGGTTTCTTAACCTCTCTTCTGTCAAGTTGTAGCCTGTAACCTGGGGTTTCAGCCTGGCCAGCATGTCTTCTCATCTCAGCCTGCCTCCCCTATGGTTGATCCCCACAGGCTGGTCAAAGCTAGCCTGAAACCTTTAGCAGTGCCTAACCCTTCACCCACTTCCTGTCACCAGAGTGGCTAGCTGCAGTGGAGTCTTCTGCCCTTACACTTCCCACATATAAATCACTGAACAGGAACTGGAAATGTCTGGGCAACAGGGCACCTGATCCATGCTTGCTCCACATATCTCTCCAGCTCACTCCTAGACTTTACTCTCAACTTGATCTCCCAGCTTCCTGACTCTGTTTATTGGTGTGGCAGAATGCCATCTCAATCTCTACCCAAACTCTGCTTTCAGGCTTATTACCTATCTGACAATTTGGTTATCATGGTCACTGCAGAGGACAGGCACCCCTGTAACCCTGAATTGTAACCTGAGCTGGATACATTCGTGAGGGAGGGGGGAATCTGCTCCTTTGGCCTACATGACTGGCCTCAAACACCTGGGTGGGGGACCTTTACCTTCCTATTGTTCTGCACAGTGATATCATGACTGGGAGTGGGGCTAGAGACTCTGCCAGTCTACCCAGCAACCAGTGATGCATTTCAAGTTGGTTGGCTGGCAGCCAACAGCTGCTGGCCTTCATTGGATCAGATAATGAGGTCATAAGGTCTATATAAGTTAAGGACAGTCCAGGAGGTGGGGCAGCAGCCATGATGAGGACTCTCAGAGAAGCTGGACCATCTGAAACTCGCTCTCTCTTGAAACTCATGGTCAATGAGTATCCACCTACCTCTGGATAATACTTATGAGTAAGCTTCTTGAGATCTAACTAGATATATAGCTTGCAGTAACTCAGATGTGTGATCAAAGGCTACCATGCCACTGTTTACTCTGAGGGTTATTCTTTGATATTACTCTACCCTGTACCTGATTCCAAACCTACTCCTTATAATCAATAAAGTTCTCCCCTGTACCTGGCATGGGGGACTTATTGGGAGTGGGTTTAGATTATGCCTTAGGGTCCCCTTGGTGTGTCTGACTAAGGGAGACCACTATTTGTGTTTCCAACTAAGGGAAACACCCCAAGCTCTTGCAGTGGGTCATGTACCCTCAAGGACTACTAGGCCTGTGTTTCCCAGGGGGCACAGGGCCAAGATCAGTCCAGGGTGGTGGTGGCATTATCCCCAAGCTTGCAGGTGTGCTCCAAGAAGGGGGTTGGCTGGATGTGAGGCACCCCCAGGGAGGCACTTGGAACCTGAAAGGTGGTTGAACGCAGTGAGGTGGGGGCATCAGTGCAGAAGCCCCCCCTACTGGCCTGCCACAATTGGTAACCTCTCTTTCTGTTTACTCTGGTGTACTTGGCTGGGCTCTCTTAGACACTCCTGGCTTCCTGACTTAGCTTGTTGGTAACCTTGCTCTCCATCTACTCCTCTGGTGCCCTTGGCTACATACAAGTATTATATATTTCAAGTTGTAAGTGCACAGAAAGTGCTGTAAATTAATAGGCATTCATGGAATGCTTTAAAAATGGCAGATCCTACATTAAGTTAACCCTGGATGGATGTGGTATCAGACTAAAGGGATTTAGATTAGAGTTCTTTATCCCATCGCAAGTCAAAGTAGGTCACATTCTGCTGGCATCCCATGGGGCTTTGGGGTGCTCCACTCACCTCACATGGTGGTGCTCTAGCCTTGCCCAGAGCTTGTCTGCTCTGCCTGAGTACCAGGCCGGTCCTGCCCCGGGCTGTCACTGACAAGAGTCAGTAAAGCCTATGTCTCCAGCCCCACATCCTCCCTCCAGCCACCTGTGGACCACAACCAGGCTGGGGTGGCAGGGGTCTGTGTCAGGACTGGACCTGCACAATGGCAACCCTGTGGCATCCATGTCATGGGCACTATTGGCAGGTACCTGGTCCATGAGCATCTGACATGCTGCAAAGTTTTTTTCGCCTCTAGCTTTTCCAGGAGTGAAGAGCATTGTCAGAATCACATGGTGTCTACTATAAACCCCTGGAAAGGTCAAGGTTGTGGGTGTGGCCTGACCAGCAGAACCCTGGTCACTCTAGAGCAGGGGCTACACCCAGCTGAAGTGAGAGGGAGAGGAAAACCAGAACCTGTACCTGCATTCTTCCTTTGCTTCTTCCAGCCATCCACTCTTCCAGTCTTCTATCCACCTCCTTGCAGCCAGACCTCACCCACTGATGGACACCAAGACCCCACAGGCACTGTCATGGACTATAGATGACCCAGCCCCATCATCCTCCACCAGCCAAAAAGAGGCACAAAACTGAGAGTATGGGGATATGAGAGAGCTCATCACCATCTGGGGAAAGATAGAAATCAAGCACAAGCTCCAGAAAGGGCACTGCAACAGAGATATCTTCAAGTGCATTGCCCAGCAGATAGAAGTGCAGGACCACAACTGGGACTAGTTGCAGTGTCATACCAAAATGAAGGTGATGAGGAGTCAGTATCATGGCATGCTTGACATCAACAAGAAGTCCAGGAGCTGGAGGCAAACCATACTCTTTTACAAGGAGTTGTTCTGCCTATGCACCAAGGACAGGGCCATCAACACCCCCCAGATCCATGGCACTACTGGGGAGCCAGAGGCATTTCCAGCAGGGACCCATTCAGAGGAGAAGGAGGCACAGGGAGGCCTTGGCATGGTGGGACAACTGGGTGCCCAGGAGTTAGTTGTCAGGGGCAAGAGCACAGCTGCTTGAACCAGTCTCCAAGGAGTCTGGCATGTTGTTGCTGGTCCCCACATCATCACAGGATGTGGGAGCTGAGATGCACCTGCTGCTGGAAGCGTGTTCCCAGGTTATCTTTTTGCCTGTAGCTGAGAGCATGGAGCATGTCATGCCAGAGGGTGGGGAGAGCTCTGATGCCATGAGACGTGTGTGCTGCTGGAGGGGAGGCTGAGGGGCTGGAAGTGAGAGGGGAAGGGGCAAGGGCAACTGGTGCTGCCTTAGTTGGGGGGGAGAATATGCCCCCCCCAGCAACCAGTCAGCATTGTGTGGGGGGGCCCCCATGCCTGATCCTGCTGACTGGGGGGGGGGGGTGTCCCTTGAGGCTGATCACAAGGTGGCCATGCAGCTGCTTCCAAAACTTGCTGCAGCCATTTCTGGGAGCACCACGATGGTCCCACTCCCTGGCTGGTGCTTGCAGGGGGGGCACTAGTGCTCCCACCTGCCCCCCCCCGCCCACCTAATCAGCCAGAATGGCTGGTCAGGGGGTGCACTGATGCTCTCAGCAGGTGCATGTGCACCCCTGTGCACTCCCTATGCATCACCACTGGGAAGGGTATGGTGCGTGGGCAGCCTGCATTGTGGGCCCTTGCAGTTGATGAATGCCTGGGATGTGCAGAGGATGGGGATGTGGGTCTGTCCACAGCCCCCACGCAGTTAGGTACACCCATGTGGTAAAAGCCAGCAGTCACCTTCTGCAGGTTGATGAGGCAGATGAAGCAGTTGACCAGGATGTCCTAGATGACTAGGCACACATTCAGAATAGCCTCTCTGGCCATGGTTCCACCTGGGAGATGACATCTAGGAAGGTGGCCCAGTGCATATGGAAGGTCTGGACCCATAGTTTGTCATCCCATGTGCCCAGGGCAATGCGCTCCCATCAGTTGATGCTTGTGGCACAGGCCCAGAACTAGTACTTGATGATCTGGAGGTGGTGCCAGAGCACCCTAGTATCCATGGCATTCTGGATGGCCTCATCCTCATCAGCCACGCAAAAGCCAGTGGCCCAGTCCTCGATGCTTGGCAGACAAGGGGGTGTGATGGGTGGGCATGTGCAGGATGGCCGGCCGGTGGCTCATGGACATGAGTGTGCATGCCATGGTGAGCTGCTGCCATATCAGGTCCAGATGGGCATACGTGATGTCTCGCATCCTCCAGTGAAAGTCAAGCAGGGCAACCAGCAGGACCCACCAGAGCTCCTGGGTCTTCCTGGTGGGTATGTTCATTGCTCATCTAACCTAGATTGCTCTTAGTAAAGCATGATACTTAGAATGCTTCTGCTTTGGACTTCTTGACCACCTGTACTTAACCCTTGACTCAGCATATTTACAGACTTCAGTCTGTGGTTGATCTCCTGGTCCCCTGACCTGGTTTGTCCCCCGGATTCTCTCTATCTATCTTGGCCTGGGTCAGTTCCTTGATCCACAAATGGCCCCAGACCCAGCTGGCCACATCCCAGTGTGACAGTTTGCCCAGGCCACCTCATTTGGTGAAGAGGGTTCAGCCTGGAGCCCAATCCCCTGTTGGTGCCTGTAACCCACCCACTTTGGACACCACAGCTCAGGGAGACTTGCAGGCCAGGCAGACCAGCTGAACCAGCTTGCCTCCACGACAAGTCCTGGAGGTCTGGGTGCAACAGCATCTGGCTGAGAATCAGTCTTAGGTGTAAAAATGCACATTAATTTTTCTTTCTTCTCCCTCCCAGAGCAGAAATATAAGGACTGAATCTGCAATATATTCTT
This sequence comes from Alligator sinensis, assembly GCF_000455745.1. NCBI lineage: Eukaryota > Metazoa > Chordata > Crocodylia > Alligatoridae > Alligator > Alligator sinensis. Next base: position 240,561 of record NW_005842253.1, read on the forward strand.
ATATAAGTAAGTCTTTCTTATGTAAGGCCTGAACCAAACTCCCATTAAATATATTGACTTCAGTCAATTAAACCTATTGACTTCAGTGGCCTTTGGATTAGACTGGTAGGTAGTTCTAATGAGAACAAAATTTTAGATACAAGACATGTTTACACTGCAGTCAAAGGCAGTAGATCAGAGGTGGGTGAGCAGGGCACTAGGATGGTAGTGCTCAGGAAACCTGTATGGTGTTGGTAGCAGCTTGCAGTGGCAGAAGCAGTATTCTCACTCCCTAATAGTGCTTAACACCCATCAACTATCTGCCCAGTGCCCTGAAAATGCTAGTTGTGTCTCTGGTCAAAGGTAGAGCTGCAGCTCATTTAGAACTACCTAAGCTAGATTTAAACTAGTTATCAAAAGTTTTGCAACTTTGCTGAGCTTGGTGCTGGCTACCCAGTTATGAATGCTAAGGAAAGTAGTTTACCTTGCTCAGGATGTCTTCACATTTGACTACAGTATAGTCAACCTTAGACCTAACTTTAGAATAATAAGCAGAATTTTTTTGGCCTATAAAACCTTTTAACTAAAATACATTCCTGTTTTTCAAATTTTCACCAAAAAACCCTCCTTCTTTCTTCCCCCCAAATAAATAAAAACACTGCCTTTTCTGCTATTTCTGTAGCAAAACCCCCAGTTTTTTCTGTTTTTTGTATTTATTTTAAAATGCATTCCCTCCCCTTCCCCAAACATTTCTGACTTTTTCTCTCCCTCTCTATTCCCTATAGATAAGTATAAGTAAGCTAAGATGTAGGATAAGCTTTAACATTTTTATTTTGGTAGCAAGTTTTTGGTTTTGGATATCCACTTTTGTATATTGTTATATTATCATTTTTGTATTGATTTTTACTGTTTCATATGGATATTGTATGGTTTAGGCCTGTGTTTGTAAGTGAACCAAACTCATGTCAAGTTTCCATTTTATATGTCAAGCCTTCATCTTCTGTCCTCCACCTGGGCATCCCATGCTGCAACAATATGATTCATTCTACCCCTCCCATGTAAATTGGTTCCTGGATGAATGAGAAAGATTGGGAATGATTGAAATACAATGGTAGCAGGCCTCTACTTAATGGCCTAATGACTGAACCATCACCTCACATTGATTCATCCAGGAACCATGGACCCCACCCAGGAACAGAGACAAGACCAGCATTTGAAATACAAAAGACCCTGCAAAACCAGCAACTCTCACCATTACAGATACCTGAAACTGCACATCCCTGCAGGGAGCACACATGCTCAGTACGCCAGGGGCTGACCCTTGCCTGGGCATACGTCCTGTCACCAGAGTCACACAAGGGTCTGCCCGTATAAAAAGGGGCAGTGAAGACAGACCCAGTGGGACACCCTCTCCATCTGGACCAGCACCATGCCACACCACCTATCCACTCAGACATCCTGCCGGTGACCCCCCTCTGGACACCTACTGGACAAGGACCCCTTTCCAACCTGGAAAGGTAGATATTACCTGCACACCTCCTTCTACAATTTGGACTCTCCCTCTCTCTCTGTCTCTCTCTCTCCTCCTGACCTTCAGTGGACTTCAGCCCGTGCTTCAAGCCTCACTAACCCCTGCTGCCATTGTGTGTGCGTGCGTGTGTGGGGGGTGGGGTGCAAGGGAACCAATTTGACATTGTGTCACCATCTCCTCTGTTCAATAAAACCACTGTCATTTGCAACCCTGGGTTGGATCATGTTTTACTGAATCGCATCCCTTCCTTATCTTAAATTCCAGCCTCATTCTCTCTCTCTCAGCTCTAGACCCCACCCCTCTCCACTAGTTTCCTGATCTCCTCTCAATTCCTACTACCTTTTCCCTGTGACTTTCTGCTGCCTTTCTCTGCTTTCCCGCTGCCCTGCCTCCTGTTGCTTTTCCTGTGATTTTCTGCTGTCCGTCTCTCTGTTTTCAGGCTTCTTCTGCACCTTCTGTAGTCCTTCCCCCCACCCCTGTAGCTTCCCAGCTCCTCTTAGCTGTCCTGCAGTTTTCTCCAGGAGCTGGAGCCTTTCTCCAGCTCCCAGCACCTATTGCTGCTCCCTGCACCTTCTCTAGCTGCCCTGGAGCCATCCTCTGGCTCCCCACACCCAGAGCCCCTCTTTAACACCCACACTTTACCTTAGTCCCATTTGCTCTCTTCCCACCTACCTTTTCAGCTCCTCTGTAGCTCTGGCTCCAGTCCCAGCGTCTGTGCTGGCATGCTTCCCTGTTCTGCAGGCTTTGGGCATTGTCTTTTAATCAATTTAGATCAATTAACCTAAAGTTACCCTGAACCTCAGTTCTTCATTCCAGGCCCCTCTAGTCTACCAGTTCTAATCCCAGTCCCAGTGACTTTAATTTCCAGCAGCTTTCACTCCCTACACTTCTACTTTCTTACCTTAACCTTTCCCCAATATCCCAAGTACACCAAACACATACATACATACATATATATCACAATACCCAACTTAGGAACTCACTTGTGTGTATGTGTAGGTGGGTGGTATGTGTGTAAATTAGTGAATACACATATATATATAGATATCATTGTGTGTGTGTGGGGTATATGAATTAGTAATCCACATATGTGTATTGAATGTGCAGGTGTTGGTAACTGGTAGCTGATTCTGTCTAAATTTGGTGTGTGTAGCATGTATGGGCTTAAACTGCTGATAGGTATGAATGAACCTAAACTAGTTATTTTGAATGTGCGTGTATCTGAGTTGCTACTGTGTGTGTGTGTGTGTATATACAATGCCATATATGGCATTGTGTGAATGATATATGAATTAGTGATCTGCGTCTAATACACTGGGGTGTATAGTGTATGTGCTTGAATTGGTGATAGGTATGCATGTGCCTAGGCTGGTTTGGATGTGTATGTGCCTAAGCTGGTAGTGTGTGTGTGTATGCACCTGATTGATTTGTGTGTTTGTATATGTGCAATTATGTCACACCCTCCTGTCTAACAGCGCAATATTCAGATCCTGAGAGTTGGCCTGACCCCTCAGGGCAACATTTCCATTAATTGACTGAGATGACAAATACATTTCAGAAGTTTACATTCTTGGGATATTTTAAAACTAGCACATTTGAACCTAGATTCTGCTGTTAGTTACAGTGGTATCAATCCATAATAACTTAATTGGCTTGAGGAGATTAACTGACATCATAAATATGACCCCTTGGGTACCCCCAGGAATTGGGTCCAGTAGATGAGTAAAAACAACTGTTTACATGTTAACAAAAATTTCTATTCCCAGTAGTGTTGAGGTGATGTTGTTGCTGTGGTGGTCCAGGAAATGTGTCAGAGGCAAGAATTCTTTCTGGGTGATATCTTTTATTGGATTAACTGCATGGTATTGACATGGACTAACTGCATGGCAAGCTTTTGGGTATCATACTACCCTTGCTCGGGTTCCCACCATACCACAGGGGGGTACTGTGATACTGGAAAGTTTGTGTCTACCTATCCCAACCATGCAGTTGATTCATTAAAAGATATCACCCATAAGAATTCTTGCCTCTATTGCATTTCCACTAACTTGTATAGGAATCTTGTCAGAACAAAGTACAGTAGTAGTTGACATTACCATGATCTGGGTTAAGCCCTATAACAAAAGAAGTTCTGTTAACAGTCTCATGCTATTGATCCAAAAATCAAAACATCAAACACCAAGTGTGAGTACCAGTATGGGAGCAGACCAGAAATTCACATGACCTTCTGTGATACTTAAAATTCAAAGTCAAATGCTAATTTGTTTCTAAATAAATCATGACTAAATACTATTAAGGCAACTGGCAAATTGATCTTAAAACTGCATAATTAACAAGATGTCTGTACCACATTTATCTACGAGGAAGTATTTTTAGATATCCTGTGTCAGTTGGACTCTGTCTTCTACAGCACATGAAATGTAAACTTTTTGCTGGTCATCATCCTCTACTATTTGCTATGAATTTTAGCTCTAACTCTTAAATAGAGAGCTGACTCCTGTCTTCACTCTGCCTGTAATAGCCTGCTTGTCTGCTTTCTCCACAATCACTTCTGGGCTCTCTATGCATAAGACAAACCCTTCATTAAAATTCACAAAGCCAATAACTAATCCTCTTTTAATTCCCTCCTAGTGACCAATCATTGGATTTATACAGGTGGATGGTAGGTAGGCAGGGAAGGGCCAGCAAGACACCAGTATTGAGCCAGAAGGTTCATTACAATACTAAATAAGGCCATTCTGGGAGATTAACACATTTTTATCTGGAACAGGATGAACCTGGTCATTTCATACAAGTCACCAAACAGTCATCAGATACTAATAATGTGTGGTCCCTGTTGCTAATCTGGGATAGACTTAAATCAGTGACCAATAGACAAACAGCTCCATATCCTATTAACAAGTCCCTCTGGATCCCTGCATGTGCAGACGCTAATTAATTTCCATTAAGACAGCTCTTCAAAGAAGCTATCCACTGCTTTGCAAAGTTAAGCTATTCATATTACATGGTCATTGTTATTAATGGGCATAATTATATGATTTTAAAATAGGCTTATCTATAGTGTTATCTTTTGCCCAATGGCTCATATTAAAAAGATGGAGCTCCAGTAGTAAAACTCTAGTAGACATCGACTCACGAACACAAGATTATAAATTACAAAATCTTTTACCATTAATTAACTTTACACAGAGGGAATGTACACTGAATATTAAAAAGAGCATAGAATGAGAGGCAGCCCATTTGTGAGATGTCAGGATTGTTACTGAGAGAAACTTCAGAGAAGAATGGCTAGTCAGGATCATGTTTGTTTTTCATTCTATTTTTCCTTCATCTTGTTTCTCCCCCCCAATGAATTCCCAATGGAAATAAAACAGATAGAACCAAAATTTTAGTGTGGCCTAAACAAGTATCCATTTTTATACGTCTAATCTTATGGGTTATAATTGTAACTCAATTAATTGAAAGCTTAACTTGAGTTATTTATTTCCTGAGGAACTGATTTTGTACGAAATACTGCAGGAAATTCTTTAGACCCTTAAATGACCAAAGCTGCACTTGAAGATAATTTAGGACAACAATTATATGTTTACAGAAAAGGATTAGCATAATCAAGTCCTTTGGTTCTTGAGTGCATGAGACCTATGGATGAATCTGAACAAGGAAGTTATGCTTCTGATTTGTCTCCACATATTGGACTGAATTCTGTTCTCAGTTTCACTCCTATAACTTCCATAGGGTAGCACAGGTCAGGTATAAGCAGGCATATCCTGAGCCAATAATACTAGTGCAGTATGAAATATGTAACCAGAACATATTTGTTTTTGAGAGATATGCATTCAAAAAACAGATCTGTAAAGCATGAGTGAAAATGCCACTCCGTCCAGGAAGAGTGCAGACCATCTGCAGATGCTTCCTCAGGCTAACAAAGGGTTTGTGCCCAAAAGCTTGCTAAGAAAAATTTTTCAAACTATTTGAGTTGGTCTAATAAAAGATACAGGATTTACCCAAAGAACCTTGTCTGCCTGAGTGAAAATATGCATGCCTGAGTTATTGTGAATTACTGATTACAGAATTACAGAAGCAAGTTAAGGCAAGTACATAAAGCTAAGTAGTCAGATGTGCTAACGCTAATTTAGATGCCTAACCATTAGGGCTGTGCAAAGCCCTGTATACCTCCTCTGCTCGTGCTTATAGGGAGGCAGTTAGATGGGCCAAAGCTACCATGGAGCTGAGGATGGCACCCCAAGTAAAGGATTACAAGAAATTGTTTTTTAGATATATAGGGAGTAAAAGGAAGGTCCAGGGAGGAATAGGACCCCTACTAAATGGGCAGAAGCAATTGGTGACGGACAGGGGGGACAAGGCTGAACTCCTCAACAAGTTCTTTGCCTCAGTGTTCCTAAGACAGGGGAAAGACAAGTCTCTCACTGGGGTTGTAGAGAGGCAGCAGCAAGGCACCAGACTACCATGCGTAGACCCTGAGATGGTGCAGAGTCACTTGGAAGAACTGGATGCCTTTAAGTCGCCAGGCCCGGATGAGCTCCATCCGAGGGTAGTCAAGGCACTGGCCGACATCATTGCACAGCCACTGGTAGGAATATTTGAATGCTCGTGACGCACGGGCCAAGTCCCAGAGGACTGGAAAAGGGCCAATGTGGTCCCCATTTTCAAGAAGGGGAGGAAGGAGGACCCAGGCAA
>NW_005842253.1:247593-254011 GCF_000455745.1 Alligator sinensis
GAATGCTGAGATGATGGGGTGGATGGAGCATGGATCCCACGGGAGCGTGGGGGGGGGGTCCCCAGCACACTTGGTGGCTGACCTGGAAGTGTACCAGAAGCAGTGTTCCTGTGGGATGCTCCATCCACCCCACCATCTCAACATTCACAAGCTGCATGCTACCTCGAGGTATATAGAAAAAACATTTAAAGCTGTGTCTATGGCCGAATCGCTGATTCTCTGAATCAGTATCGAATCTTCAAATTTGGATTCAGCTGAATGGAATTGGGACAGTGATCTGAATCAACAAATCAAATCACTGTCCCCTGAATTGGGCCGAATCCAAATCTGAATCGAATACAGCCTGCTTCATGCACCCCTACTAGCCATACCTTTGCAGGATGAATTCTCCATTTGCCACAATTGCACAAGGAAATGTAGGAATGCAATTATGAATATATGTTTCAGTTTCCATTCTAATACACTTAATCTTTATATACTGTATGCAGCTGTCTTTTTGTTGTTATATTATTTTGAAAAAAAAAAGTGAGGCTATTTAAAAATAAGAACCATGATTCTGTGGCCCTGTGCAATGTAAATCTAGAATAACTTAATTGATTTCTGAAAGAGTTGGTTTTACTGCTCACTGTTTCTTGTAAAATAAGACACATGGTTCTGAACAGTGGCAGTAACACACCATACTCCTTGAGGGGAAAAATAAACTTTTGTGATGAAAATTCCGTATTTCTTATTTTGGGTCCAGATTCAGCAAGGCAAACCTATTCAGGGTAGCACTGAACCATGTGCTTAACTTTAGCTATAGAGTTAGGTCGTACTGACATCACTGCAACTTAAGAACATGCTTAAGGCACAGAGTTAAACATGTTATTAAGGACTCTACTAAATCAAAACCTTATTCTTCTCAATTCTTCTTTTATTATAAATGAGCAAACTCAGAGGCCACATCTACACATGCACTTTTTGTGGAGTAGACTAATTAGCTGCAGAGTAAAGTGTCACCGTCTACATATACAATAGTATAATGTCACAGTAAACTAATTAACTCCACTGTAAAATAGTACTGCTGGGGACAGTACTATTTATGCTGGGTAATTAGCTGTGGTTAAACACAAGTGTAGATGATGACTATGTCCATAAATTGTGCCTGGTCAGTCCAGCCAGCAGGGGGCCAAATTCCTGCCTGCCACCTAGCTATACCGCTCTGCACTTTCAGCACCCTCATGCCCCAGCCAGACTCTTTGACACCACCATCCAGAGCCTGGAATTGAGCAGGGCAGGAGCTGTCCTGGTATAAACTGTTCCACCCTAACTCAAATTGCTGCTGTCCCAGGTGCACATGTAGATGCAACACCTGGGAGTAATTTACACCAGCTCAAACTGCTCTGGAGTTTATTGCTTTGAATTAATTGCATGTGTAGATGAACCCAGAATATTCTTAAGAATCTCTCTTGGCAGGAGCATTCACAGTACTACTTTTCCACCAACTTCCTAGTAGATAAAACTCAGCCACCTGCCTTAAAGACTGAAATCTGTTATTATCTTGCGCTGCAAAAGAAAAAAAGACAGGCTGTCTGGTACATACCCACCACACAAAAGCACATGTGTTCTCTCTCTCATACACATGCTTGTTCATGGACATGCACATACATACTCACAGACACACAATGCAGACTGAAACAAGAACTTAGAAAAAGTTAGGACTGATATAGAACTGGTAAGATGCTACACAGGAAGCTAGTTTTCACTACAGCTAGGAAATGAAATTTCAGATAAAATATACTTGATATTTCCCTTTGTTATTTACAATTTCCCAACTAGCTGTACTTTTTACTACCTTTCTGTCTTTCCCCTCCTGCCATGTGCATGAGTCAGCAGCCACAACAAGAAATAGACAGAGACAGGGGTTGTGCAAAAGAGTCACATTAAGCAGCATGCACTTATAATTTGCAGAAAGAGCTAGAGGAAGCAATAACTCACTGCACATTCTTCAACTGATCCCAGAATAGGTACACCAGAAAGCACAGCTTGGTCCATAAGGAGAGAAGAACTGAGGAGTGGAATTATCATTTATCTTTTTTTAGAAAAAAAAATACACTGGCATTGGAGACATGAAGAAAAACAGTCCTCAGTGACTTTTGGTTTTAGGCTATCAGATTCATAATAAAGTTAAAAATAACAGACTTGTAAAACTGCGCTTGGCATGACAGATTGCAGAGATGACTCACTTTTAATAACTAGTCCATGTAATACAAGGAGCTCTGGAGATGCAACAAATATGACATACTATAGATATACTTCCTGAGGTAGTAATCACTGTGTGGTCCCAGATACACTGTGTGGTCCCATAGCACTGGGAACATTATAACTGGAATTGGTTTGAAGCTATGGATTCAACTAAATCTTCCAAGACCTCTGTGCACCCTATTAGGGAACAGAAAGAAATCATGTGATCTATAGGCCTTATGCCCTCTAGCTGTTTAAATTGCTTTACATAGATGTCCATATAATTGATTTCACTGTAATTAATCCTAACTTACTTGTCTGGAAGTGAGAGGAGACTCTATGAAATACGTCCATAGATGAAGTAAATTGGAAGAACTCTAGTGTCCCAGGTAAGTATATCAATTAACTTGGTCTCTGGATTGGACTTTGTACAGTCATTCTGGAGTGAGCAACCCAGCTCAGATTTTAAACACTGCAAACAAAATGCTGGCACACAATCCTCATATGAGTGAAATTTATCCTTGTGCAGGGCCAGTATGAGGCCTATGGATCACTAATGTCCCTCATAATCTCACAATATATAGCTTCAATGGGTTTTATGTGCATTATAGATTTTATGCTAGCCCACTACATACGTGTGTGCCTGAATAATTATGCATGCTGGTCACAGGAATATCATGACTAGAAAAATATTCCCTCTGAATTATTCACCCAGACTATAAAGTAGGGATGCATAAAACTCTGGAGGAAGGTGCAGTGGGTGAAAATGAGTCCTTTACTATACTTCTGTAATTGAGAGATTAATCTTTATGTCTTTGACTGTTAAACAATTTCCCAAAGGTATGTGAATTTGAGATTAACAGCAGCTTTTACATAGCTCAGCCCAGTCACACAACTTCATCTCTCTCCATCATCATAGCTTTTAACTATATGCGCACTTAATATTGTGCTAAGTATTAAAAGTTCTGGAAATTTGAAGGTTGTGACTGATAACTGAAAGGATCAGCTCTCACAGCCAGTGTCTTTTTATTCCCACATTTTCATGGTAGAGTTACTTTCTCAGTCCTTGTTGCTATAGAGTCCTTTCAACAGAGAACACCCAAATTTGCAGCTCCTCAGAATACAATGGAACCTTCTCCACAGAAAACAAAAGATGACCATAAAGGGAGAAGTGAAATAAGCATTCAACACCTTTTGCAATCTTGTGTTTGCCAAGGTTTCACTTCTACCATTGCTCCAATTACAAACAGCAAAGCATATATACAACTGTTAAAAGGATAAATACATTCAAATGTAATTCCATTCAAAGTAAAGTAACTCCACCAGGGAAGAATTCTGTCCAAATAGTTCAAAAACAGGATTTTAGAAATGTGAATTATATGGACCTGGGTAGAATAAAGTTTATGCTCACAAAGAGGGGGAGTCAAAAACCAACAAACCAATAAACCAAGGGAAGCTTTTACATCCAGAGAAGAATATATCAGTCTTTGATGACTATTTCTGGATCAGGGCTTTCAACAGTTCTGAACAGTTTCTAGATAGCTCCCTTTACACCTACCACTATTTTTCTTAATATTTTTTGAAGCAACAATATACTTTTCGTGAATAAGCTTAAGCTATGGTGTGGCTGATCACCCTTCTGATGCATAACAAAGATTTCTGTGTTATTAACATTTTTGTTGCTACATGTTTGGGATGTTCTGTTTGCATCTTTCTCTCATTTAGGCCTTGTACAGACATTCAGTTTCTCCTGGGAGAATTACTGCTCTTCCAGGAGAAACCACAAGTACATAGACGTTCAGGCTTTTTCTCCCAGAGTAAAAATAGCCACTCCAGGAGAAAAATAATCTGGTAACAGCTAGAATTAAATCACTCCCAGGCAAGTTCCTCTGGGGAAAAGTGAATGTCTATACATGCTGTGGCTTCTCTCAGAAGAGAACATAGTCCTCCAGTGTCCTCCACACTACCCAGCCCAAGGAGACAATATGTTGATTGTAGAACTCTACTGATCCAGCAGGGAGCAGAACATACTCCCTTCAAAACCCTTACTTTGTGCTGCAGGGAAAAACAGTCTGACCATGGGCAGTGTGGGTCAGCCAATCAAGAATGCCCTATTCACTGCTGCTATGTTGCCAGGTGGACTAAAAGGAAACTGCAGAGCATGCTGTGATGTTTGCATGGTGCTCCTGTGGCTACACAGTATCAGCACTGCAAGTTCTCCACTCTTCAGAGCCACAGCATTTGAATGCCTGTGTAAGTTTGACAGCTTTGGGCAAGTTACCCAGCTCTGGGTAAACAGCTCTGGATAATTTTTTCTATCAGGAGAACAAACCTGGGAGAATTATCCTAGATTATTTTAATGTATGTACGCAGCCTTGGATAGGTTACAGAAGGGGTGTCAAAGACACAGCCCATGGGCCAGATCTCACCTGTGGAGACCCTTATCTGGGCTCCAGTGCTGCCCCTGGGTCTCATAGTTGATCCAAATGGTTCATGCCAGATTGACCCTGCATGTGGCGCTTGTTCTAACTAGTCAGGGACTATCAGGGACAACTCTGGCCACTCTGAGTTACAAGCTACACAGGGTACCTGCTGTGAGATTCAGGCTGCACTTGGTGCCTGCTCTGGGAGATGTGAGATAGATGCAAGTTGCACATGGAAGACACTGTGGTCAGTCTTGGACATGAACCACATGCGGCATAGGTCCCAGACCAGCTGAAGTAGGCATTCAGGGCAGCACAGTCCCAGAATGGCCAAAGTGGGCAGTGGATCCAGCATGCAAGGTGGGGTCCATGGGTGCCCCACATGCCTGATCAAGTGCCCCATCTGGCCAGTCTGGGACTGTGCCCCACAAGGCACCTACTCTGGCACCTGCCCCATTGCATGCAGCTCACCTCTAGGACCCCTCCTCCCCCAAGCAGGTGTCAATGAGCTGGATCCAGTGTGTGAAGGGAAGGGTCTGTGGGCCTGATGGGCTGACCCTGCAGCACTCATCCAACCTGTGGATGAGCCCTGTGCCCTTCATATGGCTTGTGCAAGCCAGATGAGTTTGACTCCTGTGGGTTACAGCAATGTAGGTTTTGCATAGAATCCCTGACCCCAATGTTTAAGCACATGATTCACTCAAAGTATATGAAAATAGTCCTTTTCAGACATAAAGCACCTAAAAGAAAATTCCAGCTTGTAGCTTTCACTCATTTGTGACTAGGGAAAAATAAATAGAACAAATGTTGCAAAGAACACAGAAAGGCCTCTAGGGATTGCTGTGTGAAAGCTATTGGTTTATTTTGTGGCTCATGTGTAAGTGCTTGCACACCGTACAGTGCTAATATTGCACAGCACCCTTTAAAGGAACTCATGGAACTCTGGTTGACAATCACTGGAACAATATAACCCACTGAAACAAAGTAACTTGTAGCAAAACCCCCAGTTTTTATTTTTTTGATTTATTTTAAAATGCATTCCCTCCCTTTCCCCAAACATTTCTGACTTTTTCTCTTCCTCTCTATTCCCTACAGATAAGTATAAGTGAGCTCAGACTTCGGATAAGCTTTAACATTTTTATTTTGGTAGCACATTTTTGGTTTAGGATACCCACTGTTTTATATTGTATTATTATTAGGTTTGTATTGATTTTTACTGTTGTATATTGTATTATTGTCATTTTTGTATTGATTTTTACTGTTTCATATGGATATTGTATGGTTTAGGCCTGTGTTTGTAAGTGAACCAAAGTCATGTCAAGTTTCCATTTTATATGTCAAGCCTCCATCTTCTGTCCTCCGCCTGGGCATCCCATGTTGCAACTGTATGAGTCATGTACCTTTCCCATGTAAATTGGTTCCCCAATGAATGAGAATGATTGGGAATGATTGAAACACAATGGTAGCAGGCCTCTACTGAATGGCCTGTAATGACTGGGCCATCACCTCGCATTGATTCATCCAGGAACCATGGACCTCACCCAGGAACAGAGACAAGAACCCAGAACTTGAAAGACAAAAGACCCTGCAGAACCAGCAACTCTACTTTTGTATCCCACCATTACAGACACCCGAAACTGCACATCCTTTCATGGAGCACACATGTTCAGTACGCCAGGGGCTGACCCTTGCCTGGGCATGCCTCCTGTCACTAGGGTCACACAAGGTCTGCCCCTATAAAAAGGGGCAGTGAAGACAGACCCAGTGGGACA
>NW_005842253.1:254047-267196 GCF_000455745.1 Alligator sinensis
TCAGTGGACTTCAGCCCCTGCATCAAGCCTCTCTAACCCCTGCTGCAATTGTGTGTGTGTGGGGGGATGTGTGAGTGTGTGGGGGTGGGTGTGTTGGAGAGGGGGTGTGTGTGGGTGCAAGGGAACCAATAAGAGGTTGTGTCACCATCTCCCCTGTTCAATAAAACCACTGTCATTTGCAACCACGAGTTGGGTCATGTTTTACTGAATCCCAGTCTCTTCCTTATCTTAAATTCCAGCCTCATTCTCTCTCAGCTCCAGCCCCCACCCCTCTCCACTAGCTTCCCAATCTCCTCTCTATTCCTACTGCCTTTTCCCTGTGACTTTCTGCTGTCTTTCTCTGCTTTCCCGCTGCCCCTGCCACCCTTCAGTCTCTCCTGATGCTTTTCCTGTAATTTTCTGCTGTCCGTCTCTCTGTTTTCAGGCTTCCCCACACCTTCTGTAGTCCTCCCCCCCATCCCTGTAGCTTCCCAGCTCCTCTCAACTGTCCTGCAGCTTTCTCCAGCAGCTGAAGTCTTTCTCCACCTTCCAGCACTTACTGCCACTCCCTGCAACTTCTCTAGCTGCCCCGGAGCCATCCTCTGGCTCCCCACACCCAGAGCCCCTCTTTAACACCCACACTTTTCCTTAGTCCCATTTGCCCTCTTCCCACCTACGTTTTCAGCTCCCCTATAGCTCTGGCTCCAGTCCCAGACTCTCTGCCAGCATTGCTTCCCTGTTCTGCAGGCTTTGGGCATTGTCTTTTAATCAGTTAAGATCAATTAACCTAAAGTTAACCCCTGAGCCTCAGTTCTTCAGCCCAGGCCCCTCTAGGCTACCGGTTCTAATCCTGGTCCCGGTGCCTTTCACTCCCAGTAACTTTCACTCCCTACACTTCTACTTTCTTACCTTAACCTTTCACCAGGTATCCCAAGTACACCAAGCACATACTTACATACATACATACATACTCATCACAATACCCAATTTAGGAACTCACCTGTGTGTATATGTAGGTGGATGGTATGTGTGTGAATTAGTGAATACACATATATATACATATACAGATATCATTGTGTGTTTGTTGGTGTGGGATATTAATCAGTAATCCATGTATGTGTATTGGATGTGCTGGTGTTGGTAACTGATTCTGTCTAAATTTGGTGTGTGTAGCATGTATAGGCTTAAACTGGTGACGGGTGTGCATGAACCTAGACTGGTTATTTTGAACGTGTGTGTATCTGAGTTGCTAGTGTGAGTGTGTATGCCTAGTAGGGGTGTATGCACCTAGTGAGTGTATGTGTGTTTAATTGTTTTTTATGTGTGCATGTGCAATTGTACACTACGCCCTCCTGTCTAACAGTGCAATATTGAGATCCTGAGCATTGGCCTGACCCCTCAGGGCAACAAACTCATGTAGTTAAAGTTGAATATGTGCATTTCATAATGCATTGTTTTATTTTAATAATGAATTATTAAAAATGTACACAGGAAAGTGATCGCTTAATAGGACACTCAGAAATCTAGCTACCATGGTAGACTTTATATAAAATGGTGTAGAATTTTACAGATCTGCATGTACGTGTAACATGCTATGAGAAACTGACCAAAGAATAAATAATCAGTCTACTTCTCTCACTTTTCCTTTAACAGAGGAACACTTTCCTCTTTGGTACTTGTTATTTTCTTCTATGTATCCGATTCATGCAACTGCTTCTTTATGTTGCACCTTCGCTTGTAGCAACACTAGTTTCAGCTTGGACATCCTCTCCCTCCTCAGTATGGGAGTTTCCTATGAACTATCCATATGAAAATAAGAGCATCAGAACTGCCATTTATTGGATCAGACCATGGGTCCATCTTGCCCAGTATTTTGTGTTACACAGTGGTAGAGAGTGGATGCTGAAAGGGAGAGTGAACTGGGTATAACCAGGGGTTTTTCCAGGGTTTCTCTCTCACTTGTAGTCTCCAGCATTTAAGGTCTAGGAAGTTCTGACCCAGGAAGTCTGAATATCCAGATCTGAACATTCCCTTTTAATAACCCCACAGAAAACAACTGATTAGCTATCATATCATACCGATTATGATGGGTCACATACTGAGAAGGAGCATAATCATACTTCTATTTCAGGAGATTGGATTGCAGTTCACACTAGAAGTCAATCCTACATTTCACCTGCTGGTAAGTGATACCTTCACATGCTAATACCCTGATACCTTCAGATGCTTTCCACATTCCTGAATTTACCCCTTACCATCTGCTACCTTGATGCTCCAAATAAATAAAATTTTACAGTTTCAGTTCTCTGTGAAATAGATTACCCTGCCCTTCCACATCTCCTCTGTTCTGCTTCAGAATATTTACTTTGCATGCAAATAGCCTCCTCATTAGTTAAGTTGCTCTGAGTTAAGTGGCAACCTTAAAAAAACAGTCTATCTTTGACCATGTGGGAAGAGTGATAGGAAGCGATTGTCATGCACCAATTAAGTATCAGTCATCGAATAGAGAACTGTTGATATAATTGGAATATCCTATCATTTATTATTGTTAAGCTATTGCAGCTTTCTGTAATGAGAGTCATTCCTCCTTCTTCAGGTTCACATATACAATGCGAAAAGGCTAAATTCTGTTTTGTTGGTAGATTGTTTTATGGACTATGCAGGCAGTGGGGTGAGCAATGTGGCAGGCCCAATCTGGGCTGGGGGGGACCTCTGGCTTGGAACAAACCCACTGTGCCACACGTCCTCTGCACAAGCCCAGATCTAGCCTGCCATGCCATCCGCTCCTTCCTCCCTGCCCCTCCCCGCCAGCTTCAGCCTGTATCAGGACCACCATGCTGCTTGTGCTTCCTCTCCCATAACTTGCCTGAATCAGGGCTTCCACCCCTGTACCCAGCTCACTTGCAGCTCCCACCAGAGCAAGCATGGAAGAGGAACCTGGCCACCACTCTCTGGGATGGGCGGGGCAGTGGCAGCAGCCAGGTAGGTGATTTCCCATTCCCTGCCTTCTCCCCTGGTACAGTGCCAACAGTGCAGGAAACCTGGGGAATGGGGGGAGGGGGGATGGGGAGTCCTGAATGACAGGGGAAATGGGGGAAGAGGAGGAGTCTCAAGGGGCAGGGGAGGAGCTGCCCAAAAGTTGCCTAAAACCAGTTAGAGATAATCCTTGGTGGAAGAGGATTATCTGCAAGTCACTCAGAGGGTCCTTAGCACATGTTTCCCTGCCCTAATATGTGAACACTGCAGAGCCCTTAACATGTATTTAAGTTATGTGTAACAGCATGCTAAGAACAGAGTAAGTCCATGAGGCCAAATGCCAATGTGATGTAAGGGCAGAGCCATCATACCAAGGATGAAACTTCAATGAAGTCATTGCCTTCTGTAACTTGCAGATCACCTACTGGTTTTCTTGATCAAGGTTTCTCAGATGCCCTCTCTGATTTACGACCAATATATTGCAGCACAGTGCTATTTTAAAAGACAGAAAATCATGAGAAACAATAGGATGGTAAAACTTAGCCCTTGGTGTAAATTATTCACTGGTAGATCTAATTCAGTTTATAAATGAAAATAAAGACCACCCCTCCCCATCATTTTACAGACAGATAAGTATCCTTCTCAGTGGTTCAGGCAGAGGAAACCTTCAGCATTCCTGTTGATAATTCCTCCAATTGCTAAGTACTAATACAAGTTAACTCCATTAAAATCAGTGAAGTTTCCACAGTGTTGCACTGTTTACATTATAAAGTAGAGTCCTAAAACTCTAACTCTGCTACTACCTTTTATTTACTTTTTCATTTCCCTGCATGTGACTTTGAAAATAGACTTTTTTCAGGAGAAACAGTATAACTCAGTGGTTTGGGAGATAGATTCAGAGTCAAGAGACTTCATTTATCACCCCTGCCTCACTAGGTACCTGCTGAGTGACCTTTCACCTCTCCTCTCAGCTTCAGTGTCTTTGTCTGTAAAATGTAGGTAGTGACCTTTATCTTCATTTATAAAATGAAATCAGATCTACCAGTGAATAATTTACCTCAAGAGCTAATTTTTACAATTATATTGCTCCTCAGTTTCCTGGCCTTTGTAGTAGTGCTCTGCTACAATTTGGATCATAAATATTGTTGAAGAAGGTTTTAAACTCCAACTTTAAATAAGTTGCCTAGTTTGTTTGTTTTTTAATTGGTTTAGACAATTTACACCAAGGTTCTAAAATTGTGTCCTTGTGATATAAGCAAGTTCAGGACTTTGACCTTTGCACATGGATGTCTGACGATTTAACTATCAAGAATGATACTTTAAACCCACTTACATTAAATTTTCTGTTGAGCATTTAAAAAGTGCATCTGTTTTAAGGATACCATCTATGTTGCTCTTAGGAGATTGGCCCATCCTATTCATATTCTTTCATTACTAGTTACCCCTTGTCATGCATATGTTACATTTAAAGTGTCGGGGAGTAGCAAAAGGCTCTGTCACTTCAATATGATTTATCACTACAGTCTGACAGGAAGTGACAGAGGATTTGACCCGACTTTGTCAACTGCCAATCACAGTCCCTCTGGGCCTCACCAATAAATCTCACTTACAGTGCCAAAACCAACTTTTCACAATGACTTTACTTTTCTGAATCTACTGTCCTGGACTTAACCTTATCCAACCTTATAAAAGACAACCCATGAGAGTATGTAATGACTCTACAGCTGTACAGATAGACACTAGAGCTGCGATTCTCAAATAGGGTGCCACACCACCCTGGGGTGCCTTAAAACTCTTTCAAGGGTGCCACGGGGTACTATAACACAAACATGTTTCACAAGATAAACCCAGTGATTTATAATAAGAATCCATAGTGTTAGAAACATTCTGCCCTGTTGTGGTTCTCCTGAGTTCTTTGCAACACTAGAATTGATGTATTATGTTTCTGTAGACAAAAAAAAACAAGAGAAAATTGGGAGCTGGCATTTTCCAAGGGGTGTCTTGAGTACAAAAAGGTTAAGAACCATTGTATTAACAATCAGCAAGGATCAGACTTGCACATGTATACAGCAAACCTGAAGCACTGCCACCTTTCCTCCACTAAGCCTGTAGGTTCTTATTGTATTGTAATTAAATAATGAATTGTCCATGTCTTTGGTAATCACATCCAGAATCCTCCTGGGACTTGTTATAAGAACTGTCATGTTTTGCATACATGCTTGTTATATGCTTCTTTCGAGAGAGGCAATTTTGATGCAGGTTGATACAAGTTCATTACGCTAGTTCTAATATTGTAAAAGTCTTAGTCTGTCTGTTTGTTCATAATATTTTACTCGTGCTCTGATTGGCTGACAAATAGCCAATCATATTGCAAAGAAGTGTTTGGACAGGTGGCAGCGTGCCGCTACGATGGCAGGAACAGTGGGGGATGATGCGGGGGGGGAGGGGGGAGGAGCAGCCAGCATAGCTGGCCTTGCCCCCCGTGCCCTGCTCCCTGGAGGTGGCAGCAATGGAGTGAACAGAACTGGGGGGGCGAGGGGGGGCAATTAGCTAGTTTATTATATATTGCTCTATATATTGATTGGTTGATGCTTGTGTATTATATATTGCATGTTGTATTTAAGTAGGTAATGAATTCTAGAGTGAGGTGTCTGTCTGTCACAAATTTTGAAGAGGGCTGATTAGTTGAAGAGCATCTGGTGAAGTGAGATAAGCTTGTGCTCCCTATATATACCTTATTTAGTATAAAGGTGTGTGACAGCTGCAAAGGCTTGCTAGGCTGCAAGCTGAGTGGGTGAGCTGTGCCTGAGAACTTAGCAAGAAGGGTGTCAAAAAGTTTGCAGAGGGTTCAATAGCTTTTCCAGGCAGGAGGGTATGCTGTGCACAGTGCATGATATTTATTGGAACATTTGAACTGTGACCAGAGCCCCCATTGCAAACCGAGGGCTTTGGTTGGCTGCTATTGAGCTATAAAAAAGCTGACAGAGGGAAAATAAGAAGAGAGAAGCTGGAGGAGAGCAACATCAGCCTGGAGAGAGGGGCAGAAACTCAGCTCCCACCTTCTCCCTCCCTCCCAAGGGAACAGAGCTGAGGCTTGCTGGGGAGCATGCATCAGGACAGAGGAGAGCCCGAGTCATCCCAGGAGAAGCTGATTCCCCACCTGGGTCACAGCTGTGCAATCAAGGACACAGGTACCCAGGCAAAGAGTCAGGATGAGTTGGTAAGCTGTCTGGGAGCTTGGAGAAGCTGCCTGGTCAGAAACCTGCAAAGGGAAGTCCTGTGTTTGAGTTGGAAAGGCTTGTACTGCAGGAACAGAGACCTGCAGAGGGAATCTACAGTCTGCGTGTAGAGGTGTTGGGGGAGAGAGACTGCTCAGAGGGGGAGTGGGCTGTCAGAATCTTAAATCCTGCATGGGTGTGTGAGGGGACACTTAACCCCTAGTGTTTGATGACACTAGGTGTATTGAGGTGTATTTTTTCAGAAGGAAACTAAAGAAAAGAAGCCTATTACCTGCACTGGCTAATTGGAGATTTGTTTTGCTGAGTTACCAAGAAAGACCAAGGAGTCCACTTTCTTCAGAGCAGCAGAAGTCTCACCTCTGCTATCTAGTGGTGGATCAGAGTTAAAGCTATGTTGTCATTTATTGGTATGGGAAGGGGATTGTGACCAGAGAGATATCATCCTGGGTTATGGGGAGGAACTGTTTTAAAGGGTTATAACTAGGTGAATGTAATTATTGAGGTTGTTTGATGCAAGTGGGACCACCCAGTATGATGGCATTATTCATCTGATGTTGCAGTTGTAAATTTATTAAAATTTTTGGTTTTATTATTAACTGTTGTTATTATATATATTTTTCTTCTTTTGCTAATTCATTTATTTTCTATAGTTGTACATAATAAAGAAACCAATGTGTTCATTGGGTTCGGAGTAAATTTCTGGGTGATGAGGGTGATGAACACACCTCTCCACGGGACACCTCAGTCAGCAGATCTGCCTGAGGGAGTTCCTAGGGCTACTGGCACCCCTAGGATCTGAAATCAGGCACATCACCCAACCTAGTGTGCCGGCATGGGTTACAGGTGCATATTTACCCTGCCTTCTGACTGACTTCAGACTAACACAGCTAACTACTTCTTTCTGCTCAAGGAGATATGAAGCCTGCCATTTTTAGTAGACCCTATTGTTTGTCACTGGGATTAACAGGGCTTCACTTGATCTATGCCTGAGTGCTGGGAAACACTTGAAAAGCCTGGAGGAGAAAAGAGACTCTGAGTGTTGATTGGGAGGTCTGTGCAGGGAGCAGGTTAAATGAGCTGCTCAATCCTAGTATGAGCAATATGGATCTAACAGGTCTCTTGGCCCAGGCAACCCAATTCACAGTCCAGCATTACATGGGGAACAAGCCCCAACACCAATCTGTATGACAGGAACCTGAGCCCCAGAACAAGAAACATTACGTGCTAGCAGAACTTTGGCAGCAAGGGCTAGTGGGTAAGGAGGGGAAATGAGGCCAGCTTGAGCTTTTGTCTGCTGTGGATGTAGGATACATTTTGGCTCTTTAGTCAGAACTCAGTTAATGGTGCTATGCTGATACATAAGCCAGAAGAGAATTTAGCTTTCTTTCTGATAGCTGCACTGTCTGTGCAAGACTAACAGTGAAGTTTGAAGAAGCTGATATTTTTATAAAGTCACTTTTCAGAAAAGATTTCAGTTTTAAGTAAAGGATTTCATTGCCCAAATGGTGAGCACCATAATGGGACAGTACACGTATGAGCAACACCTCTGGCCTTTTCTGGGTAGACATGCTTTTTCCAAATCGGAGATCTCTTCCTGCACTCCTCTAGAATTGCAGTTTTAACCCCCAGTTCGTGGACATCACCAGGCTGCACCACGGTTCACTCCTGCTGTCTGCTGACATTACAGAGCAAAGAGTACCTTACACCCTGCTAGCCTACTTCAACCTTGGAAGTGCACTGCTTGGACTGGACCTAGAGCTAAGAACATCCCTGTTTTCAAGCACATTGACCCAAAGGATTCAACTTCAATGGCCATCTTGCAGGACACATCTCTCCAGAAGCCTATGATCAATAGCTAATTAAAATGATTCAGCAGTTCTTTCCAAACTGACAGACTGCTGCATATTAATCGAAAGATACCCAGCACGCAGAGAATAGGGTTAAGACCACCAAAGGTGCACTCACCTGAATCTTGTTCAGAGCTCATCACCTCTCAAAAAACTGAGGCTAGCCCAGCAGCTGCAGCTACATTCCACAGAGCCTCTAACTCAGCCCCACG
The DNA here is from genome assembly GCF_000455745.1 of Alligator sinensis. Lineage (NCBI taxonomy): Eukaryota > Metazoa > Chordata > Crocodylia > Alligatoridae > Alligator > Alligator sinensis. Next base: position 262,301 of record NW_005842253.1, read on the forward strand.
ACTCTTCTGCATTCTCTGCCCCTCTTGGTGTCAAGCCGTTAAGCAGCTGCTGCACCCACTTTCCCCTCTCTCCTAGGTTTTATTGGTTCATTGTCCTTTTGACCTTCAGCCCCAGCCCTGGTAAAAATCAATCTGTTAACATGACAGGCAGGCAACAGGCATTTACCAAGTAAAGTCCTGCCTATCGCTCTCCAAAGGACCCAAAGAAGTAATATTCCTCAGAAAATATCTTACCTCTAGTCCTTCCATCATTTTCTGCTTTCCCTCCCTAACAACTTCTTTTGATGTAATACAGTATAGACAGACAAAGTAATATCAAACCAGCAAACCAAGGTACACAGTATTCATAAAAATAATGCCAATATCTCCCTTGTTCTCCATATATCAAAATGACTCTTTACAATGGTTTGAAAGAAATGTGTAGCTCTGAACTCCTACTTAACTTTCCTTTTTTCATAGCTGTGATGTGTGTGTCTGTTGGAACCCCCCCCCACAAATACTATTAGTATTAGCTTCTCAGAAATGTAGGGAAGCAATTCTATTGACCAGTCTTTTTACACTTTAAATTAGGATGTATTGTGGGGTGGGGAGGAGGGGAAGAGGTGAGGAGATGGTATCAGAAAGAATGGTATCAGAAGCTACCAAACAGGTGAATTAGGCACCTGGTTCAGGAACAATGGGATTACACCAATTTCAAGGGCATCCTTAATCAAAAAAAATGTTACTGCATAGTTTTTAATCTTATCAAATCTGCATAGAGATGAGGTCTAGCTACTTCAGACTGGGCTTGTTGTTCACCACATTTTGGTAACCTATAATTCTCCCTTGACATTTTCAGGACACAGGCCACCATATTTTAGAAATGATTCATTTTGAAAATAGAATTGTCAGAAAACTCCAGCAGCATCATGCAGGCAGTACTAGCCTGCTGTTACCTCTGCCATAACAAGAAAGATTCTTCAGCAGTGTGACAGGCAAAACAGGTTTGCATAACCACTGCCTGCTTGTAGAAGTGCACCACAGTTCCTACAGTACAAAGGGGAAGAAGGAAGGCATAAATGGCCCAGGAATTTGCCACTAGTTTTCTTTTATGAGTCCAATTTGGACCATTTCTCTTTGTGATGTTATCCAGAGGAAACCAATTAGTTTGACAGTTCTTGTTTGCAGACCCATGCTAAATGGGAATATCTAAAACAAATTTAAAATCCATTAGACACAGTGTTTGGTAGCTATGACAGTTAGAGCCATGGCAGATTTTCAGGTTTTTGAAAGGCCTTCTGTCTTTTCAGGGAAGCACATTTGAAAACCAGCTTAGGCTAGAATCTCTCCTCTATGGCAGTTCATGTAATTGAGTATTTTGGGGCAGCTGGAAAATGCAGTTTAGAATCATCTGATGTGGGAAAGATGTACCTGGTTCTTGGGCTGTATTTAAATTTTACAAATCTTCTTATGGTGAGGGATTGTGATCTGGTGGCCAAAGCAAAAGAAGGAGAGGCAGGTCTCTTAGGCTGTAAACCGATGTTGGCTTTGCCACAGCATTAGTTACTCTGTGATGTGCCCTGTGATGAAAACTGGTATGTCCACACATCACTTTTCAAGCCAAGTTTAAAGACTAGCCCATTTGGTAAGCTGACAATCAGATAAGGAACTGATTGTTAAAACCTGATGCCCAGCAGCTCTGGCCAGGCTGCCAGGGCATGAGTGATCAGATGGTTTTTGTCAGGGGAGCCAAAGGGAACCTCTGATACCCCATGCCCCAGCAGGCCAATGAGAACTGCCAGGAATAGGGTTTAATGCCCTCACATAGGGAGCTCTTTGGCTCTGGCTTCATCCCCCGCCTGCTGAGGGCAGTTGATTGTTTACCAGGACTTTTTAGAAACCCTGTATGCAGCCTTGCTACACATGCAGTTTTCTGACATACCTGCAGCACCGGGACCCTGAGATTAAGAGACCATTTCTCAATCCTGGCTTCCCTGTATACCAGGATGTCAGAAACCTGTGCATTGTTTTGAAAAATCCCAGTGCACTGGGGCTGACAATCAGCTGACTGTTGGGTGTGCCAGGGCATATAAAAAAAATCTGTGTACCCCAGTTGGACTGCACATGCAGTTTTTAGAGATACCTGGCACACAGAGATCCAGGGATTGGGGAAAAGCTTTCTGAGCCTGGGGGTCTCTGTGTGCCAGGGATGTAGGATGCATCACTGCTCTTTGATGGTGCATTCAGCCAATGTGCCATAACTGTATAGATGTCTGCCGTGATAAAGCATAAAAACTGTTAATAGATATTGTCTCACAAACATTTTTGGGTATTCATGGCAGGACAAGTGGCAGAACATTGCTACACTAGCATTTTGTCCTACCTTCAAACTTTTTGTGTTGCCACAAGGGCAACATCTATTCACAACCTTGGTTTGTGGTACTGGTTTCATGTATGCCAGTACCAGGTCCATGGTTTCTGTTCCCAACTCTCTATTGAGAGGTACAAAAATTAGCCATCATAACTACCCCACATCAGCTTTTCATAAGGATAGAGGCTAAGGTCTACATGCATAGATCTGAGTCTGCAATAACCACACTGGAAATACATATCACATAATGATGCGGGCAAGCGGGATTCAGAGAACATTGCTTATTTGCATGTACACCCATAATTGTGCATGACCCTGTGTCTTTGTTTAGCTACTAGTAAAATGATTATTTGTATCCTACTTCACATTGCTGAGGCTAAATTAAATAATGTCTGTAAACTGATTTTGGATTTTTATTTGAACTTGTTGCATAAATGCAACATTTCATACCATTTTTTCTTGATAACCTAGACATAGGTCATTAATATAATAATAAAAATAGCTTTCAGTTCTCATTTTATGGGGATGTAGACATTGATAGGGTAACATTTCTGGTTTGTCTGTCTTTTCAAAGAGATAGATTATTCTAAAAAATAAAAGGCCATTTAAAGTTAAGGAGGAGGGAAAGAAAAGCAGGGCAACGTAATTATGTTTTAAGGATGTCTCAATAAGGATTTAGCTATCTTGAAAGGTACACATCATCTATTTATATAAAGGATTGAGTCTGTGGATGATAGATACAAACAAGCAAGTATTTAATTAATGTCTATGGTGCCTCCAATTAACTGCTATTAATTTAAAGGCTGCTTAGCTCTGGTAATAATTCAATGAATCTGAGTGACAGTTTTCAGATGTGTGTATCCAGATGAATGGAATGTGCAAATAATTTAAATTAAACTTATCCCAATATACTCAGAAATGCATGTCATCCAGATCTATTTCAAGTAATGGCTTTTTGTTATACAAATCAGTAGTATGAAACATTGTCTTGGGACTTTACTTCTGAAGATGCAGATGACTGACTTGTGCAGTTCAGTTGTTGGGGGTGGGGGGGGAAGGTCTGAAGATTTTATCAGACAATTTAGGTACAGTTTAGTTAATTTTACATCCAGCATCACTCAAACTCAAAGACCCATAAAATTCAATCCTAAAAATTCTTCTCAAGTTGGCACTGCTGTATTTCAAACAGATTTGTCTCGAGTTAATTGGTCATTTGGACTCCTCACTGCAAATTGACTATCCTGCCTATTTATATAAAAGAAAGAAGAATTAGTTTCTGTATAACAAAACTTATGTTCCCCTACCAGAAAGTTACTACAGTACCTCAAGAGCACCATTTATGCATTTAAGTTTGGTGAGACAGGTACAAGCCTGACACACAAAGTTATTTCTATTATTCTGTTAATTAACTTGAATGATGTTTTGAGACACATTGTTAAGACAAAAGCATCCATTCATCATCTCAGTCAACAGTATCATACATGCTTGCCATAGTCAGAATTCTTCAAAGTTCAGGAAACACGGTGGGTCATATCCTCTGCATGGTGAAAATTGCTCATATACATTTGTGTGAACAGAACTATACCGCAGGCAGAGTGAAGAGTGCAGTTCCAGAAAATATAAGACCTCATCAACCAGTGGTGATGCCGGAGAGCACTGGTGCACCCTCTGTCAGGCTGCACTCCCTGGTCAGCCGGCAGGCAGGGGGGCAGGCAGGAGCACCAGTGCTCCCCCTGTGAGCGCCGGCTGGGGAGCAGGGCCTCTAGCAAAAGTGGCTTCGCCACTTCTGGAAGTGGCCACTTTTTGGTGAGTCAGATTGTCCATGGCCCCCCCCAGTCTCTGACTGGTGTCGGCACATGCCCCCCCTGACTTGAGGCACCAGTCACCCATGTCATCAAGTGCAATTGTGCTACTTGAAAGCAGCATAGCCACATTAGCATGGGTCAATTGGCTCTTCTTCTTAAGGGCCTTGTTATATATTGTATTTTCAGCTGCACAAATGTTGATTGGCTAGTATTAGCTTGGAGCAGTCGTACTTTTAGTCTAGAACCCTTTTCTGACTGTATCGTACTTCACAGCTATGAGGCCTGGTGATCAGGCAGGTCCCTTCTAGCCCTACTTCTCTATGATTCTCTATGCTTTGCCTGTTCCTTGCCTGCCACAGCAGCAGTATTCTGGGCTGTGGGGAAGGGAGGGAGGCAGCGAGGTCCCTTGGGAGGGAGACTGAGGGACACAGCAGAGGACTGTGTGGGGAGGTCACTGCCTCTGCAGCTCCTGGTGCCCACATGCTCTGGGCTTGCTGTCATGCACAACTGGGCATGTCTCCTGGCTACATGTATCCTGCAGGCTGTTTCCAGCACCCAGGCAACAGAGAGCTCAGTTCCTCCCCTGTGCACCTGTTCCTCTCCCCCTCGCCCCACCAGCCCTGCTCCATATTGTCACAACCCAGTGATTTTGGTGCCTTGGCACGATGGAATTTTGTTGCCACATGAGAAGCCTCTTGCACAGCGGAGGTTTTTGCTGCACAGAAGAACCTCGGTGCAAGA
>NW_005842253.1:267399-267655 GCF_000455745.1 Alligator sinensis
TAGCTGATCGATAGACTGATCACCTATCGATCTTTCTTCCTGTCGCCGAGTGCAATCCCAGACGTACCCTTTTCCCGCCGGCTTGATTTACGGACGGATTCACTGGTTTGGGCCCCACCAGCTGGAACAACTCACATGGTTGTTCAGACGACCAGACCAGCTGCGTCGCAACTCCACGCGGCGTAAGTAAACGTTTTTGCAACCATTAAACCTTGTCTGCCTCTCCATTCACCAGCCCGCCCTGACGAACGAGCAA
>NW_005842253.1:271352-279432 GCF_000455745.1 Alligator sinensis
TTCCCCACTGAAAATTTGAATGAGTGGCAAGACATTTGGGAAACGTTAACTAAATTTGTGCGCCTTCCGTTGGTTAGGCACACTAAGTCCCACCGCCTGGATACTGATCCCGTACATGAGGTCATTGATAAGCTTTTGGAAGATCCTCTCCGGACCGACATGGTCTTGCCTATCACATCTACCTCCGGTCCTGAAGTAAATCTGTTCCTCGTGTGGCTTCACGAAAATTGGGGTCACCCGGGACCATGAGTTTGCCACCAACATTGGTCCCAAACCATTATGGAGCCGGCCTCATACGGAGCCAGGCGTGATTGGGAAAAGGTAGCTCAGGCCTGTGAGATATGTGCTAAAGAAAAGTGTCATAAAACCAAGCATCAGATCGGAGCTTTTGATTCTTCACAGTTTCAGGCAGGAAAAGTTTGGCAGGTAGATCTGTTAGGACCTCTCCCAGGATCTAAACTGCCAAACAAAGGACTAGTTGTTGTGGACTCGGGAACAAGACAGTTACAAGTCATTCCCTTGCGAAAGAGCAATGCCACTGCTGTTATTGCAGCCTTGACTGCAGTATTTGCCGCCTGGCAACCCCCTCATGAGATTCAGTCTGATGGAGGACCCCCGTTTAACTCTAATGCTCTGGATAAATTTGCTCGTCTTCACAACGTAGCATGGCATCTTCATCTGCCGTACCACCCGCAGTCCAATGGCATTGTGGAAAGACACATAGGCCTGTACAAAGAACAACTCCACCTCAGAGGAGGAGGGATGTTTAAAAATTGGACCAAGTTCAATCATGATGTTCTCGTCTCATTGAACACTGCTGGACCGTTGTGGGATGGGGCTAATGTCCAGAGACCCCCGCCTTGGAAACCCGGGTTCCAGCCAGATGAGTTGGTATGGATCTCGGTGCCTCACCCTCATCAGTGGGTTCATGGGGGAGCAGTTCAGCGGTCGGGACAGTGTCCTGGTGCCTGTTCTGTCCGATTGGAGGAAAGGCCCGATCGTCCTCCTGTTGTTGTTCATCACAACAGGACTCGCCGTTCCGATGTTCACCCAGTATCCTTACAGTGAAACCAATTATGATTCTCTCTTGTTTTGTTTTGTTGTTCTCTTTTCTTTACAGGTTTAACCCTAGCAAAAGCGGTAATCCACAACAGCCTGATTGTGAAATTCATCAAGTACCAGACTATAGTTCATTCGGATCCATAGAGTGATGGTGGTGAAGAAGACACTGAGACGGAGAACGTCCATTTGCTCAGGACTTACTATGACACTGTTTTCTCTTATTTTATCAGGTGTTTTATTGACATTGTCTATTATAGGAGAGGACAGACCGACTACTAGACGAGGAAAGTTCCAAGCAGATGTTCTCCAGTTGGACCATGATCAACAGTTGTTGTTATATGTTCAAAGTTATTGTATTTTGTAATTAATTGAAAAGACCGGTCTATTAAGTTGCTTTATATATGTATATATTGGTTGTTTAAGCGTTGCTAGGTCAGTGAATCCCGAAGCAAAGATGTCGTGTGATGTGCTCATGTGTCTGAAATTCCAGTTGTGCCATCGGCAAGGGGGCATGTCACAACCCAGTGATTTTGGTGCCTCGGCACGATGGAATTTTCTTGCCACATGAGAAGCCTCTTGCACAGCAAAGGTTTTTGCTGCACAGAAGAACCTCGGTGCAAGAGAGTTCCCACCAATTTGTAGCCTTCTTTGCAGGGTGCATTTCTTCCTTGCAGCACAGAAATGCACGGTGCAAAGAGTTCCCGCTATTCGAATGCAAATTTGTGTCCCGTTATTGGCCAGTGCTAAATTATTCACACGTGGCAGCTAGTAATTGGCTTGCTAGCTGTTTAAAAATTCGCGCGACTTCCGCCCAAGTCGAAGAACTTTGAGCACGCTGCAGAGTGCCTCAAAAGAGATCTGACTTGCGGCTAGCTGATCGATAGACTGATCACCTATCGATCTTTCTTCCCGTCGGTTCAGACGACCGGACCAGCTGCGTCGCAACTCCACGCGGCGTAAGTAAACGTTTTTGCAACCATTAAACCTTGTCTGCCTCTCCATTCACCAGCCCGCCCTGACGAACGAGCAATTTCTAAATCACCTCGAGTCGGCTCTGGCCGTCCGAGACACATATGAACTCCATCCCTCCACACCTGCTCAGTGCCCCGGGGCCCTGTGGGGGCAGCCCAGCAGCACATGGGGTGAATGTACCCCTTAGCTCCAGTGCAGGGAGAGGATCAGACACCAGCCCCAGGAAGTCAGTGGTGGCAGCAGAGGCAGTGGCAGCAGTCATGGGACCAGGGCCGGGGGCTGTGACAGTAGGGGCTAGTACAGCCAGCTGCCTGCCAAGTTAGCTTCACTCCACAGTGGGGAGAGGAGTCTAGTATACCCACATATGGGGTGAGTGGGGGAGCGGCCACTGCACCCCGGTATACTGAGCTCCAAGATCAATGTAAACAAGGGCCTAATGGGACTAATTGACAGCCCTGAACTAACATGGTTACATTGTTTCTGGCTAGATTGCTAGCAAGTACTTCTAAGGATGGGACTTATGTCTTACAGATAGGAAACCACAAAATTGGGCATTGTCTGTGAAACTGGGCATTTCCCATGAAATCTGCAATATATTAAAAAAAAGCTTCTTAAAAATAAAATGCTGGTTCCCCAGTGGGAGCCAGAAGTCCTCATGGCTGTTGCAGCCTGGCCTTGCAATCTACCAGTGGACGGGGAAGCCACTGGTATGAAGGGAACAGCCAAGATGGCAGCTACCCCCAACCCCCCACCACTGACTGGCTGAGAGGACTGCCTGTTGTCTGTCCCCATCCCTTTCAGCCAATCAGGAGCAAGGAGCAGGGCCACATGACAAACAGCTGTCTTGGTCAATTAGCAGTAAGGGGCAGGGCCACCAGGGCCCCTTAGCCAATCAGAGGGTGGTGGTGGGGGGCACCATGATAAGCTCCTGAAAATGGTGGCCAGCCCTGCAATCAACCCATGAAATTGGTCTCTTGCCTCCTTGATTTAAGTAGCTCCCTACTCACATGCCCTTACAGGGTGTAAAGGTATGGGCGGGGGAGGGGGAGCTTTAATTAGAGCAGCTCTGAGGGCTGCTCTAATTAAAGAGCCCACATCATAATGTGTATCAATATACTTTTACAAAGTCTGTCCTGCCCAAGTGCAGCGGGGCTCAACCTAATGATCTGTGAGGTCCCTTCCAGCCCCTAACATCTATGAAAATATATGTTTTTAGCATATAGTCTATGTGAAAATCCCTTATAAAAACAATTTGGCTCCAAAATGGAAATATATTGTGGGTGCAAAATTGCTATCAACAATTTGGCTGAAATTTTCACCAATATTTTTTGCCTGAAACAAAACAAACCAACCAACCCCCAAATCTACACAGACCTAATTATGACCTAGTCTGTTGAGGAGATGCTTCTTTGTTGCCTCAGCATATTGAAATTATGCCCTAACTTCTTCAAAAGCACCATGGAACATCTAGCTAGTACAGGGGTTGGCAAAGTTTTTGGGCAGAGTGCCAAAAACACCCACATCCTTAACTTATAGGATGTTGGCATACCAAGGATGGACAGCAGGGGAGCCATGAGGGGCCCAATCCTCATTGCGGCAGCACAGCTCTTATCCATTGTCTGCTCTGAGGCATGAGTGCCAAGCAAAGGGCTTTCATGTGCCATGCTCTGGCAGCTTTGCTGGGGTTTGCCTACCCCTAAGCCAGGAAGTACCAAACAGAGAAGCAAAGCTCAAATTCTCAAATGTTGGAAATCACCATGGCTCCCCTGAACTCAGTCAACTGCATTCCACTATGCCTGTTTACACTAGCTGAGGATCTAGCCCTTTATGCCATAGAGAAGCTTGGTTGACTCTTTTGTTCTATATTACTTATTTTTAGCCCCTTTTAACAATGTTATTTAAGTTCACATTTTATGCATCTTTGTGTTCTCCCTCTGAACTATGTACACATTTAAAATTAACCTGAGAAAGGCTGCCACTTTACCTGTATGTTTTATCACCTGAAACATTTATTTTGTCTGACATTCTTGTGCACAAAGCAGAGCTTTCTACAGTTTCATTATGACTTAGCCAAAAACCAAGATGTAAACAAAATCTCCATCAGCTCCTCCTATTAACTTTTCCATTTTTCTCAGGAAAATTATTTCTGTCGATGTTCATTTTATCTAGGCTGGCAGGCAGAAAGAATCAAGGTCTTCTTAGACAGGTGTCATAACCATGTGCTGCAATTCAGGAGCACTTTATGAGTATTGCAATTTTGTCCTGTTTCTACAACGCTCTTGCCCATATCATTTTGGACAGCAACTAAGTTTCAAGAATATTTATTCTAACAACTACACATGGTTGTTATTAAAAATAATACTGTGGACTTACTCTAAAAGAACTTGTAAAGGTAGACATCTTTTTTCACAAGCTGGATTTGAATATTTTATTTTTTGCAGCCTTTTGTGAATTCCAACAAATACTGCCAAATATGCATATCAGTCCAAATACTGCATCCTGGAATGACCTGTGTCTGGAAACACAAGTAAAACTTGTCAGAAAGGAGACAAGGCAAACCCCGAAATGTGAAGCAACTCCAAGCCTTGCAGAGAACATGAATAAAATAACGATATTTTGAGATTTAACAGAGCTAACATCATTTTGAGACTGACATGTTTTAAGCTGTTAATGAGATTTAGCCACATGGCTGTTATTGAAATGAACAAAAATCTCAACCACAAACTTCCCTAAAGGTATGCTAAGCATAGTATGGTGTGTTAAGAGAGAGCCCTAAAAATGTGCTGTGCATCATAGCCTTGGTCTACCCTTTAAAATCTGTAAGGTATCTCTTTCAGCCTGGATGTGAAAAGAGGCTGGACACAGCTATGACAAGAGAAGAGGGCTTCTCTTGTTCAGTTGAGACAAGCTGGGAAGCCGGCAGGGAAATCCATTTCTATACCTAGACCTCAACTATGCAGCTCTGCCAGAAGCTGGGATAGCAGCAGTTCTGTAATAAAGACAAGTCAATGGACAGTATCATCCTATGCCTTCTTCCCATTCACTGTACTCAGATTTATGGCTCTGATTCAGCAAGGTAGTTAGGCACAAACATTGACTTCTCTTCAAAACTGGGGAGCATTCTTTGATGGGACTGACTCCTACGATTAGATACATGTTTATCATCTTACTGAATTTAGACCTAAATTAATGGTGCAAGGCTCAAAGCAGTAGCATAATACTTTCTATAATGTTTTGGCACCATATAATATTTGGCTGATTCCAGCTGTATAGCCTGTAGGCCTCAATCACAGATAAGTGGCCACATCTTTGGCTGCTGTAATCTGTGTCACTCCTTTGAAATACTTTTGAGTAAGAATAAATATATTGGCACCATGCACAGCCTTAGTTGCATAGGAAGGTATAATAATGTCTCACCTAGAAAAACCTACAAACTTGGTTTTGGAAACATGTTTTTGGAAGATATTGATATGAAGAAAGAAGCTTTAATTTGCATCAAAATATTCATGAAAAAGGAAAGCCAAAACATGTTTAGTTGATGCATTTTCAGTTTGCTAACAAAAATGGAAAATTTCATACAAAAGCAGTCACAACTTAAGCTAATGTATTTAAAACCCTAATTTTCTGTCAAAAACCCTGCTTCGAATAGCATTTTTAAAACTATCTTTGCTAATAAGCAATTTAGGTGAACAGCCGGTCAAATCACAACTTTCCTTCTAGAAACCAATTAGTTTTTGCCTTCCAATTTTGAAATCAGTGTCCTTTTATTTTTAAATATCTTGAACTCAGGATTAGATATATGGTAAAAAATTAGGGTGTAAAATTGCTCAGTAATTTAATTTAGCCTTACAAAAGTCATTGCAGACGCCTTTATTTTTAATATACATCTGGGAAAGGATATTCCCAAAATGCCTATGTGAGAATCAAAGGATTAAGACTATAATTCTGTACTTCCCACTGCCTTTGGACAAAAGCTTTCACTTTATATTTTGCTCTGTTTTGGTTGACTATTTTTAAAGTGACTTATTAAAGAGCTTTAATGAAAACAGGCTCATCTTCTGCTTTCAGTTACTGTGGAGTCATTGTGACTTACACATTCATAACAGAGAGCAATCTAGCCTTGGCAATCCATCATAACCTACGTAGCCCTGTTTAAAGCTGCATTAACTTTAGCCTGCCATTTACTTCAGAATTGTGTTTCCTACTTCGGTGTCCATTTATTGACTTTACTCTGATATTTCCTGCCTTCATTTGATGCAACTTGACCATTTTTTCCCCTGTGGCTTGTGTTCCTCATGCTGTTTCAATATGCTGTCATATCTTAGCTCTAGTTTTCTGCAGTTAATTCAAGTTTAATTTCCCTTCTATGCACTTCAATCTGTTCTTCAGTCTCACAGAATGGATTAAAAATTTAAAAGGAAAGACATCCTACTGTCCCCATCTCTAGGTTTACCATTCCCTTCTTTCCTATTCTTCTCCCACCACCTATGTTTAAAGTAAATCTTCCCAGTTAAGGACCAGCTTCCTTGGTATAAAAATTACTGAGGAAGATACTAAAATATCCAAAGACTATACTGTAGTCTGTAAAACAGAAGACCACATTTTTCTATGCAGAATTTCTCTATGAGAGAGGGAGATATTATTTAAATTTTTATGGCCCTATATCCAATCTGATTCTATGCGTGGAGAAGATAGTAGAAGGTTTAGGATGGAATTTTGAAAAGAACTTAAGTTTTAGACACTTAATTCTAATTGCTTTTCATTTGGAGTTATGCTTTTGACTGGAACTTTCGGAAGTGCCACTTGGAGTCCTTGTCCGCAGAAGAGGAAATACTGATATGTATCATAATTCCTTTTCAGCAAACTTTAAGATGCCACTCTATGGGAACAAACACTTTCTAAGCATTGTATCTTCCAGCAACCCCACACAGATTTTGTTCCATAATCAGTAGTAATTGGTATAACACTGACTTTTGTATAACCCCTCCTAGTGCTACAACACATCCTTTATATCACTATCCTTCATATCACCCCCTGCTTGATTGGTCCTTTTTGTCACATTTTGATGTTTGCAAGTTTTAGTCATCGCCAAAACAAGGAAGCACAAAGGTATATGTAAGTTTTCTTGGCAGCAAAGGGATATCCTAACTTTGCCGTAGGATTGGTCTATTTTAATTATTTTAGTCATTTGAATCCAATCCCTTGTATTGCAGAAGACATGTTTTCCTCTGAAAAATCCTCAACAAGGTTTAATTAGCAACAACTGTAGTCTGCTGATTGCCTTCACACAAACATTATGTTTATTCCTAAATGAAAATAGTATAATCGCCAAACTGCTTTGAACTCCAGAAGTATAGTAAGAATGCAAAAAGCAGAGTGAACACATCAGATACCCAGCTGTATACAATCCAAAGGCCATCAGTGTTCTTAATCAGACATTGGCATTTTTCATTTTTCCCCATGACCAAGCATATATTTGCAGAGCATTTAAAATCTCCCTAGCTCCAATATTTCAGGATGACAGAAGCTGGCTTGCAATAGAAAAGTATTGCATGGTTGATTAATGCTTTGATAAATGATTCAAAAGCTATCGTCCTCCTACTTTCTGCACTGCATAGCTCTTCAGGAAAACCATTTTATGTCTGCTCTTGTAACTCGCATGGACTATGTGAGCTGAGAGGTTTGTTTTTTTCCCCCCCAACTCTATGCTAGGATGAACACAAAAGTAATACATTAAGATCAAATATATTAATTAATGCCTTTGAATCATCTCTAGGAAATTAGATGGGAACTTGAGATACTATAATTAATGATGACAATATTTAAGAAAGCACGTATGTCTGGAGTTGACTTAGAAAGGACATGAGAAGAAGAGAGTAGAGGTGATTGGAAAGTGGGATTTATCTTCTGCAGGAAATTTTTGGTGGTTTGAAGTATTTCACTCCAAATTGGAATGAAAATATGATGTTTTGAAATTGTAGTGCATTTGAAATTGCACTGAACACAATGCAAAAATCAACTTGGAACCCTACCACTTGCACTCTTT
>NW_005842253.1:279463-284226 GCF_000455745.1 Alligator sinensis
ATATTTTCTTTGCAGTCCTGAAACTTCTACCTTATGTTTATCTGACTGCAGTCCCACACAGCACACCTGGAAGGAGAGGACAATCAGGACATTGTTTCATGTACCTTTTGATCAAGCACGGGCAAAACCCCAAATAACCTTCAGCCCCGAATACCTTTCCTCCAAATTTGAAGGATTTTGTTCCTTTTGGACCAGCATGGGTAAAATTAACCATGTAGTGTAAGGGCATGACCACATAAATTAGTTACTGCAAGGTAAAGTAAGTATGGATCTACTGGGTATTAGCAGCACCGTAGCACTCTTTCACTGAGGGCTAAGCTAAGACAGCTTAGCTTCCATTTACCATAGGGTAAGAGCATACACATGAACAGATACTGAGAAGAAGCTGAAATACAGTAAATTGCTGTCACTTTGTAACTCTCGATATAAAGTTGATATACTTATGACCTAAAAAAGCATACAAGAGAGCAAGATTTGTTGGAGAGAGAGAAAAATAAGGAGCAATTGGCAAAACATACCTAGATTTGAACCTCATTAGTTACACTGGGTAAAACATAATCCATTATGTACAGCACAGGGCTGTCCAACTTGTGAGTTGTGGGCCATACCAGCAGTGGCTGTGAGCCACAGGGGCCACATGCCCCCTCACCCAACTGTACACAGCATCCAGGTGTCCCCCTGCTGCTCTCTCTCCCACTCCAATGCATCAAGGACCTCACCCCCCAGGTTCCTGCACCTTCCCTGCTGCACCGTGCTCCCCGCTGCTGTTCCCTGTACTCCGCTGATCTGGCTGCTGCTCCACCCCCCCCTCCCTGCAGCCTGTGCCTGGGTGTTTTGACTCACCCTTAGGTCTCCAGCTACAAGCTCCCCTACTACATCACCATGAAAAGCCTTCATATCAGAGACCATCTGCAGGGCACAACATCAATTTTTATTGGTCCTTGTAGAAAATTTATAAGCAATGCTGCAAATTCTTCAGCATTAGCTGGTAGCACATTATTTACTACCAAGACATATTTACAGACTCCTCCTTTATAGGGCACTTTTATAAATAGCTTCCTCATTCAGCCAAAGTCTCTTTGTCCATATCTTCAAGGATCCCACACGTTCCTTGAGACAAATCTAAGATTTTAAGATCACTCTGGTATCTTCTACCTTCACAGGTCAAAATGACTGATTGATGATTTGTATATCCTTTGTTCTTGGCATTAGATATTAGCTCACATAAATCAAATCTGTATTAGCTACTCAATGGGTCCAAATGGATTTTCCCTCAGAAAAAAAATATTTTAACCCATTTTTCATTTCCTGCAACTACAAAAGTTTGTTCAGAATCAAACTTCCTGTCATAGGCTCCTCATTAAAGCATCCATCTTCCCAAAAGCTGGTTTCTAGTTTTACCACACCCAAAGGCACTTTCCAGTTTACTATCCTTTCACCTAGATTCCTTTACACCTTTCTGTTGCCCAGCCAATGGGAGACAAGATAATAACTAATAATGTTAATAAAGTTATTATTGTTTTTGCTATTTATTTGTTAAATATTCCCCACAGTGAATTAGAGTTTATATTTTCGGTCATTCATAATGCATGTTATTTCTTTGCATGTCACAAGGGTAAAGGAATATTAATAACATTGGCTTTATGTGCAAATTATCCAAAAATAATTTCCATACCCATCCAAACAACACAACCGTTGAGGGATGCATCTAATTATTCATGGCATTTAATATTCATTTGTGAGGCTCTGACATTGTTTTTTCACAATATATTGGTTTACATTAACTTCCACTGTATCATACAGGACAATGTAACTTGATGCAACTCAAGGCATCATAACTCATAATGTGCCTACTAGACTGTTTCATGCCTTTGACGTATACCACTAATTTTCAGGAGCAACGATGAGTTGTTTTGGAAAGTACAGTATTCCCTTGCTGGCCCCAGTTGACACATTTTTAATTTCATTGAAAGCTGGGGAATGGATTATTTCATGCCTAATGTGAAAATGAGCACATTGTCTTTAATAGTTGAATAATCAGAGGCTGACAGGGAAAATGCTGTTGGAAACACCAGTTCTAAGATTATCATAGGTTTAGTGTGATATTAAAATAATCAAAAGAATGTACATGAAATTCAGATATAGTAACCAATAAACTTAAAATCTGTTTAACTTCCAAAGTGATATTAAAAGAATCTTGACACGAAGATGGCAGCAGCCATCTGACATGAAGATGGCCATGAAAGCTATGTATCGGAAATGGCTCTCTCTGACTGCTAATGACGAGAGAAACATTCCTTGACTTCAGCACTAGCTGTCTGAAAAGACAATTATGCGTGTTCATGGGTTCAGGTTTGTGCACATGTATGTAGTGAGGTAGGTGGTCCCTCTAAAGAGCATTTCTTGGAAGGAGCTGACAGCAGAGGCAGAAGGCTAATCAACAACTCCTTTGCCCATGTCCCCTACATCTGTACAATGGTTGCATTAGCCCTCTTCTATACAAGAGTAGCTGGAGATTGTGGCAGAAATGCCACCGTCGGTGCCCCTCTCCAGAGACCTCTCTCTGCCAGCCTGAAAGGCTGGTGTTGAATCCCTCAGGGCGGGGATCTCCCTCCCTTGTCTACATGACAAAAGCCTGGGGCCTGGGAGGCGGATGCTCTGGTCACCTGGGCAGGGGGGGGAAAAGCCCAGCCCTGCACACAGGCCCAGGTAGCCAGGGATGCTTGGCAGATTGGTTGGCTTGTGGCCAGTATTGGCAGCTTCGATTGGACCGGGCTGCTGAGGTCAGAGGGAGGATAAAAGGGCCTGGTCCAGGAAGAAGGCAGCCATTAGCCATGCGGTCATCCAGGTGAATCTGAAACTGGCTCTCTCCTCATCACCGCGTGCTCCAAGTGTGACCTGCCTCCTGAGGAAACTCCAACCACCTCTGGATGATGCGAGTGAGTAAGCTACTCGAGATCCGATTAGATATTTAGCTTACAGTAATTCAGATGCATGTTTAAACGGCTACCTCAGCCACCCTGGTTTGCTCTATGGGATTCCTCTGATATTCCTCTGATATTGTTCTACCTTTTACCCTGTTTCTGCCCTACCCCTGTAATCAATAAAGTTCTCCTTTGTGACCGGTGTGGGAGACTTATTGAGGGGTGGGTCTAAATTATGCCAAGGAGGCCCCTTAGGTCTGCGGACCAAGGGAGGCTTTCCTAATCAGTCCCTGACTTGGGAAGTGCCCCAAGTGCTTATATTGGGTCTAGTACCTATTGGACTATCAGGCCTGTGTTCTCCAAGGTGCACAGAGCCAGAATTGAGTCCAGAGCCTTGGATGGTGGCAGTGGGAACCCCAGGTTAGCGGTGTGCTCCTGGGAAGGGGTCAGCCAGACCTGAGGCACCCCAAGGGAGGCACTCGGAGCCTGGAAGGTGATCGGGTGCAGGGAGGTGGGCGGCTCAACGCAGGAGCGCCCCCTACTGGCCTGCCACACGTGGTGGTAGAGGTGGGATCTGAATACCCTGCTGTATTGGAGGCATAATTTGGGAAAAGGAATAGAGTCACTGAAATCCCTTGAGCAAACAATTTCTAATTTGGCATCGGGTCGACTGGATAGTGTAGAGAGTCAGGATGGCGGACGAGTATGTCCGGATGACTGTGCCCGAACTGAAAGAACTGGCAAAAGAGAGAGGCCTTCACGTGACGGGAAGGCTAAAGAAGGATGAGCTGATTAAACTCTTGTATACCGGCGAGTCAGGAACAACGTCAGCTTCACAATCGTCAAGTCCTGAGGCCGACCCAGGAACACCCACTCGCTCGCCAAGCCCGGAGGCTGCCGGGAGATCACCCTCCGAGAGGGAGCAGCAGAGACTCCATGAGATAGAGCTGAAAAGGATGGAGTGAGAAGAAAAGAAGGAACAACGACGGCTGGAGGAGAAAAGGATGGAGCTGGAATCCCAGCGTGAGAAGGAGCAGCTGGAAGTGAAAAGGATGGAGATGGAGGCCCAGCATGAGAGGGAAAGGGAACAGCTGGAAGAGAGGAGGATGGAGAGGGAAGCCCGGTTGGAGGCACAAAGGATGGAGCATGAGCAGAAAAAGCTGGAGGCTCAGCTCCGTCTGCAGACCAATGGGGGAAACGCGAACCCTCCACAAGCGTCCGGGGAACAGCTTAAACTGGACATCTCCACCTTCGCTTGCTACCGAGAGGGAGACGATCCTGCGGTGTTCCTAAGCAACTTTGGAAGACAAGCCCAGTGGTGTAAGGTGCCGGAGGAAAAGATCACGATGTACTTGTCTGCTCTGGTAGAAGGCAACCTGGTAGAGGGTGACATGGCTGTGGTCCTGAACAGCCTGCCCTCAGACGCAGCTGATGACTATAATGCCTTCAAAGCTGCAATGTCTAAAAGGTTCCAGTTAGGACCAGATTCTTTTCGGAAAAAATTCCGGAATACGTGCCCACAACCCGGAAAGTCATTGACTGATTATGTGGCTCTGTTGGACGACACATACATTAAATGGTTAACCGAAGCCAAGGTTGACACTTTAGATAAGTCACGCTATCTCATGGTGCTGGAACAATTCTACTTTTGGTGTCCGAGAGAGGTTAAGACCTTGGTCAGGGACAGGGACCCCAAAAATGCTTACGAGGCCGCGGAAATTGCAGACCGACTGTTGCTAAACCGTGAGAAGTCTCCCTACTCTGGGAAGGAACAAAATGGGTTCCAAAGAGGGGGGAAGGGAGGCCCAGGTCAAAAAGGGGAAAGAGGGCCACCTCCTG
>NW_005842253.1:286261-290388 GCF_000455745.1 Alligator sinensis
CCCTCGGTTGGGGAAACCCGGGGGGCCCGGGAGGAGCCGGTCATGTATGGGGACTGGGATGGCGAGGCAGGGATCGAGGAACTCCACCTGCCGGACCATCTGCCCTCCCAGGACAAGAACCAGCTGCTCGCAGCACTCAAGGACTTCGAGACTATGTTCTCCAATAAACCAGGTAAAACGGACCTGGCGGTACACTCTATAGAAACGGGCAGCCATCGCCCTATATACTCCCGACATTACCCAGTTAATGAGAAGGTGAGGAAAGAAATAAAATGGGAGATCGCAGAGATGGAAGAGTTGGGGGTAATTCGGCCTTCAACGAGTCCCTGGGCCAGTCCGGTGGTACTCGTCTGGAAGCAGGATGGGACCATCCGGTTCTGTGTGGACTACAGGAAGCTAAATGCCATTATCACCCCTGATGCGTACCCTATGCCCAGGATGGACACGTTGCTAGATCGCCTGGGCCCAGCCAAGGTCATCTCTACTCTTGATCTGTCTAAAGGGTTTTGGCAGATGGCACTGAACCCGGATGCCATAGCCAAGTCTGCCTTTACCACACCTATAGGGCTATATGACTTCACATTTCTACCTTTCGGTTTGCGCAACTCGCCCGCCTCTTTCGAGAGACTGATCAATAATCTGCTGCAAGGATGTGAGCAGTTTGCCATGGCTTACATCGATGACATCGCCATCTTCAGTCAGGATTTCGAGTCGCACCTGACTCACCTGACCACCGTGTTAGGTAAGATCAAGCAAGCTGGTCTTACTGTGAAAGCCAAAAAGTGCCAGTGGGCACTATCGGAGGTAGTCTACTTGGGTCATCGTGTGGGTGGAGGTCATATTGCTCCCTTGTGGGACAAGATTGAGGCCATCAGGGACTGGCCACCTCCACAGACCAAGAAGCAAGTCAGAGCCTTCCTTGGCCTGGCGGGTTACTACCGAAGATTTGTCCCGGGGTTTGGAGCAACCGCAGCACCACTGCACAAGCTGACCAAGAAGGGCAGCCTGGACCTGGTGGTCTGGAAGCAGGGGTGCCAGGAAGCATTTGACACCCTCAAGGCTGCCCTGGTCAAACAACTGATCCTGAAGGCACCGCTCCATGATAAACCCTTCTACGTGGCAACGGATGCCTCCGACGTAGGACTGGGAGCTGTGCTCTTACAGGAGCACCAGGAGACACGGCACCCTGTGGTGTACCTCAGCCGGAAGCTAATCCCTTGGGAGAGGAGCCTGTCCTCCATCGAGAAGGAGTGCTTGGCCATCGTCTGGGCCCTGAACAAGCTGAAGCCCTATTTGTGGGGACAACAGTTCACTGTCCTGTCAGACCATGCCCCGCTGCTGTGGTTGCAGACCATGTAGAACACCAATGCCAAGCTGCAGCAATGGGCCTAACAGCTGCAGGAATTTCATTTTACTGTTGAGCACATCAAGGGAAGCCAGAATGTGATAGCGGATGCCTTGTCACGAAAGGACTCTGGGTAGTGGGTCCTCTGGACTCAGGCCTAGTGAGGAGATCACTAGTGTAAGGCTGCCATCAGGTTTTATGGTTTCTGTCTGTTATTGTCATAACTCGTGTCACGTTCCAGCTTTTTTTTCCTTTTCCTTCTTCTGGCATCCCGTGGGAACTCCCTGACCCAACACGCCCAGACCCACAGCCCTGACAGCCCCGTGTCCGAGCTTTTAAAGGAGGGGGGGAAGTGTGGCAGAAATGCCACCGCTGGTGCCCCTCTCCAGAGACCTCTCTCTGCCAGCCTGAGAGGCTGGTGTTGAATCCCTCAGGGTGGGGATCTCCCTCCCTTGTCTACATGACAAAAGCCTGGGGCCTGGGAGGCAGATGCTCTGGTCACCTGGGCAGGGGGGGGGAAAGCCCGGCCCTGCACACGGGCCCAGGTAGCCAGGGATGCTTGATAGATTGGTTGGCTTGTGGCCATTATTGGCAGCTTCGATTGGACCGGGCTGCTGAGGTCAGAGGGAGGATAAAAGGGCCTGGTCCAAGAAGAAGGCAGCTATTAGCCATGCGGTCATCCAGGTGAATCTGAAACTGGCTCTCTCCTCATCACCGCATGCTCCAAGTGTGACCTGCCTCCTGAGGAAACTCCAACCACCTCTGGATGATGCGAGTGAGTAAGCTACTCGAGATCCAATTAGATATTTAGCTTACAGTAATTCAGATGCATGTTTAAACGGCTACCTCAGCCACCCTGGTTTGCTCTATGGGATTCCTCTGATATTCCTCTGATATTGTTCTACCTTTTACCCTGTTTCTGTCCTATCCCCTGTAATCAATAAAGTTCTCCCTTGTGACCGGTGTGGGAGACTTATTGAGGGGTGGGTCTAAATTATGCCAAGGAGGCCCCTTAGGTCTGCGGACTAAGGGAGGCTTCCCTAATCAGTCCCTGACTTGGGAAGTGCCCCAAGTGCTTATATTGGGTCTAGTACCTATTGGACTATCAGGCCTGTGCTCTCCAAGGTGCGCAGAGCCAGAATTGAGTCCAGAGCCTTGGATGGTGGCAGTGGGAACCCCAGGCTAGCGGTGTGCTCCTGGGAAGGGGTCAGCCGGACCTGAGGCACCCCAAGGGAGGCACTCTGAGTCTGGAAGGTGGTCGGGTGCAGGTTGGTGGGCGGCTCAACGCAGGGCGGCCGCCCTACTGGCCCGCCACAGAGATGTCACTCATAAAGGCTGGTTCTTTACTCTAGGGAAGGGATAGTAGACAACGGTAATTTCACAGTCTGAAGGTTTGCCTCTACTTAGATTCACCAAGCACTTTCACAAGAGTGATAGCTTGATTGTTGAGAAGGAGATGTGTGGAGTGTGCAGTAACAATGTGATAGACATAGAGAGGAATATTCAGACAAGAGCTAAATGAATCAAGAAAGAGGAAGGGGGGAAGATAGCTATAAACACTGTCATACCCCAAAGAGACAAAATGAAAGAAGCAGCAGGTATGGCTGTAACCAGCCTGAAAGGCAGGGAGGAGTGGAATAGAAAACAAGTTGAAATAAGCAGAGGTAGAATACATGTTACCGGGCCACATTCCAAATTCAGGGAAGGCTATGGAAGTTTCTAGTCCCAAATGAACCTTCAGTTTAAAGACAAGGGAATACAAACGCTAAATATAGGAAGAAGAACAGGAGGGGGAGGGACAGAGGAGGAGGGAAAGAAGAGAGAGATTTTAAATTTTCAATTAAAAAAAAAAGATGTGGAACAAGCAGCAAATGTGTCAAACATCACCTCGATCACTTCACATCTCTTGCATACTGTTTGGCTATGTAGACTGTTTTAAAAGAAATTAAACAAGTCTAGGTGGAGAGGAAGCTGCACACAGAGTAAGATCTATTTATCTTTCATTTACAGGTCAGATCCACAGCTTGATTAGCATGGTAAAGCTCTATTGAAGTCAATAGAGCTATGCCAATTCAGACCACCCATGGATCTGTTCTCTTGAGGCTTTAAAAAAATACAAATACTTATTAATATTAAATTGTGAAATGAAACACTCAAAAATGAGGAAATGCCAGAATTAAGGTTGTTTATGCAAATTAAACTCTATTTATGGATGAACTATGATAGCATATTTAATTAAATAAAATTATCCACAATTGTTTTCTTTTGCCCCTTTACTTTTTACCCCTTCCATTTTCTTTTAACAATTCCACAACATTTCTAAACTTCGCCAATGGTTAAAAGTGATGAGTAGCAAGTTATTTTTTCCCTTAACCAATCTGTCACTTTTCCAAAATTTAAGACATTTTTGAAAGCTACAGAATGAAAAAAAAGGGGTGGGGAGGGGAAGTGGTTAAAACCAAACCAAATTCGAGCTCTAGACATTCATTTTTACTGTATTCAGTGATAAAAGAGGAAGATGGAGGGGGAAAACTGGAAAAAAGTGTAAGTTCAAAATGTCAAAATCTTTTCCATTTTGAAAATACAACTAAAACATTCAGTAAAAACAAACCATTTAATTTTGCTTTATTTGGAAATTCCCCATAAAAAAATAAGAATTGACCCTTTCTGCAAAAAGTTTTTGCAATAATCATAGTTTCATAGTAGCTAGGGTCAGGAGGGACCTGAACAGATCATCTAGCCTGACCCCCTGCCACAGGCAGGGATGAATTCTTGGGTTAAC
>NW_005842253.1:290419-296923 GCF_000455745.1 Alligator sinensis
GTTCACAAGACCCCAGACAGGTGATCATCCAACCTCCTCTTGAATTTGCCCAAGGTAGGGGTGAGGACCACCTCCCTGCGAAGTTGGTTTCAGATTTTGGCCACCCTAACTATAAAATATTGCCTTCTTATCTCCAACCTAAACCTATTCTCCATCAGCTTATTACCATTGTTCCTTGTCACCCCAGGGGGTGCTGGGGAAAAAAGGGCTCTGCCTACTTGCTGTTGATCCCCTCTGATGAGTTGTAGGCAGCCACCAGGTCCCCCCTCAGCCTCCTCTTGCTGAGGCTGAACAGGTTCAGGTACCTCAGTCTCGCCTCGTAAATAGCTTAGGCATAAATCTCTGCACTTCAGCTTCAACACTTTTTAGCCATAATCTTTTAAATGCTCTTTTCCTATGTCTTTCAACCTTCTATCACTCAATATTATACTGGAAAGTAAGTGCTCTTTTTTTCCAAGCAAATAGGTAGGATTTGAAAGAAGTAGGACTAGTGTATTGCAAAACATAGAAGCCTTGCTTGCATGAGTTGTCTTGCTTTCATTGTCTCTGTGCCTTGCAGTCACAGGACAGGTTAAACAAAGAAGAGACTTGGGTATAGCAGAGAACAGCGATCTTTTTTTTTTCCTGTATGGATTGGCCTTCTAGCAGGCCAGACTCCATGGCCCTTTGGAATTATATGGTTTAGGAAGCTATAGCTAAGTGCGAACTCCATTTAAGAGATATTTTGGGTAGCATCTATCCAGGCCATATCTAGAGTATAAGAGCATCTTTCTGGCATAGCTATATTAGTTCTCTGTACTGGCAAAGCATGGCTTTTGTGGATATAGTTTAGACGGACAAACCTCTTATGACAACACAGCTTTCCAGGTCTCTGTGAATGAAAGGCTAGTACAAATACGCTAACAGTGTCTGTCAGCACACCTACATTGTTCTTGGATCACTCCTCTTCACTTCCCATGCTTGTGCAGAAATATGTAGTGCAATTATGACAAACTGGGCAGTCATTTGAGGTATATTCATTATGGGGACATACAGTATAAAACAAATGTAAAAGGCCGTTTAACCACAAACAAAGTAATGTAAAGGATTGAGTCTGGCTGCTTAACTCTTCAACTCATGAACTGGCTGTAAGAACACATTTCCACCAGTACAGAATAAAAGTAGACCTACTATTAGATTTCTGCTTTAAATCAATGTAAAATTTAAAGGTATTTAAAAACTATGGTAAGTATTATTTAAGTAGCAGATTTATTGACCTTATTACTGGCTCTCTCTCTTGCAGAATGGATTATGATAAAATGTATTTTATATCAAGCTAACAGTACAAATCAGTGAGAAAGTGTTGGGACAAAAATGTACAAAAAGTCACATTTAAGCAAGGAAACTGTGATAAATGGTATTTAATATATCCAAATAGTATTGCAGCCAATTAAGGGTATGTACAGGCATTGAATTTAGATTAACCTAACCAGGGTAAGGTCGATCTAAATGACCAATTGTGCAGGTATTTAGAGTAGTTAATTCAGCCAAAAAATGGTGTGCCTGCTCTAAGATAGTTCAGGAGGTGTACTAACCTAAACTGAAAGAGAGTTAACCCAATCTAGGAAAAGGTTAACTTGATCTCCTGCATGTCTGCATGCATTCCCGGCGGAACCCTGTGGTTAGGAAATCCCAACCACTTAACCCAGCTCTAAGGCTGTGCTGTTCCCGCCCCACCAACCCTGACTAGCCTATACTTTTGCTCCCCAAGCTCCTGTGAACCCACCAATCCGCACTGCAGAACTACCAGCCCCACCACCACATCCCACTAGCCCCTCCCTTCCACCCCAAGTTACTTATATCAGGCTCCCCATACAGCTGATGGCAGCAGTGAACATCTGTACTCACCACTCCAAGTCTATTTTTAGGTGACTTAAAGCAAGGTGTGTGAATATGTAGCAGGTGCCATGAATCGCTGTATGTACCCAAGAACACATTGTATTCCACTACTCTGATATGTCTGTTCTCTCCCATTACCATATGTTTGCGCATATATCCTGCGGGGTATACGCGATTTTACAAAAAAAATGGATGGGTGCAGGCTATACGGGGGTGTGGGCTATCGACGGACTTTTTTTCCCCGCTGGGCCCGGGGAGGCTGGGCTGTGCTGCCGCCGCTGCCGGGGCCAGGGCCAGGGCGGGCTGCGCTGCCACGGGGGCCAGGGCCAGGCTGCGCCGCCACCACTGTGGGGACTGGGGCCAGGGTGGGCTGTGCTCCCACCGCCGCTGTGGGGGCCAGGGCTGGGGCAGGCTGCACCACCTCCCCACTGGGCCCGGTCAAGCCAGGCTGCGCTGCCGTGGGGGCCAGGGCCGGGGCCAGGCTGCGCCACCTCCCCGTGTATACGCCGCCGCAGGGAATAAACAGGTGTGGCGTATACACAGACTAATTTACAAAAATACAATTTTCTACGGGTTATACATGGGCGTGGCTTGCACCCGTGGGTGGGCTGTGTGTGTGAAAATACAGTACTTTTTTTATTATTTATATTAAATCTGCAGAGCTTCCATTTTGAATCGGTATATTGAAATTTTAGAACCTGGCTTGGTAAATTAACTTAGGCATAAATTTATGTTCCAGCTTTTTAAGGCAAAGACAGACGCTTGTATTTGTAAGTGTTTGGACATGTTTCGCATTCTACTTGTACAAATTATATTTAGATACCCAATATATGCACAAAACAAAAAAAAAAGAAAAAGTGTTTCACATATGAATGTTGGTAGTCAAGGGTTTTAGAATGTAAAACTTAAGGCCCTTGTTACGTGTTGATTCTCTTAGTGTTAGCTTGGAGTTTGAAGCTGTCACACCTTTAGTCTAGAAATCTTCTCTGACTGTTCCCTACCTACACAGCTGTGACTTGTCACTAGAGTCCTGGTGAGCACGAAGGTCCCTTTCAACCATACTTCTATGATTCTCTATGGTTTAACTGTTCTCTACCTGCTGCAACAGCAGCCTTCTAGACTGTAGGGAGGAGAGGAAGGTGGAAGGGCCCCTTTTGAGTGAGGCTGAAGGACTTGGTGGGGAACTATGTGGGGGGTCACTGCCTGCCTGGCTCCAGGTGCCCATGTGCTCTGGGTTCACTATTATACATGTCCAGGCACCACTCCCAGTCACACCCATCTGAGGCTGTTCCCAGCACCTGGACAACTTCAGTCGGGGTGGAGGGGAGTGGGGTTTCAAGCTGGAGTGCCATAACTTTGAGCCACATAACAAATTATTTAAGCCATTTACAAGTGGTAACATGCAGACAATCCAGGAGTTAAAGCTCCGGGAGCCACCCAAAATTAATGTGGAACTAAAGGCCCTAATTCTAATTTCAAGACACACTGCAGCAGACTCTGAAGGCAGATTCTAGTCTATGTCCCACTTTCAGGGCAGAATCTGACCAGACACAGATCTATGGCCAGAATTTGAAAACAATTCAAGGCCAAATCTGAAGTTTACTGAAGTTGTTTTGAAGATATCCATTGATTTCAGTGGGATTTGCATCAGATCCTCACTGTATATCTCTAGGGACAGACAACAACTGATTGCCAGTCTCTTTATAACAACACTTTGTTTATTTAAAGACTGCTGTCAGCTCCCCCCTAAATCATCTATGGATTAAATAATCCCAGTCCTTCCAATTTTTCCTCCTACATCAAGTCTTCTAGGTCTTCTTCCTTTTGGAATCTCTCCATTTTAATGTCATGTACAATAGGTTGCAGTCTAAATATAAATATTCACAGCACCCAAAACTTCTATTTAAAAAAAAAAAAAAAATCGAACTTGTTCTCAAATAAAGTGAGTGACAAAATAGTGTCTGACCTGACATATTTTCTTTACTCTATTTCCATTTCCATACGTAAGCTCATTTTTTCTGTATGTTTAACCAAAAAGGAAATCCTTCTCCCACCCTCAGATGACCTCATATGCCAAGTAGTGGCCCACAGCAATTTTGTGGTAGGTTTAAAACAATCATGATCAGAGAATTAAAACATGAGCACTGCAATAGCTTTCATATTCATGCCAACAGTGCTTCTATAATGATACAAGATAATGAGATTCACTCAGTAAATGAATCAGACTTTGCTTCTTGGAAGTTATTTCAATGTACAAGTTCTAATTGCCATAAAATAAAATATAAATCAGAATTCCTCTCCAAAGAATTGATTTCCAGCATTTTCAAGTCAATAGGTTAAATGCAAGGCACTAAGTTAAAAAGCTCTTTGACCTATTGTCAGGCAAATCCCATTAATTTTCACCATAGCAGTTCCTAGGAATGATTATAATTGGCAAGAACCTCTCTTGTTAAATTCTAAAAGAATGCACAGCCAGAAAGCAATGGATTGCAATTTAGCCCTTGGGACTTGCCCTGTATGTAATTAAGAGGTCCGAATCCAATCACTGCAGACACTCCTGGAGTCTGATTGGTCATGTGTTTGCTTAGTTGTCATGTCACTGTCTACTTACAATGAATACAGATCTTATACTCTTGTGAGTAAAATGGAATTAGGAATGACTGTAAGAGAGGAGTTAAAAAACAAGTCATAAGTAGTCTGAGAACCCTTTGTCACTTACATAATCTTTGCAAAATTAATCTGAAGTTCTAAGCCACCTGTGCATCCTTCAATGCACATGCAGAAAATGGAAAGTTTTCTTTCCTGCTTTATCAATGGTTATTAGGGCTGTGCAAAATTTTGCCACTGGCTGTTTCGTTTCAACACTGTTTTAACTCGTTTCAAGCTCGAAACAGTGAAATTGAAATGAAACGAAGCACCTTGAAATAGCTTCAAAACTAAATGAGGGCAGGCGAAACATTTTGAACTTCGAATCTGAAGCTGGGCTTGCCTGCAGGGAATCAGAAAGTAAGGAGAGGGAGAGGTAAGAGAGGAGAAGGACTGCTCTGATATTGACTGTGCAGCTGGCCAGTGACTGTGATCCTTCCCTGAGGTCCCTTTCAATTCCTGTGCTCTGGGGGAGGGATGGAAAAACAGCATAAAAAGCAGCATTGTTTGAACTGAGCTGCTTTCTGCCTTGGGGTCAGGTACTGAGCTGTCTTCCAGCAGCTCAGCAGTGTCAGACAACAAAGGCTACCATTCATTTCCTACTTGCTAGCCTAGCAAGTGGAATTCAGCAATACTTTTTGCTTTCTTTCTTTTACCCCTTTATTTAATTATTATATTCATTGATTATTTTAATTTTATTCCTTCCCCAAAATCCTCTTTTTGTTTTTGTTAGTCTATTTTGATTCTTTTCAAATCTGTGCTTTCATTCACAGTCTGCATTCCATTCACTGTGCGGGAAAACACAGCATAATTAAATTGCATATTATAAAATAGAATTTATATAGGAACACATACATAAATAAAAAAATATAAATGTATTACATAAATACATACATACAAACAAATATACATTACAAATACACATACATACAATTATCTTATCTACATATATTACATAAATTAGATAACATTACAGAAGAAGAAATAGATTTTCCAGCACACCGAGACAAAGACAAGACACTATGAAACACACCATGAAGTGTGCTGCAAAGGCAGCTGGCAAGCCTTCAGGGCAGGGCAGAAGCCGGGGTAGAGGGAGAGCTGCATGTCCCTTCCCCCCACCAAACTGAGACACAGCCTCTTTGCTACAGCAAGCAGGCATGAAGCTTCCACTAGTTCTATAGGCAACAAGGAGAGGGGAGTAGTGACAGTGCCACTGCCTGTACCTGAGTCTGGTGGCTCCAAAAGCACCAGCCATTACCCCCCCCCCCCCGACAGCAGAAGCAGCTACACCATCATGACAGTCTCCTCCACCTCCATTTCACTTCCCATGCAGAGCCTTCCAGTGCCAGAGGAAAAGCTGGATCTGGATCTGAATGCCATAGCAAGGGAAATTCTGGAGAAGGAGGTAGAATCATCTGAGTTTGTGCTCCACACCCCTCAAATTTTCCCTAGACCCAGGTCTCCTTCCCCAGAAGGCACTTCAGAGGAAGCTGAGGTAGAGGTTGTACAGGCAAGTAGCTCAGCTAAGTCCGCTCCTCCTGTTGCTGTGCCTCTGCCTGCTGAGGAGGGGGAAATTGCAGCATCCACACATGCACCTGCACCCCAGAAGCAAGAGGGTAGTATGGTCTGGGATCATTTTGAGCTGGCAGATGATCCCACATATGCTATCTGCCTGCAGTGCTGAGCCAAAACCAGCTGGAGCAAGGGAACAAAACACATGAGCACCACGGGGATACAGATGCATCTCTGCAGGCACCACCCCTTTGCCCTTGCTCCTCCTCAGCCTGGCACCAGTGGGAGCATGCCCAAAGGGAAATCCCCCTCTCACTCCAAACCCCCTGTCCCCACAAAGCAGAGGGCAGCCATCCTGGAACAGTGGGGGAAAAGGCAGACAGAAAGGGGGTTGCAAAGGTGAGCAAAATCACCCAGAGCATTGGGGAGATGCTTGCTGTGGATAGCCAGCCCCTCTCCTTAGCT
>NW_005842253.1:297008-306577 GCF_000455745.1 Alligator sinensis
TATGAGGCATGCAGGGAGTACTTGAGGAAGGAGCTGCACAAGGCAGGTCTACAGGTGGCCTTACACTTCACCTCAGACATCTGGAGCAGCCAGGGTGGAGATCACACCTACCTCTCCCTCACAGGGCACTAGTGCAACCAGTCAGGCCGTTGGTAGGCTCTCCTTGAAGCCAAGGTGATGGATGAGTTTCACATGGCAACAGAGACCATGGGGGCCATGAACTGCTTGTTGCAGGGGTGGCTCGTTGGGCAGGGTGAGCTCACCTGTGGGTTCATGGTCACTGACAGTGGGGCCAATATGACCAACTTTGTCTGCCAGTCCCATGTCCTTAGACCAACACCCCTATTACCTATCCCCGGTCAGCTGACCAGAAGGATGCAGGGTCCTGCCTGGGCAGATCTAACCCCTGGGGCTGGCATGAAGAGTTCTCTGGCAGCTGCTGGAGAAGAAGCTCCTGCAGGAGAGGAAAGAAAGGCTCTGTCACAGTTTGGCTGCCTGAGATACTGCTGGTGCTACTGTGCTGCTTACTAAGTTATAACTTATTACCTGTTATTATTTAAACTGGTGGACCAGCTGAGGCTGTAGGGGAGGAGGAGGAGACCTCAATGGGGCACACTACCATGTCATGTGGAGGCCCCAGCACCAGTGAGGGAATGCCTTAACACACAGTCACACGTCATGAGCTTTGCTTGTCAGCAGCTTGAGGTGCAGTTTCCCAGAAACCCCTGTACTTATCTCCTTGAAACTTGGCAGGTTTTGTGGAGTCAGCAGGAGCTACCACACCTGATGTGTTCATTCAAAACTGCTAAAAAATGACAAAGTTATAGGCAGTTCTGTGATTCCCCATTATAGCCTATGGGTAAAACAGAAACAGAGTCAAAACAGCGAAACAGTTTCGACAAAATGAAACAAAACAGTGCTTCAAAATGAAACAAGACTTGAAATGAAACACTGTCCCATCAAAATAGTGAAATGGATGTTGAAACAAAATGGTGCTATTTCATACAGCCCTAAAGTTATGTGGGGTTTTTTTAGCAAACTAGATGGTCTTCCTACTCTATGGATGGCAGGTACACTATTTATAAAACAATACTGATCATTTATAGACACTGAAATTGAATCAGAAGAAAAAAAGTTTAATATGGCCAGAAAAAGAGAGGGAACCAAATAGGAACAGAAAATTTAGGACGAGGCTTGTAGGGTTGGGCTTAGACAATGAATTCTAGTTATAAACAGGCATTTATAACTAGCTCTTGTTAATATGAAATAGGCTCAATCTGATTCTAATTTAGGCCTGTCTATTATATCAATGCAATAAACTGACCAAACCAAAGCATCCACCCCTGAAATTAAGTTATTTGAACTAATAGTTTAGCCTTGGTTTAAATGAGCCTCATGCAGCAATTCACATTAACCATCTTTAATCAGCACATTAACTGAATCATCATCTATCCAGCCTTGACGAGACAAAACAACTGAGAAGTCTGGTTGCCATAAGAGATTAAGGGCATGTCCACAAAGTTCCTATTTTCTCATTGAGGGACATTTCTGAGAATCTCCCATGTGCCCACTCCCATTTCCAAGGTACTAAATATAGAAATGAAGCAGTACAGTTGTCCTGGGGAGCATCCTTCCCTGGCTTTCAGTATATCTGTCTGCAGTGTGTCTAAGAACACTTGCAAAGGGCAGCCCCAGCATTGTATTTCTGGGTTTGGCACAAACAAGCAGTAGTCCCTCCACAAAGTATCAGGGATGTAGTGGAAATACACCCTATCCTTAAAAAAGAATGACTCACACACGCATTCCATTGATTTAACACGTTAAGTGCTTGCCGGATTAGGCCATGAATGAACAGCCAGTTGCTCTTTCTTCAGGCCTATACAGGTTTTAGGGAGGAATTTTCAGAATACAGGTGAAAAACAACGGAGCTGCACATTTGAGCCCGAATTTATAACAGGCTTATACATCCCCGTTTTCATGCCAACACACTCATTTCATGAGCACACATAAATTAGGATGCATAGGGTGAGCAATCAGGAAACGTTGTGCTTGCAAATTGTCCCGCACATTAAAACAGCAAGTGTCATGGAAAAAGATGAGAAAAATCTTCCCATAAATCATATTTGAAATTTGGGGGACAAGACCAGATGACACATGAGCTGATTGGGTAAATCCTGCTGTATTTTTATCTGTCTGTCTGTCTGGCCTTATGTCTGGAATTCCTAATTCATATAACAAATTAAATTGTTTAATTGGGTAAAGCAAATAGGGTTTGGCCTTTAGTTTAGTTTAGCTTCTATAGTAGTTAAAATATTAAACGCTTTAATATGATTCAGCAATCAGCACTAAGCAGCCAGGAAAATGTGTGGAAATTGAGCCAAAAATATCATTTGTGACCATTTATATGATAAATTTAGTTTCTCTCCTGCAGGACAATATCATGGTACAGAGTAAAAATTCTCAGATTTCTTCCCTTCTCAAATGTATTCAACTAATTCTTTTTCAGAATTCTTACTCTACAAGTTGCTCACCAGAACTGTAGCAACCATTTTCTCTGAGCATTCAAAAATAGTGTTTGCACTGCAATGCTTATATGAAAGTACTTGGTCAAACAACATAGTGCTGTTTTGACCTCAGATTCAGTAACTTGAGAACATTTAGCTGCCCTTTAAAACTTTGTTTCCACTTGTTTGTAATGTACATTTTGTGACCGCATTTTCCTATGAAGCCCTTCTACTGAAAATTTTAAAAGATTTTTAAACTTAAAAATGGCATAGGCACTGATGCAGCATATTTAAAATCAAGATGATTATCTGTGGACATGTTTTGGAGAGTTCAGTCAGCTTTGGGCATGAACAACTTGAAGTCAGGGAGAACAGATCATGGCAAGTAATCTTGACCTCTTTCATTAACAAAAATTACAATTTCCTTTAAAAATACAGAGGACTCAGTTGAGCTGAACCTTAAGCCCCTATCACATGTTACATATACAATAAACATTGTGTTAACTAGCATTTAACTAACTGGAATACTCTATTATCCGGAATTTCCAATATCCCCCAATACAGATCCTCACTTTAGCAACCAGAATCTTTGCTGTGTCTATCCGGCACGCGCATTAAGTATTTCTGTTGTTTACAGAAAGGGAGGGGAAAAGGGGTCTCCCTGGGGCAGGGCAGGCTGCCACTGAGCTGGGGCAGGGGCAGCACCGGGCTCTTGCTGGCATGGGTGGCTGTGCTGTGCTCCTGTTTTCTTTGATGGGTATAACTCTCAGAAAACCAGTATTTTTAGAACACCGGCACTCCCCCCTACCCCATTCATGCCAGATAACAAAGCTTTTACTGTATTATGCAATTAACTGGTTAATTGTTCAATACATTTAGGACAGTCACATGTACAATGGCATAAAAATGTCCATTCAGGTATAGAGAGACAACCAGCTACAAATTAGTACTTAAAAATGTATAAACAAATGTGTAGCAGGTTTTTATCCAGCTTTAATTTGAACAAGAGGCAGAGCCCTCAGTAAATCTTTCTAATCCTGTAATACACGCAAAGTAAAGAAATGGGAAAGATGCTACATGATTAAGGATGTTATAGTATTGTACCAAAATCAGCTGGAAGAAATTATAACGAAGGAAGAATTGATAATAGTGCAAACCTCAAGTTGAAGGGAGCTCATACAGAAGTCACCAGTGTTTTGCCAAAACAATTTAATATCTTTGTTGATGATCGGGATATCAAACTTAACTGCATATTGATCAAACATGCAGATGATCCCAAACTTAACAGAGCTGCAAAATTTTGGAGGGTGAATTGGAAATCAGGTAATAAGTTCCAGACAAGAAATAATATATTGAACTGGAGGTAAGATAATAAATGTGAATCAAGACTTAAGGAAAACACAGCTCTCACCAGACCTACAGTTACAATATCTGAAAGTCATAAAATTCCTCCAACATGCTTATTTTTATGTTTATTCTCCAACATATACTGAAAACAGAGTGAAGAAACTGCAAACTTTATTCCCTCCTCTTGTATGCCCACAACTACCTTTACTGATAAAATAGCCATATCTTGAACTTTACTTTAGTGAGTTATGAACCTTGGAGGTTTTCAAAACCTGGCTAGACTAAACTTTGGCTGGAATGATCTATTTGGGGATGGTCCTGCTTTGAGCAGGGGGTTGGACAAGATGACCTCCTGAGGTCCCTTCCAATCCTAACTTTCAATTATTCTATGATATGAGTGATTAAGCCACATTATATTTTGGCATACAAATGAATGTATCATGCACCGAGTTAAATGGGTTTAGTGAGAAACAAACGCTCACAGATTTGCCATTTACTGGGTGAGAAATCCTCTTTGCCCATTATACTATCTCATAAAGTCGCAGAGACTGTGAAATGCAATTTAAACTCAAGAATACCATTGGCTCACTGGGTGAAATGAGGTGAATGAAATAACTAAATTTTTATTAACTATTAATTTTGGGAGGCACAGTATTTGAGAGCTTTAGCATGTCCCAGTTTATAGTGGTATGAAAGAACAAAGGACCCAACATAGAGTCACACACTTGAACTCCACACTTGAACTCCTCAGGGACCTTTGGCAATCAAATTAACAAGGCAGCTATGTACAACTAGTCTCTGAAGAATGCAAGGGGTAAATTCCCTCTGTACAGAACCTCATAACCCTGTTGCCCATTCTCCGAGTAGGAAATTAGACATGGGGCCATGCTTCAGTGCCACTGCAAATAGCTGGAAAATGTTCTTTTGAGAAGTATCTGCTTGTATAGTGTTGTTATGTACATATTACCAACACTGTTCATTCACTCAGCTTTGACATATTGATGAATATACTCTTGTGATATCACCTGTACAGGCCTTCTTGTCAAATGCAAAAGACAGAAAGCTAGAATACTGAATATAGCCGTGGTCACTTCTCAAATGAACCAGGGTGTTATTACAAATAATTAAGAACTTATATCTAACCACTGAGGAAAGATGAAGGGTATTACTTAATATGAGAGGCAATAAAACATAAAGAACATGAAGCTATAGGGCTTGAGAATAACATAATTACCAGAAGAGGAAAAATGGATGTCAGTTATTAGAAAAAAGGCAATTAGGCAATTACATAATTTGCCAATAGTGGTTAGATAGAGGAAAAATCTTACTCCTCACAGGACGTTTCACTAGATGACTTATCTACACATGGTCTTAAACTGAAAGTATTTTTCAAACTTAATGTCTATTATTCCATCATTTTAAGTTTACCTGCACAATGAAAAAACCCCACTCATTAAGATGTTTCAGTTCGTCTCATGGGATAAGTCTCTGAGGCCTGAAACATGAGACTTTATATTCCTTCACCTGTCAGTCATGCAAGGACCCTTCAATAACAGGTGTAGTATATGCATAGTGCAGGATCTTATACAATACTGGGAAGCATCTGGCAGTGGCTGAATGAAATGGTTCCTGGGTCTGATCCAGTACAGAAATTCTTCTGTTCCTATTCTTCTGTACCCAAACATGTGTCCCTCCATGAAGGGCTCCAAGCCAGATCCAATGTTTCAAGGTTAATTGACATTTTTTTATTCATGCAGAGAAAGAAGAGATCTGCATATTTATTTTGAAGCAGACAAGCATTTAATTTCAGATGCTCAGGTCTCAAAAAATGGCTGAGGGTATTTTTCTGAAATGTGAATGAGAAAAAGAAAACAAAAAAACAACCAGCAGCTTGGGGCACAGGCAAAAGATGGAAAGTTTTATTCTGATAGAAAATGTTATGAATTACTGAAAGTGGGATGCTTTAATGATAACTGTTTCACAACTTTATTTATAGTTATCAGATTTCCATTCCAAAACATAGCCTAAAGTCATTGCTATGTTAAAATATTACCTAAAGTTTAAAACACTGCAAATTGCCACAACACTAATAAACACCAAATTGCCCTGCACCTGGCTCTGGTCATTCATACCCCTGTAAATTGTATCACTTAACTATGCTCTTTTGGTACCGTTGTATACCCACTTCCAATTCACTTTTTAAATGGGGGTGGCCAGTGGAGGAGAACTGGCCTAGATACATTGGGTCAGTTTGCTTCAAGCTAGAACATAACTATACCTCTCCTGTATCAAGCTAACGTAGGATTTCCCAGACCTGAATTCAAGGCAGAGGCAGAACAGACCCCATGCAATTGCCACTCTCTGTGCATAGTGTGGAAAGTCTTGATTGTGCCCACTAACCTGCTGGAGCAGAGGACTAATGTACTGTGTGGAAGGGAAGTTTGCAGGCTGCATCTAATATGGGGCTGCAGTAAATGAATCCTTCTCAAAGCAATTTGGGAACAGAGGAGAAACTGTGACGGAGTCAGTTCCTCCCTTGGGCTCTTCTTGGACAGTGCATCCTCAGTGAGGACTGTGCTGAAAGGTACACCCCGACCCTTTGTTAACACACTGTTGCTCTAAATATTGTTATACAAGTGTTTGCCCATTCTCAACAATGATTTCCCTTGTGCTGTACATTAGAACAGATCCTGGCATTTACTTACTTGTTTCTTAGTTACTTCAGCTGTTTGGAGATGCATGCTAGAAATGTAAACATGTATTGATTTCTACTTAACACAATCTGTCAATTCAGCATCAGTACATTAGTGCCTGTGCATGTTTGTAATTTTTATTCACACATGGCAGACAGTTACAGATGATGGGGATTTTTTTTAAATACAACATTCGCTTGTCAGAAAATTATACTTGATTGATTTTTTTTTTTTTTATAGGAAGAATTGCTTTTGACAAGTTTCCCATTTTGAAATAGGCTCAAATGTATTAAAATGGAAAGTTCCACTTTTGCATTCAAAAAAAATTTTTATTCAGCAATTTAAGAGTGTAATTTCTTTCTTTTTTATGTCCTTGGCGACAAGGTATTTAGCAGAATTTTCAGATTGATTGGAGTCTGACATGAGTACTTCTGGTATGGCCTCAGACTTGTAACCTCTGGGCTGTCAAGTGTGCACCTTAGCACCTGACCTACCCCAGCCCCCAAGACTATTGTAAAAAAAGTTAAATATAGAAATAAATCCAAACTGAAACAGAACTTAAAAAAAAATGTATTTGGTTCATGAAAATTTCTCAGGTTTTGATCTTTCACTTCACTCCCAACTCCCTGTGCTGTGGGCAGGAGGCAAGTGGCCTGGACCAGCCTGTATGCTGGCTTCAGAGCCAGTCTGGATCGGGCCCTGGGCTGCCCATGCATGGACTGCCAGTCTGGCAAGACACTGTGTGCTGTGCCTGTAGTGATGGGTCTAGCCTGTGTGCTGCAGGCAGTGCAAGTCCCAGAGAAGTGCTGGCACATGCAGCATACAGCACATGGGCCAGACTCAGTGCCACAGATGCTGTATGCAACAGGGCTGTGGAGGGCTGCATGGAACTGGCACTACATGCAGAACCCTGCCACATTCATGGGCCTACCTGGACCAGCCCCAGAGCCAGCACATAAGGTTGGCCTGGCACAGATGCCACATGCACCACATGTCACAAACCAACCCCCTGTGCTGTGAGCTGCCACATATCAGACCAATTGCATGTGCCAGACTGATCCAAGACTCATGGGTTGGATCATATGAGCCAGATCTGGCCTGTGGGCCACATTTGACATCTCTGCTCTACATCATGGGATTCCCTCAGCATGGGCATCTGGGTTTGTTTGCTGTTAACTTAGACTAATGGAAAGTAGTCGATGGATTGTCTTAGCAGTAAAAGATTACTTTTACTTCAGTTCTATGGCAATTAGTATATGTTGACCTTTAGGTTAAGATTGAATACTTTTAGCTTGCATTGTAATAGTTTTAGTAGGCTTTAGGCTGTGTTAAGTTTAGTTTAGGCCAAGATAGCATAAGTGAGTGTGACGACTGTAGGTGCTACAGGGCTTGCTGCCACTGCCCTGAGCATGTTTTCCTACAGGCGGTGACAGGGCGGACCTTGGCTTTGGATCACCTGGTCTGCCAGGAAGCTGGTCTTATGTTTCTCACCTCCCATGACTTTGATGATACTATATTGCTAGAAGGCAATGCCCAGGGTGATCCTACCAGGTCCCAATTCCAGTTCTCTTCTGTGGAGCTCCAAACCTCACCTTTACCACACCCTAGTCTCTTCAGATGGCACTCAGTTGCCTGCAGCCACATCTTAATGCTGCCTGTTGGTCTACTGTTCCACCCTCAGCCACCAGGGTGACCATCAGCTTTAGTTGGGCACACACCCTTCCAGGAGCTGGCCTTGGCCTGCACTCAAATATCCCCCCCCCCGCCCCCCCCCAAAAAAGAAAGCAAAACCTGACTGCTCTCAGTCTCTTTGTCAGACTCAGTTCATGCCCCCTTCACCTGGGGTCAGGCTCTCATGTCCAAATCACAACAAAAAAAAATCAGTTAATCCAGTCACTGCTCTTCACAGGCCTGCCCCGACCTACTCGTGAGCATTCATAATCCCAATGGGATCTCTCCCATGTGCAGCGAGGCTTTAACCTGAAAACAACAATTCTTCTGGCCTCTCCCCTGGATCCTCCGCTGTTACTCTTGTACAGGGATTATCAGAAGCCTTGTGTGGGCAGACCTCCCCCTGCCTCCTTTTCTGGGTTGCACCCACAGCATTTCTCAGGCCGAGTTCACAACTTGCCTGCTGTGATGCTCAGCCACTCCTCTCTCTGCAGCTCGCAGGGAATTGACCCTCCTCTGCTCCCCTCCAGGAGCAGAAATACCTTTGAGCAGCCTCCCTCCTCCAATCCGGAGCGAGATGCTGCTCCTGAAGTGTGGCAATTTCTCTTCCCTTCTTGTCTCCAGCTGCAGCCCTGCCGGCCCTCCACGCTGCAAGTGTTGCTTGCTTTCACTTTCCCTGTCTGTTGCTGCCAGCTACTTTTCTTCTCCTGACCTTCCCTGCCCAGCATGTAAGGCAGCTTGAAGCTTTTCTTTACTCTCTCTCACTCCTTCACAGTGAGGCTATGGGATTTCTGCTTTTTTGACTACTTTTGTCTCATTTTTACCAAGTAATATAGTAAGCCTCTGTTAGATGAGAGAGAGATAAAAGGGGTACAGTGATCTGAGATGCAGTCCTCCGATATTTTTTGTTGAGGTTCCCACTTGCAGGCCTAATGAAGATCCAGAGCCTCTTAGAGCTGCGGGTGTTGTTACACATTACCCTTGTTCTATACTAAGTGGTGTAAATGTTAGAATCAACTTTGAGCAGTCACCAATGACATGCTGAGGCCCTAAGCTATGTCCAGCTTAAGAGGCCCTATTCAATAAAAATTATCCATGAAAAGGGACTTTCATGAAATTTTAAGATGAATTATTGTTATCCTTGCACACATTTATGAACTCAATATGAATAACAACTGTGGAGCCATATATATGTACATAAATGTTGCATACCTCCCAAGGCTGGGGGAGCATGGCAACTACCCATAGGTGGTGGCATCGAGGGTGTGGTGGCAGCAAGCGGGGAGCTCTTGCAGGCAGCCACAGCAGTGTCAGTGGCGGGGGGGGGGGGGGGGGTGGGGGCAGACTTACAACG
>NW_005842253.1:306635-324696 GCF_000455745.1 Alligator sinensis
GGGGGGTGGGGGCGGGGGGGGGGGGGGGGGGGGGGTGACGACTGGCAACTGGCCAATGCTGTCAGCGCCTGCAGGCAATCTCAGGGGGGGCGCACATGCACCCACGTGCATGCCCTATCTGTCGCCAATGTACAAGTATACTTTTGTCATATTAGAATGAAAATGTCCAGTTTCTTTTTTCTTATTTAGAGTCCCCTCATATTGTGAGGTCCTAAACTGTAGCTTATTAGTAGCTAAAGCCTAAATCCAGCTCTGGCAGTCACATGTTATGGCTTAAAGCTATCTCTGAACTGCATAACTGTGACTTGCCCCTAGAGGGCTAGAGACTGTTAATCTGAGCCCCCTCAGCACACCACAGTGCACCAGTCTTCAACATGTGCAGCGCCTGGGATAGTTTTACTTAAATCATAGCATGCATTAATGTGCAACTACTCAGACAACTTACTAACTTGCAGCAATGCTTCCTTCAATCTAAATAAAACACACCCTAAGTGTAGCATGTAACAAGTCCTTCTATCTGTGGGCAGTAGAATGAGGCAGCGTGCTGCAGATGAGCAAGACTGGAATTGGGAATTGTGGGATTGCTGCTGACAGAATTCCTGCAAAGTGCAAACTACAGAAATAGGCAGGGTCAGTGTAAACCTCGGAGGTAGGGCTAGATTGCCAGTGAGGTTTAAGCTTATACAACTAGGGTTTTATAGTGTAGACAGACAGTTTGAAAGGGACCTTTAGGATGGTCATTCCTAACATTAGTGTACACGTAGCATTGATGTTATAAAAGATAAGTTGACTGCATATCAAACAAACTCGTGAAATGACTCGTATTTAGCAAAAGAGTTAAAAGTAGATTGCCTCAGTTTCTGTTCAAAGCATCAAGGTAGATAAAACAAATTATATCTTTACTGTTGTAGAATGCTAATTTCAGAAAACTATGATTTCAGTTTTGAATGGTTAACCCAATGGTCCTCAAACTTTTTAGACTCAAGATACCACTAAAAAAAAAATGCCAGCTTGTAACTTTCACTTGTATTTTTTACTATAGAAAAATACTAGAGCAACTCTTTTGTTGCAAAGTCAGAAAGTTTTTGATGCTATGCATTGCTGTTTGAAATCTCTGGGTCCATCTTGTGAATGATGTGTAGGTGTTGGCACACCTAACTGTGCTAATATTGTGCAGCACCCTGTGGTACCCTTGAAAAGATATCATGGCCCCCCAGGGTACCACGGCAGTGGGCTAACCCATAAAAATTAGATTCTTTTTAAAGTTTGTCTGACAGGCAAAAATCATGAGAGACCATCAAGCTGAAAAGCAGCTAGCTGAAAAACAGAAAAAGTAGTTTTCAATATTACAGCTTTTTCTGAGTTCCCTTGCCAATTGTTGTGGTTTTACAGTCACATTTTTCATGCTTTTCCAAATATTCTCTCTCTCTCTCTGTGTGAAAGACCTCTTTAAACAAGAGGCATGTGGAAAGCTCACAAAATACTGAGAAGACACAAAATAAGCAAGCTGAAAAAGAGAAAAATATTATTTTCTGCAATATCTTTCAGTTGTAGTGATCTTAGTTATTAATTAAAAAAGGGAAATGTCAACATTTTGAGAGAGAGTATGGTTTTTAGTTGATGGAATACATTGCATATTAGGTAAATTGTGTCTCCCCAATCATATGATGATAAGCGTACATAAACCTGAAGCAGCAATAGAGATAGACTCACACCAAACCAACCACTGTATTCATAACCAGGGCTGGGGTGGCATGTGGAGCTTGGGCTCCTATATTTGATTCTCTTCAGAATCTAAAGCTGGATCAAGTTCCATAATCTCTTGTTGGCTCCTTTCTATTTAACAGGCTTAGTCCACCTTCCTATGATGCGTGAGAAAGGGGGTGGTCTGGGGCTACTGAAATCTAAATCTGGAACAGAAGTACATATGTTCTTTGGACCACCACTAATGTTCAACTGCTGAGTTGCATGAATCTGGATGGATTCTGAGCAGACCAGACTTAAGATCCATCCTATTCTATGTGGAATTTTTTGTCCTGTAATGTGACATGCACTGAATAAAAGCACTGAGTTCACTAATAACAACCAACTCTTCCTGCAGAGCAGGTAGAGTTTCAGGCTCCAGAATTGTACTGTTTTTATGTACATATTTCCCCAAAACCTGCACTCCATCCTTTATTTTTCCAGTATGTTTTCAGTAGGTGATTATCTGCAGACCTCAGAGGATAACCTAGCAGAATAGGAATATTTGGCATAGAGCACAAAGCAGTGAGGCCATTCCTTTGGAGGAAATTACATAATAATTCTGAGTTAAAGAATTTCACATTTCTGTTTCTTGTATAGGTGCCTTGACTGAATAACTTTGAAATGCTGAAACTCCTAGGATCTGAAAAATAAAAGTACTCCACCATTGGAAATAAATGGTGGCTTTAATTGAAAGGAATCAAGTGTATGAGTTACCACTGTTTTCTACCAAGGCTCCATGAAGGGGTCTTTAGGGAAGTGATGCAATGGATCAGATCTAGCACCAATTTTATCTGCTGAGCTCCTGTGAAAATTATAAGTGCTGCACATTCTCAGACATTTCCTTGAGGATCTCTTCATCTGAAAGAGGCCCGGGAGCATTCAAAGGGTAAAATAAGTTTAAGGGACTTTTGAAAAAATAAGTGACATGTAGTGAAAAAATAAACAGGGAAAAGTTCAAGTGCCTTTTGTATACAAATAGGCCTTTGTCAGCTCAGGGTTTCCAATACTTGGGGACTAAAGGTATTAACAGTCTCCATCAAATGAAGCAAGGTAGCCATGCTGGAATGTGCCCTGGTACAGTTGATCCACTTTGTTGGGCAAAATGGCCTTCATCCATTGTCCTATGAAGTTGGGCCCCTGCTGCTCCTAGGAGTAACAAATCCTGCAAGATAACACTTGGAACGTAACTCTGCAAACAAGGGAACCCTGGGTTTCCCTGCTAACAGAGGAGTGCCTAGGAAATCCCTGGGTGATCTTCTACTACTGGAGAAACCCAGGGCTTTCCTGTTTGTAGAGATGTGCACCTGGCAGTTTTCAGATGCAGTTCGGAGGCTGAGACCACTAATCAGCAGATTGTCAGTCCCAGCCCCAGGACTATGCCAGAGTGTCAACAAGCAGCCAGAGAAAATTCCAGATTGGGGAACCTGGGCAAGCACTTCAGGGGCCTGATGTTGAGCACCCTGGAATCCCTCTTCCAGGGGCATGCAGGATCAGGCCCCTGAACCTCCAGAAGCACCTGCCCGAGTGGCTGGAAAATGCAGGCAGTTCAGGACTACTCACGCTTTCCCACCTTAAAGCACAGATATTGGCTGGAAAACAGATGCACAAAATGATGCACTTATATCACAACCACAGATTTGACATTTGTAGCAAGACAAGAGGCATGGACATCAGCTTGCTTGGCCTGTGTGCTACCACAATTTTTTTTTTTTTTTATGGTGGCACAAAGGGGACATCTGTTTCTATCCTAAAAGACTTAACTATCAAAATGTGCAGGATTGTGCTACTTAGCATTGTGAGCTACCTACCTTGGCCATTCACAAATTCTACCTGTTTATGTTTCTACATTATAGCTCAGAGGGCAGAGTCTCCATCTGAGATGCTTCCCACTGGACCAAGGAGTCAGACCTATGTCCCACACATGCCACACTTGACATATAGGGGTACTGTGCAACACTTCAGAATCCAGGTTACAAAACACTTTCCCAGTTCAAATGAGGAGATACAGGAACATCTGAAGTCTGTGTCTGAGGTATAGTGCATCCTTCTTGTCCATTTTCAGCCCTTTTATAAGGAAAAGGATTTGCTCATTTTTAATTAAAGTAGTAAAGGGTTATGATATTTAGATTATTTTTGTCTACCCATTTCACAGAAAACATGTTTCATTGATAACTCTTGAAAGTCTATGTATTTGAATTTAGGTGTAATATATTATTTTCATTGTCCAGAAAGCTTATACCCTGAATAAACTTCAGAATAATCACTGGAACACTATCCACATCTTTCTCAAGAAAACCATTTCTCTGTCTTCAGTAATAAATCTGAAAACTACAGATTGACATTTGCATACCCCAAATCCATCTTTAAGCTATAGATACCTCCCCAGCTTGGGAAGAAAGTCTATTGGCTGACTTTTTAAACAGATGTACTTCTGCTTGGGCAACCTTAAAAAACCCAGACGTGTGTAATTGTACTAACGTGGCTAGTCCCAATGACTACACATCTAAACACATTTACATACATAGTGGTGGGGTCTTAGATTTTTCATATTCACAAGAGAGGGAGAGAAAGAACTTGTGCAGAAAAGTTAATCTGGCAGTATTTCATTTCCTTTTGTTACTTTAACTTCTGTTCTAATCTGGAGTGAAGTATTATCAAGCATTATTTATTCCTTGCCTACTGAGCAAGGAGCCTGATCCAATTGTTTATGCCAGTTCCCTAATTGTCCCTTGTTCTAATTTGCTTGATTATTCAAAGCCCGTACATGAAAAATCTAGTGAGTTTCAATTCAACTTGGCATCAGTTGATACTTCTTAAAGCACCCAAAAGACTCCTACTGGCAGTTGACAAGGTATCACTATTCATTCATAAAAAGCTTCTTTTACCTTGAAAAAAAACAAGGGGCTGGAAGGTGCTTACGTGGTAGCAGGGAGTCTGAAAGAATAATTGCAAAGAATGATGCTATTTGAGGTATATCATTTTATGAAGTATGAGCTTAATTTATTTATGGTATCTGCACATATGCCTTCAAGTCTGAAAATATTTTGACCATTTAATTTAAAGGGCCAAGTAACAAATTTACCCCAGATATGAACTTGGCCCTCTCTACTGTAGCAATGGCATTTCCAACAAGCATGGATAGCTGTCAGAAAATAATTCCTACTAATGGCAAGACCAGAAAACAATCAAATGCTCATGGGCTCATGAAAAGGGGAGACATTTTTAATTTCCTTTTCACACTGAACATTTCAAAAGGAGGAGTTTTTTTGGCTATGGAAAATTGTGGGGGGTTTTCAACTTCTGAATGCCAGCAATATGGAAACTGGAAACTATTTTACACAACCTTACAAGGGAAACTATTTGTTGCTAATCAGGCATAAAAATTAGGCAGTCAAGTTCTTTCTTCATTTACACCCATTCAGCCCCTCTAGAGGAATAATCTACAGGCTCATCATATTCCAAACAATCACTCATTATAATGAGGGCAAAGTCATAAAAGAGCAGGTACATTATCATTAGTGTAATTACAGGGTTGTTTCGGAAAGTAACAGCAACTTCAAAATACAACCATTTTGTGTGCAATGATCATTTGCTGAATTCCATTACTCCTCTATGGAGTCATAATCCCCTCTATGAAGTCACGGTGGCATTTGACAGTACCATCAGTGTTCCCTGCTGCCGTGTGCCTTCCCACTCATTGTACACAAAATGGGTTTATTTCAAACTTGCCCTTACTTTCTGAAATGCCATTCTATATGGCCCCAAAATTACACAAACGAACAAGATCTTAAGTTTGGAGCTCTGAAATCCTGATTTAAGCACTTCAGGGGCAGATTTTCATACCTGCCTAAGTTACTTCGGAGCATAGTTCCCGTTTAACTTAATAGCAGCACAAGTCCCATTGAATCTAAGTCATTTAGGTCTTTTTGAAAATCCCACACCTGTAGGCATCTGAATACACACTTAGGAGCTGAGCTTTGCCCACCTTGGCTCTGCTGGTTTTTGACATGTAGCAATGATGAACTCATAACTAAAAAGAGTTAACATGACAAATTTAATTATTATTACTAACTTGTACTAATATGTACATGTTATAAACTTGAAAATATTAATTATATTGTGCTTGCACTGCTAATAATTCAGTTTTGTATTATACAAAACTGAAAAAATTTTCAGTTTTGTATTATACAAAACTGAAAAAATTTTCAGTTTTGTATAATATGTATGTATGTATGTATAATAAAATATATTTTCAGTTTTGCAGATATATGTGCAAAAAATTTCCGACTACATGAGTTATTGGCTATTACATGCATGCAAAAGTTGAACTAAAGCGTAACTGCACTTGAGTTTCATAACTTAACAGCGAAGTGTACTTGAATGTACCCGGTAGTCTCTAGCTAACATACAACCATGGTTCTCATAGCAGCCATTTTATTTGTTGGTAATGGACTCATTTAGGAATAGATAAATAAATCATGGCAACAATAAAGAACTTATTTTCATACAACAGTGTAAACAATGCCTAAAAAATGAAACAAAAGTGACAGGGAATACTGTTTACATACAGTGTAGGATTGACTTCATTATGAACAGAGGCAAGCCAATGCTGGCTACTATTAGAAGGCAAAAGTGTGTGCATTAGAAAAAATGCTTGTGTGTTTACTATTGTAAAGATGCAAAAATAATGAGAAAAATCTCTGCTATGCCTTTGCGTGTCTATAGAAGTTTTCATATTTCTTTGTAATTAGTTCAAGAAATCTCCACAAAAGGCAACATCAATTATATTTCAACAAGTTTTCCAACTCCATTGAATGAGTTGTAAGGAAATTAAGTAATTTGTTCAAGGTGACTCAAAATCTAGGTTTAAAACCTATGATCCTAATGACTCCTCTAGTCCTTTTCATTAAGCATTCAAGCACATAACAAGAGTTACTTATCACTCTATTGATTTACCATTTGTAAGGTGTGGCATTCATTTTGTATGTAAATATATCTGCATTTCTACTGGCATAGAACCCAATCG
The DNA here is from genome assembly GCF_000455745.1 of Alligator sinensis. Lineage (NCBI taxonomy): Eukaryota > Metazoa > Chordata > Crocodylia > Alligatoridae > Alligator > Alligator sinensis. Next base: position 313,408 of record NW_005842253.1, read on the forward strand.
ACACCTGGCTAATTTCAATCCACCTCAAAGAACCACCAGTAAATCTAACTGAAATAGTCATGGAAAATAGCACTGAAGATGCCTACAGCAAATGAAAGAAATGAGATCATATTTTGGCACTGAATACAATTATGGCTAGAGAGGATATTAGGGCATGGGTCAATACAACAGACTCCCTCACTTCTGAGCTTTTAAAAAGGTTGTCATTTGTTACCATTACAAGTGCTTTCATGGCTGATTAGAACACCTATCCACCTCCAGTTAGGAAGCCCTTGACCTAGGAGCTGATAAGTTTACTTGAAAGTATACTTGTATCATGTTGAACATTTGTATGTTGCAACAGTAGCTAAAATGGGATCAAGTCAGATTGCGAATGAACAGCTGAAACATTTTGCTAAAACAACACAGGTATTAGAATTATCCCTTTTGCACTCTCTCTCTCAGAGATGCATTTTCTATCCCTCTTGTAATTTGGGGACACACATTTACTACTAAACTAGAATGGATTTGTCACGTATAATTTATGAATAATGCCTTTGTGGACACATTGAGACAGATTAATCCCTCTATATAATTTTGATTACATTCTAAGCAAGGTACAGAATATAAATATTCATAAAATGTTCTAGGAGGTTTTCTATTTTGGTGATTTCAATACATGCTTATTTTTCATTCTATGGAGACTGTATTACTATAGATTAATTATAAAATAATTTTACCTCTTTAGCTTGATGTCCAGAGGGGGCCAGAATTCCTCGGGAGAAAATAATGAAAAGATGAAAGTCACGATAAAGAGTTTTAATAGTTAATTTGCTCATGATATGCTAATATGATGAGCATGAACATTTTCATACTAAGCAGGTCATATAATATCAATTTGTATGTTTGTCACTAGGATAATATGAATGCAACTAACAAGATACATTTATAATATGGTAAAAAAAACAACAAAAAACATCTCCTTCAGCATAGTGAATGCCTGTCAGGTTGATACTATGTTTGCAATAGGGTAGAGGGGAGATTTGTGTTCTATTACATTTCAAAGTTAATGGATCATTAAGTCACAGCTAATATTTTAAAAATACTTATTTTAGGCATGTTGGGATACATGACTTGTGTGCCTAAGTATCACTGACTTTTAGTAGGACTTAGGTGCCTCAGGCACCGAACCAGTTTTGAAAATGTTAACATTTATCTCTAATAGACGGCTAGTTATTGGTACTTTTCAAAGTCCTTCAAACACAGAGATACTGATCTAGTTTCAGTGGAAGTTGGAGTTGCTCCTTTGAGAGGAAGCTTGCAGTTGTAAAGCATTGATAAAAATCACTTCTGTTCTCCATAAGCAGTGGAGATTGACTGGTATAAGCACATTAATTTACTTCAATTCAGTATATGTCAATGGCAAACAACCATTCTAGATAAAGCTGTATTCCATGAAGTATACATAAAATCAATAGTTTGGTAGTAAATTCAAGCTTTAAATTAGAGCTTTCCATTTGTATGAACTATCCTCACAGAAAATGTATCCAAAATTAGTGTGTGTCTATATTTTTTTTATGACATGGATATAGTAACATGGTCATGTCAGGCTCCCTCAATTTGGATGCCAGCGAGTGCTGTATTGAGATACTACTACTTCTAGTGACCTCATTAGTTGTAATAAAGAGACCATAACCTCCAGTTCTTAGTAACATGGATTCTTCAAAGTTTATCATTCACAAACAACACTAAATACTTACATCATGCCCTATTCAGGCATGGGGTTTTTTTGCTGCAAAATGCATGCAGTGTACAGGAAAAGGTTCTCCAGGCTACATATTGGCAGTGTGGAGCCCAAATTAGATACCAGGAAATCCTGCTAAGTTAAAAAAAAAAAAAAAATGGGGGGGGGAGGGGAGTGGCATATGTGGCTGCAGCATGTATCACCCAAAACTGAAGCCTGGCCAGCCAGAGCCATATTCAAAGTTGCAGGCCAGGCTGTGTGTACCTGGATCGCCACCACTGTAGCCCTAAGAGGCCCCCAGGACCACAAGTAAGATTACTGGGGCCAGCCCAGGTGCTGGCCTCAGCCTCCCCTACCCCACCTGGGGCAATTTGCTGTGCACTACAGTGCACGTGCAGGGGCATTCCTTGGGGGCAACTAGTTTTCCCCAGGAAATGCCCCCGAATGCGATTTGTCCCCAGAGAAACGCATGTGCTCGCTCATTGGGACATGCCCACAAAGAGCATAATTCAGCATTGGCTATTCAAGGCTATGTGATAGGAGGAGTTACTTGGAGACAAATAAGAAGAGAAAGGAAGTAGGTGGGAAGAGAAAAATTTAGAAGACCAGATCACCTTCTGAGGCCAATTAGCACAGATCCATTCAAATCAAAAGTAGTATACTCTATTAAAGTAGCTGAAGGTCTAGCTTACAGTTTGCAGATGAACATTCAAAAGTCTAAGGTGTTACAAGTAATGGACAATAACGCCCCACCACAAGATTAGAAAAACAAGAAAATATTTTAATAAATGGAGTTCATCTGAGATGAATCACACTAAGATAAAAGGAATCAGAACTCATGGTAGAGGTGATATCTTTTATTAGATCAACTAGATTTTTGCAAAAAAAAAGTTTTTAGTTGCAAGCTTTAGGGCACAAATACCCTTCTCCAGGCATAGGGGATAAGACTGTAAAAGTTCTCCTAGGTAAAAATGAAAAGTTCATATTTCATAGGAGAGCTGAAGGTGTGGTAAAACGTTCTGTTTGGAACAGTTCGTTTTATGCAGATTAGGCTCAGAAAAGTTGGAATAGTCTGTTTACCTCAAAGTTGTTTGGTGGTTAGCAGGAGTTTGCCTATATAAAATGACATTCATTTCAGAAAAACTGCATTTTAAACATTTTTTCTATTGGAGTGAGTAGATGACAGAATTTTAAAAAGGAAGAATTCGCCTTATATTATTGTTCAGCAGAAACCTGATCCAAAGCCCACTAAAGTCATTAGGAACACATTTATCATCTTCAATCAGTTTTGGATTGGGCACTGGCTACAGAAACAGCAGAACATAAAATAAAGCAGGAGATGAAGTAGGTGTCCATAACTGACATGCTACAAATATGAAAGTGTTTTGCATCCAACAGTGGGGCCCTGCAGAGTACTTTACATTATGGCATGGTTAAGATCAGCTACATTTTTAACACAGTCAAACACAAAGGCAAACTAGATATCATTATACAGGGAACGGGCTCTATAAATAGGGAGAAACAGTTCTAGAGTCATTGATCATCCATGTAGTTAAGTCCATAGAAACCACATTTTTCTCTCCAGGGATTTTAGCTATTGCTTTGCCCTGGGGTTCTAATTTATACCTGTACAAAGTCCAGGTAAAAATGTATATGCTAGGCTGAATATGCAGAGTTAACAGATAAACTAACAGCCCACTCTTTAACCTGAGAACAGTTAACCTGGAAAAAGCCGAGACAAAAAAAGGAACTTCGTATTTTTCAGAGTAGAAGTACAAGCAAAGATATTTTTTTCCTGGTGGACAAAGTGCCAGAGCCAAAAAGCACTAGGTGCCTCGAGTACAATTTATGCGCCTAAGTCCAAGACAGTTCCACAAAACCCTCTCACCTTATCACCTCAGTGACCAAAGGCATTTTTGCAAGTGCTCCAGGGTTGGGCAGTTCATTGAGAGCACCTGGAGTGCCGTGTATCAGCATCTGCATCCTTCAAAATGGCAGTAGGGGCATGTTATCTAAAGCTCATTGAATGATTCATCAACTCTGCACTGTAATTACAGCTTGTCAGAGCATCGGAACAGATGCCAAACTGGTGTAGAGGCAGCCAGCACAAGAGTTTGAAGACCCCTATGCTTTTGCCAACACAGAGTTTGTGTCTTTTATTTACTTAAATGTTTTAATAGTCTAAGTTACTTAAATGTCTAAAATTCTGCTAAGTGTGTCCAGAATTGCTGCCATCTTGACAGACATCAAAATACTCATCCCTATCTCATGCCTTAAGGCTATTTAGGTACCTTTATCCCCAGAGGGATCTAAACTGCTCATTCCACACTTAATACCACCTGATAAAAGCACAGTATCCAGGACCACTTTCACAAAGAAAATATAGCATCTACTGATGCCACTGCCTACCTTTTTCATAGCAACCTCATGCTTAGGGGCACTCCCTTGGGAGGCAGAGAAGGAGGGAATCCTACATTTTTGTCCCTGGACCTAGGACTGCTATGCATTTAACATTAGTTTCATTGGGTGAAATGCATAAGGAAAATTGAACCATGGTCTCCCACCTCTAAAAAAGCTCTCATCATGAAGTAAGAGCAGTGGGTGGTAACCTGGACTACAGACAGACATTACACATAAACTGGTTTAAGTGATCAGAAACTCGTTTAAACCTGTAACAGAACAGATGTTTAACGCACATAAACCAGTTTGAAAATGGCTGAAACTGGTTTGAGATACTACATTCAGCCAGGTGTATCAGATTTAACTGATCTGGGTCAAACCAGTTTACGCAATGTTTGTCCCAGACCTCTTCCTGGTTTAAGTTTAATCAGAATCCCCCAGCATCCCAGCATGTTCTCTGGGTGGGGTTCTGCCCTCAAGAGCGGGGCTGGCCCCTTCCCTTTGCTTGCTGGCTGCAGCTCCAGCAGAGACTGCATGTACAGTGGGGTCTACCTCATTTCCTCCTGCTCCTCCCCAACTCCTCCTCACCACTCCCTGCTGAAGCGAGTGGTTCCCCCTCCCTCTGCCTTACACAGACACCTCTCAGCATTCGCTAACATACCACATGCTGGCTATGTCAATGCTGTGGGAGATGGGACAAAGGTGGACAGGACTGTGCCAGCTTAGGGTTTTTTGGAGCTAATCAACAGGTAGCTGGTAATGTCCCTCCATTCTTTCCTTGGAAAAAGTTGTTTAAGAAGAGCTTGAACTAATGGAGAGAGGCTGTTGTTTTCTTAATGAGAGTTAGGGGTGATAAACAGTGTGTTATCAACTCCCTGCTGGTCTGCTCAGGAGGGGGATAGGGGGGCTCCCTAATCAAAGCATCCTGCTGGGTTCTGGCCACAACCCCCCCTCAGCTCAGCACTGAAAAAAGAAGGGAGGGCTGCTCTGGCACCACCTGGCTTCTAGCCTGAGCCACTGCAGGCACATGCCAGCATTTTTTCAGTCCAGAGGGGATGTCTGTACGGTAAGAAACCGGTTTAGCCTACCCAAGTTAGACTAACCTGCAAAGGTTGAATCAATTCAGGCTCAGGCTTTTTGAATGCCTGTCCCTAACCCTAAATCCCACAGGCTGGATCCCAACAGGAAGTTGGATCCATCCTGAGAAGGTCTAATCCAGCCTGGGGCAGCACAGGGGACCCTATCTGCACTGCAACACAGAGTTCTGGAGCCCTCCTTTCTGCTTTCTCATGCCTGCACTTATCCTTGCTGCAAAGGCTGCTTGAGCTTTTTGTAGCAAGTGGGAGGGAAGGGGTGGAGATTTTCAGCCTGTAGCAGAGGACTGGGTCACACAGTCTAGCTTATGGAGGAAAAAGGTTGCTGATCCCTAGGCTACAATATCATGTGCAATCATTCTTTCCCTGGCTCCATTAATTTTGCATTCTTGGCTTCATGGGGGCCAACTTTCAACTGCTGGACATGCATGTCCCCGTGTAGATCTGGCCCAAAGAGTGCATATGCACATGCAGCAAGGTTGCTGTGACATGCTGTAATTACAGCGCTTTGGAGCAGACCCAATTAATTAAGTTTGCTGGAGTGTGGGAATTACTGTGCTCCAGCAGACTCTAGCATCACACCTATAATAGATTCATAGATGTAGGGTAGGAAGGGACCTAAGTCGATCATCAAGTCCGACCCCCTGCCCTGGGCAGGAGAGAATACTGGGCTCATATGACCCCGGCTAGGTAACTGTCAAGCCTCCTCTTAAAAATCCCCAAGGTAGGAGCCAGCACTACTTCCCTTGGAAGTTGGTTCCAGATCCTAGCCACCCTGTCTATGAAATAGTGTCTTCTAATGTCCAGCCTGAACCTACTCTCAAACAACTTATGACCGTTATTCCTTGTTACTTCGGGAGGTGCTCGGGGGAACAGGGTCTCTCCCATTCCCCACTGGTCCCCCCTGGTAAGTTTGTAGATGGCCACCAAGTCCCCTCTCAGCCTTCACTTGTGAAGGCTGAACAGGTTCAGGTCCCATAGCCTCTCCTTACAGGGTCTGCCCTGCTGTCCCTGGATCTTACGAGTGGCCCCCTTCTGGACCGTCTTGATGCTGGCCACATCTCTCCTAAATTGTGGCGCCCAGAACTGGATACAGTACTCTAACTGTGGCCTGACCAGTGTCGCATAGAGGGGGAGGATCACCTTCTTGGCTCTGCTTGTGATGCATCTGTGGATGCATGACAAGGTGCGGTTGGCCTTACTGACTACATCCTCACATTGATGGCCCATGTTCATTTGGAATTGATAATGACTCCAAGATCTCTTCCCGCCACTGTGCTTTCAAGAAGGGAGTTCCCCAGCCTATAGGTGTGCTGCTGGTTCTTACTCCCTAAGTGCAGTACCCTGCACTTGTCAGTATTGAATCCCATCCTATTCTCACATGCCCACCTCTGTAACCTGTCCAGATACAGCTGTATCCTATCCCTCCCTTCTAGCGTGCCCATCTTGGTATCATCAGTGAATTTGAACAGGGTGCTTTTCACCCCCTCGTCCAAGTCGCTAATAAACAGATTAAACAGTGTGGGCCCAAGGGCCGAGCCCTGGGAGACCCCACTGCCCACATTCCTCCATGTCAAAAATGATCCACCCACCACCCCCCTCTGGGTGTGGTCCCTCAGCCAATTTGTGACCCATCTGACTGTGTAGGCATCAATGCCACAGTTGCCTAGCTTTTTAATGAGAATGGGGTGGGAGACAGTATCAAAGGCCTTCCTGAAGTTCAGAAAGACTACATCCACTGCAACACCTGCGTCCAATGATTTTATGACCTGATTGTAGAAGGCAATCAGGTTGGTCTGACAGGACCTGTCCCAATGAACCCATGCTGGTTGCCCCTAAGCATCGTCTCCCCTGCCGGTCCTTGCCAGATGTACTCCTGGATAGTCTTCTCAAAGAGCTTCCCCGGGATCGAAGTAAGACTAACGGGCCTATAGTTGCCCAGGTCCTCTCTCCTCCCATTTTTGAAAGTGGGGACCACATTGGCCCTCTTCCTGTCACCTGGCACCTGGCCAGAGCACCAAGAGTGCTCATAAACCTGTACCAGGGGCCCCTTGATAACCCCTGCCAACTCCCTCAGCACCCTGGGGTGGAGGAGCATCTGGACCTGCTGATTTGAACATGTCCAGCCCCTCCAGAAGTTCCCTAACTCGGTCCTCCCCAACCCTAGGCCTGTAAGAGGCACTCCTGAGTTCATCCTGAATCTCAGTGGGGGAGTTCTGATCCCTGCACAAAAAAAAATGGAGGCAAAGAAATTGTTAAAAAGGTCTGCCTTTTCCTCTGGTGCAACCACCAGATTGCCTAGCATATCCCGCAGAGGCCCCACATTACCCGGTGCTTTCTTCATACTCCCTACATATTTAAAAAAGGACTTTTTGTTGTCCTTGACATGGAACTAGGGCTAACATCAAGGATCTGCCTTAGCTTTCCTAACACCCCCCCACAAGACTGAGCGATGGAGGTATATTCCTCTTTGGTGATAGCCCCTCCCTTCCACTGGGTGTACGCCTCTTTTTTGGCTTTCAGGTGTTCTTCCTGAATGCCTTTAGTGAGCCAGCGGGGCTTTTGAGCACTCTTGTCCCCTTTGATTCTTGTTGGGACTGTCACCCTTTGGGCACGGAGGATCATCTCTTTAAGGGACAACCACTCATCTTGGACACCCAGTTCCCCAACTCTCCAGGACCCCAGTGCCTCTCCTACCAATCTCCTCACGTGTTGAAGTTGGCCCTCTTGAAGTCAAGGGCTACTGCCTTACTGCAGGCCCTTGACTCCCTGCACTGTATGGTGAAGTCCAGTAGGCAATGACCACTGTCACCCAGATGATCAAGAACCTGTATCAGCATCACACATATAATGCTGAAAACTAGCTGTGGGGTGCTTTAACTAAAGCTCTTTCAACAAGCTTTAGTTAAAGCACCCCAGCCTCCATTTTTCAGTGTGTGGATGCTGATATACACGACTCTGGGTGCTTTAATTAGAGCGGCTGTCAGAGATGATCTAATTAAAGCGCCCCCCTCTCCATTCCCTCAACTCCTGGAGCATGTATATAAACTCCCAAACAAACCAGACTTGTGAATCTGGAATGCATATCAGTGTGTCACACTGAAAGACAAGTTAAATTGGAAGTTTCATGGATTAAAGGACCTTTTGAAAAAAAAAAATCATATGTCTAAAGAACTTCTTGAATTTGAAGAAGCACAAAGCATTAACTAATGTCTAGTCCACTCATTAACAAATCAGAGGATTAATCTATACACACACTATACTGTGGAGTTGACTAACTCCAAAGTAAAGCATCACAGTCTACACGTGTGCTGGAACTAGGATGCAGTAAATTAATTAATTCTGCCATAGGATAGTACTCTCAGGGACAGTACTATTCTATGGTGGAGTAATTTACTCCACTGCAATGCACATGTAGACAGTAACCAGGCTGGCTGGAACATGAGGCTGTTAACGTATGGAGGCTACCTGCCACCTAGCCCCACACTGTATCACCCTCATGTCCCAGCTAGCCCCATTGCCACCTTATGCTGCCATCCAGAGCCTGGGACTGACCCATCAGAACCCCTGACAGCCTGGGGCTTTTCTGCCCTGGCTTAAACTGCTGAGGTCCTGGGCACACATGCAGATGCTGCACCCAGGAGCAGCTGACCATGGCACAAACCACACCAGAGTTTATCATATCATCCTAATGGTACATGGAGATCCACCCAGAGTCATGAAAGGGAGTGGGAAATCTGTCCACAAACCTCTTATGAAATCCTAAAGAAATGGGGCATAGATTGGTTCAAAATAAGTGATACGAAGAAAAATCCCCTTTTGCATTTAGAAAATTTTAACCTGCATCTCATTCCAAAGAATGCTTTCTTTCCACTCAGATATGAAACAAAGCTTGTCAGTTTGAGCAAGCATGCTAGCTACCAAGGCCAGTCCTCAAGACTCCTCTGATAAGTCTATAATTGGTAACATTCAGGCCTTCTTGTACTGCATGCAAACCACAGCAGATTTTTTACATAGCAATTTCTCTGTGATTTGTTAGACCAAGACTCAGTCTCCTGCTGCATGTGCTCTCCCCTCTTGCAATTAAAGATGAAGAGTGGGTCTCCAATGTGGTTTATGTATTGGTAATTACTTTAAAGAATGGAGGATTTATAAACCTAGACTTTCAAAGCATGCCTTCATTATTACCTGCAGAAACTCACTACACTGAGTTTGAGGCATTTTAAATAATCATACTTGCCAGAACTCAAGACTCTTAAAAGCAACTACCCAAGGGTTTTGAAAGTTATAGGAGAAATAGAAGCAGTTTAAAATCTTATTTTTGTTGGAGACAGTACAGTCAAACTGGCCTGAGAGATTGGGTCAGATGCTTTTTTCCCCTTTTTTTATCCAGACATGAGAAAAATAGAAAGGTGAGCTTTGTGTGTTTGCATGCATGTGAAAGAACGAGGTGAGGAGGTGGTGCACATAGTTCAGCCTGCTAGCAATACCTTTTAATAAAAGGTTGTCTAATACAACCCATGATCAAAAACTGTTTTCAGTTGTAAATAATTTGCAAAAACTTAATCCATTTGAGCTGAAAATTTCCATGCTAAATATCTGCCTAGCTGTGAATTATTTGCAAAAATTAAAGCCCAAATGGCCCAAGTGCTTTTGAACTACTTCTACTGCATTCCTGCCTTGTAGTACAGGTAACAACTATGGCAGGAAGGTGACTTTGTAATAGGGATGTTTCTTTTCATGCTCTTTTGAAAATCCACCCAACTATACCAACTGGTAAACCTTTGACAAATCACACATCATACAAGCATAATAGAAACTTGATAGAACTTCTGAGCAAAATTTTCTGAATATGTCATCCTCAGGGACCACGCTTCAGCCTGGGAGTAAGTAGAAGCTTTCCTACAGTTGAAATTCTAAGCTACACTGGACCATAATGGGTCTAAGTTTGGGCACAAAATCTGAGAGCACCTGTCACCTCATGTTCCTCCTGCTGGGATCCCTGGATTGAGGAAGAAATTGGAGTAAAATTTACAGGGGACAAGAGCTGGACCGGCAGGAGAAACAAGTGCAGGGCAAAGGGGATGTTTACACAGCACAATGCAGTGCCTTGTTAAGGTGTTTGAGCTAGTTATAAATGAGCCAGTTAGGTAGTGGAACTAGGATAATTAAATTAGTGCTGTGCTCTTCAAAGTAAATTAAAAGCATGAGTGGGAGGACTACACCTGAAAGCTGGTAAGGAGGAACAGGACTGGCTTTTGTAGTGAAAGAGTAGGAACTATAGTGATAGAGGTTATAATTTAAAGATCCTTCCTAACTTAGAAGACTCTGAAGAAGTTAGGAATTGGGACCTGACTTTTCAGTTAGAGGGTAGGTCAGCAATTCTCAACTAGGGTGCCTTGAAATCCTTTCGAAGGTGCCATACTATGATAGTACTGTTAGGTGTGCAAGCATGATTGACATGATTAACCCAAATATTTCAAACAAGAATCCATAGAGTTAAAAATGTTCTGACCTGTTGGCTCTTTTCTGAGATCTTTGTGACACAAGAATTGCTCTATTAATTTTCCTTTTGTCAAAAACTGAGTGAGAATTAAGAGCTGACACCTTCTGAGGGATACCTTGGTCTAAAAATGTTGAGAATCACTGGATTAGATAGTTGGAGAGAAAGGAATTGTAGAGACTTGCCTACTGCTTTACAATAAAACTTATTGTTTAGTTCTTCTCATTCATGCCTGACTGTATTTACTGAACCCAGTAAACGGTACAGGAATCAGAAAGGGAAACTAGCGTTGTGTTGATCAAAGTGCAATTCTGTACAAATTCCCAGGGAGGTTAGACCGGTCAGAAAAATGCCCAGCCTGATCTAACTTAGTTCACCTAAGGAGATGCACTATGTTAGGTCTGGCACAGGTTAGCCTGAAGAACTAAACAATACCTTTTAATGAACCTGCTAAACCACAGCCCTGGAGCTGGGAAGGCCCATCCACTCACCCCAGTCCCAGGGCTGTGGTTTTCCTATTCCCTATCTCCCCCACTAACTGAACTATATTTAGCCCTCCCCACCTCCCC
>NW_005842253.1:324727-372788 GCF_000455745.1 Alligator sinensis
CCCAATCCTGCTGGCCTTCCCCCCACCGCTGCTTACTTAGATCACATTCCTGGGGTGGTGTCCAGTGCCAGCAAATGTCTGCACAAGCACGACCCAATCTACAGTTGAAAGTAAGCCATATGAATGTAGATTAGGAATGTCTGCACATACCCTTAGTGAACAGGCAGGGATACAGGGATCATACCTTGATGAAGAAGGTGACACAATGAATGGGGAAGAAAAAATAGTATGTGAACACATAACAGGCAACTGCATCATAATTCATATAAACAAAAAGGGCTGATTAAGGTTGCATGGGCATTTTTTTTTTTTTTTTAACTTATGTTTGATTTTGACACTTTAATAATGGGTGACTTTTTAATTTTGTTCTCTTTCAAGTTCCCCATCCCTCCTCTTTCTCCTCCTCCCCCACAAGTCAGCAACAGTGAAAGCAAGAGGCCCTACTTTAACACAGGTAGGTGCTACAGGACGGAGTGGAAGAAAGGGGAGTACATCTTGCAAAATTCTGCTAGCGAACCCCGGAAAAGGAAGGAAGAGAGGGATGTCACATCTGTATGTATCCTCTGTTCTCTACAGGAAGGAGTAAAACTTCTGCTATTGAGTGCTATTGTCATTAAGTGCCTCAGATAAGTTATTTATAAAATGTTTCCTGAGCAACTTCCCCTGCATTTGCTCTAGGGTTAATTGCCACACTTTGAAATGGATGTTTTTGAAGAAGCTTTAGAAATGAAAGACTTTATACGTACTATGCAAAAACTCAGATTCCTTCTCCGCCCCCCCCCGTGAAGTGTAATATACAGTAAAATCCCTCCAAGCAAAGCCCAATAATTGCAGCTGCTTTTATCAACACTTTCTAGAATGAGACTAAGGGGTTTCATTCAATCAAGGAGAAGGAAAAAAGCAAATCCTAATGCCCCAAGCTTTGAGTGGATTCATTATTGTGCAAAATGGCTGATGAAGCAACTCTTGAAAATGGCTTTAGCTTCCCATATCACATCATTAGTAGTACAAACTGTCAGGGCTATAGAATTCAAATGAATTCAAGCAAACTAGCCTTCTTAATTGTGCCAGCCATGGTTTTTCAGGTTAAATAAAAATATTTTATGAACCACAGCACCAAAACATCATACACAATATAAAAAGCTTTTTATAAAATGCTAGTCCTATCCCCTTTCATTTTTTCCAGTTCCTGTTAAAAATGCACTGTAAAATGTGACCACTTTCCTTAATTTATATTTTAAGGACTGACTTCACCATATAGATAGAAATATAGCTTAAATCTATAAAAAAATCAAGTAGCCTGATTCTTGCAATAATATGGATCTTTAAATACCATGCAACAAAATTAATAGAAACCATTAAAACAACAATTATTAAAGCGTGTGCATATTCTATTCTCTCTCCAAAAACAGGGTTAGGCAGCAGTTTCCTTCTGTACTTGGTTTCACAATGTTTATGCTTTTTAATATATATGCCCTAGGGGTACACAGCACCCAAGACCACCTTGTCTACAAACGGTCAGTCTAAGCTTAGCTCTCCTTCCGGGGGAAAGATGATGTTGCTCTTGTTGTTTCTTGAACTGGAAAGCAGTTGTCAATTCTGTATTTTTTAAATGGGTTGTGCCTTTTCACTAGGATGAAGGCATCTCCCCACGTTACTCAGCTATGGTGCTACAAAGCCACTGTATCACATCTTACTTTAACAGCATGCCCTATCTGCTCTTCTACATCCAAGTGAAGAGGATGAATCTCAGGCATGAAAAAATGGAGAGGGATTCAGAACTGGTTTTGAGGGTAAAGGCAGATTTCTATTGCAATGACATTGGCACAAACCATCTGCTTACACAGATGTACCCAAAATATGCAGTGCTAATCAGTGTATCCACCTGAACATTTTTCAAGTCTGTAACAATCCAATCAGGTATAAAAAATGGCATTTAATGTGGAGGGGACTGGTCAGATATATCCTATTCAACATAGATGCTGCTTATTTTTTACATGCATTAACCCCATTGCCACTTTTGCTAATAATTGTGGGAGATGCTTTTTTTTTTTTTTTTTTAAGAAGGACTTTTTCCCTTCACAGCCCAGCTTCTCTCTCTCAAAGATCAAACTGCAGCTAAATAGTAGAGGAGGCATCAGTTTTGCAGAAATGCCAGAGACCTCTGCACCACCTCCATTCAGCCAAGGTCTTGGTGCTGGCTTGACCGATTGTCAAGGATGATGCCACCAAGATGGAAATCTGAGGAAAATGCAATGGGACACAGTGGCCCTAATACTTTGTGCTCTAAGGGTTGGGAGAGGTTTGGAGGACAGCCCATCATTTCAGCTCACAAGCTTTCTGCAGTGGCTGTAAGCACATTTACATGCAACAAAAATCAGTGCAATTCCCTCCCAGTGTGGGAAAACCCTGTTTAGGTTTCCCATGAGTGCATTTTAATTCACAGCTGAAATAATAATTTGAACCCTGAAGCAACCCATCCGCATTTTCTACACCTTTTTAAATTCTTTTTTAAGCCCACAGAAATTATTATATTGGATCCAGCCCAGGCTTCATCAAATCCTTTCTATGACAGGAGCTACTACCAGTTGCTTCAGAATTCTCCCACTATAAACAGATGTAGGATGATCTGTCAATATGAAGGTCTCACTCTAGCCCTTGACACTAGAGACTGGCTCAAGCCTTGAAAGCAGTCTTAAACCTCTTTTTTAGTATGAATGTTGATATTTAAAAATATTCTTGATTGTCTATCTTAGTGTCTTTGAATCCCAAGCTAGGTTATTGGTTTTTAGAAAAAATGACATGCACATTGTACTAGTTATTGCTCTCAAATTTAGCAAGATGGGACTTCAGTGTGCCAATCACTGAAAATCCCATGGTATCACTTATGCCATTACTTTAAATGAATTTCTTTTCACTCTGGTTGTCCATCATAAAACTTCCTAGGCATTCAACCAGCTATGCTGTATATCAAAGAAAAGCTCATGATTGGTGGATGAGAAAGCAAATATGGATTTTTAAAAAATCCAACAGATGAAGATTGAAGGAGAAGTGATCTGGATTTTGTGTCACAATTACTTGCCCTATATGAGCATGGTAACTCCGCAGACAACCTGTAATTGTATTTAGTACAATTTTGTAGACTCTCTACAAAATTTAGGAGCCTTTTGTAGACTCTCACATCTGACTTTGTCCACACAGGAGGACTGAAATCCTTCGCTCTGGCAGCTGAGGTGCAGAAGTGAGGAAAAGAAGCTTGAGCTGTTTCATTGTACCCTAGAAGACTCTAATCAGAGTACCTGTTTTCATTTTTTAGTGAAATAGGATTTATGGGGGAAGATTTTAGAAAGTGTCCAAAGAATTTAGGGTCACACGGACTATTGCATTTTTGTTTTCAAAGGGACTTGTGCCCTCTACAATTTACAAAATTCCCTTTGGTTCTTTTAATTATTACATGGAAAGTAACTGTTCTTCACTAGATGGTGAAGTGGAGAGAGAAAACAACAGCAGGATGAAAACGTAACACTGAAAAGCAAGCATATGAATGTTGTGTGGAATGAAAATTAATGACATGTCACCAAGTAACCAGACCATTCTCATTCTTAACTCTAAATCAGTTAGCTCATTTAACTTTGGGATTGTAGGAATGTGGATGGCCCGTTGCTTGCCTTCATGCTTTCCCATTACTGTTAGGAGCCTACATTTATAGCAAATTTTTTCATTGGAAAAAATGACAGCAGGGGCAATTTGGAAAGCCTGTTGACTGCATTAGGAGACTGCAGATAATAAGGAAGTTGTGTACAAAGGTCTTGCATGGTCAGCCTAACTCTGTTGGTTTGCAAGGTCTTGTGTACCTATGGGCTTTGTCATCTTAGCAATTAAGGAGCTCAATGCAGAGCCCAGAGAGACCCATTTTGTTGTGTAGATTTCTCTTAGATTATGGATGACAAACTCAGTTAGCAGAATTTAGCTATCTAGAAAAATAGCTCACATTAAATGCACAATTCTCATGTTTTAGATAGGAACCCATCACAACTACTACAGAGAGGAAAATAATTTTAAGCTAACAGCTCAAGGCTGGCAAAGCGTCAAGTTTTCTTGTTTTATTTTTTAAAGGGAAAAAAACCCCCAAAACATTTCCACACTGGCCATTTTCATTGCATCTTACTTGTGAGGCCAAACTGTTTGCAACTCAGAATGGCTATAACGATGCATCTAAATGCCCATTTGAACAGTAAACAAGTTCTGCACCACAAAGACAAAACAGCCATCCCACCCTCTTAAACATGTCCCCAGTTGTAACACAGGGTGTGCACAGAAACAATACTAGCTTTTTTATTCCCCATCAGCATGGAAGAAACTTTAAGAAGCTGGTTTAACTGAATTTACAGGTCCTCTGCTTTGCAAGAGAAAGCCAAAGACCTATACTGGCGTTTTAGATGATGGTGATTAATGTTCTCCTGTTCTCCCCTACCCCAGACTTACACTAGTTTCAAAATATTACCACTGCCACAGGAAGGTGAATAATTTCCTCTTTTGCATTAATAGGAAATCAATCCTTAAAAAACAGCCTTCCTTTCTCTATTACCCTTCTACCTCTAGGTGGTCATCACAGGAGAAGTGATACCTTTCTAAGAGCTCCGTTGAAAGAGGTCAACAATAAGCTGCATTGAATTAATCCTGTCTGGAGGCCTCACCTCAGCCAGAACATCTGATGTACCTCGGGATGCATCAAAAGACAAAGCAGTGTATGTTGTACTACTGCAGATCCCACTAGATGGATATTCCATCTCCAAGAGCCTTGCCTCCTCTATTATGCCTATAGACAGGTTAGCCATGCTGGTCTGAAGTCAGGCAGAAGAGAGGGCAGCATGGCACCTCATAGACTAATAGGTTCAGAAAGGCATAACCTTTTGGAGGCAACAGACTTATCACATGCTTAGCATACTTGAATCAGAACATGCATTTGATGAAGTAGACCAGGGGTGTGCCACAAGTGACACACACAGCCTATCAGGGAGGGAGCAGGCAGCACAGCAGCAGACAGGGTAGGAAGCAGAAAGCAGAGCAGCAGATTGTATGGGGAACACAGGGATAGGAACAGAAAGTAAAGCAGAAAAATCAGGCAGGGGAAGGGGAAAACATGGCACTTGGGGAGGGCACAGGGCTTAATGATGTCATGCCTGCCAAAAAAGGTTGGCCTCTACTGAAGTAGGGTGTTGCTTACAGAAGCTAATACCTATCTGAAATAGTTAGTCTGTAAAGTGCCCTGTCCTGCTTTCTGCCTGTTTACATTCATTCATTTAATCTGATTTATATGCTACCCTTTCCAACAAAGCTCAAGGTGACTTAAAAGAAGAGAAACAGAAGACTGGCAAAACAGGACAC
The DNA here is from genome assembly GCF_000455745.1 of Alligator sinensis. Classification (NCBI taxonomy): domain Eukaryota; kingdom Metazoa; phylum Chordata; order Crocodylia; family Alligatoridae; genus Alligator; species Alligator sinensis. The sequence goes on from NW_005842253.1 coordinate 330,116, forward strand.
CACCACAACTTAGATGGCAACTAGAACATCAACATAAGACGGGGATCCCAAGCTTCTCATCCTAGCTTTGTTTGCTAAATGCCGATCTTAATAGGAAGTTCTTACAGCACTTCTGAAAGATTACCAGGCTCAGGCTTTGGTGGGCATCAAGAGGGAGGGTGTTTCAGAGCTGAGAATCAACTGCTGAAAATGACCCCCATGCATTTTCACACAGCAGACTTGGTATATTGATGGTACTTACAGGAAGCTGCTTTCAACTGACCTTAGGGATTCACAATGGAGCATGAGGGAAAAGATAGTCCATTTGGTATGCAAGGGCAAGCCTACTTAGGTCAAAATCATTATGCCTAGTACAAGTGTCTTGCAGGACTGTATCAAGCTTATCCATATGACTGTCCAAATAAAGAGAGTCAAATTTAATGTTACAATTAAAGCTGCAACTCTACAGAATTACAAACTTACAATTAATAACTTAAACTCTACAGAATTACAAATATATTTTTCCACACAGACAAGTATGAAATGTTATTAGTATCCAGCTTGTAATAGCAGCACAATAGTACATTCCTTCCAAGGTCAAACAAGCTCAGAGGATTTATGCCTACTGTTCTTTTAAGGAAAAAAAATAATTATAATATATAGTAAAAGACACAGTATTTTTTTTTTGTCAAGATTAATAACCATTTATAAAACAGTTATGGAGAATGCTGTTAAAGTTCCCCAAAATTCAATTACGTCTTCTATTAATACATTTTATTATAAGAAAGTTCCAAAATAATTTGATGGTAAAGCAATTATAATAGGAATATTCCAGTACTAACATTCATAGTATTATAGTATATTATTTACTGGAAGAATCTAATTTTGAGATCAAATTATTTTCTACACACTTTGTTATTTTTAGCATCATAATATTTCATAATCATATTAAAGAAAAAGTTTCATGAAAATAATTTCTAATATTTATGAATTTTCTTAGAGGAAGGGCTAAATTAGATTGCATTCTGTTACTTCAGAAGAAGAAAAGATACATTTCCTCATGAAGCCATGAAAATGAAATTTGAACTGTATATCCTCCTTATATATTATTCAATTTGACGGTGGAAGAAGTTTGAAAGTCATTGTTTGAACAATATGTTGCAGCGTGATTGAGGCTAGATTGTACTGTCTGTCACAAACCCATCTGCAGGGGACCAGAAGAGCCCTGAGTTTCTACCCATTGTGCTGCCACTTGCCCTAATGAACAAGGCAAGGTTGCCCCCAGATAGCTTCCTTACCCCAGGAGGCCTTAGCTCCATTGCTTATACTGGACCTTCACCTCACATCCCCATGCCCAGCAGTAAAAGACAGAACACACTCACATTTTCTAAGCCAATCTCATGCCTTGTCGGGTCCAATTCATGTTTTGGCATAGCAAATATTTTCTCTCTTCTCAGTGTTGGGGTCTCAGGTCTATAAAATAGGGATAGTACTACTTCCCTTATTTCATGCTTTTCCTGTTATTACTGTTTAACTTAGACGGTCAGAGACACTCAATACAATGGGGCCCTGACTGCAGTGGGGACACTAATCTAATACAAATAATAATATTTAATAGGAAAAGGGCTTGTAACAACTATACAGTTAATGGAGACAAAAACATGGATACATACCTTTTGGAAAGACTACCAATGCTCATTTGAAATGGTGGTGTCAAATGAGTTTCACTCATGTAACAAGGGCAAAAAGGCCTCAATTTTATCCACTAGGGCCTGCTGAGCTACAAGTGGATTACACTGTGGTAGAGGCTTGGTGGTAGTCACAGAATAGACAAAAAGGAAGAGATGAAGTTGGTAGGATCTACCTATGCAAGAACAGTTTATTCTAACTGACAACACTGCCAGGCAAATCAGCCAGGCTCCAAAAGGCCAGGTGTTTGCAATTTGCTTGGAAGCTCATTAAATCAGCTAAATAGAGTATAGAGTTCAAAGGATAAATGATTGGGTCTATACAGTCATACAGCTGAAAATCTGAACTAATGACTGTTTAATTGTTTGTTTTCCCAATCAGACAACTCTTTGGATCAAATGATTTCAGCTTCTGCTTTTTCCCCCCCAAAGCAGTAGATACAGCCTGCATTCCACAGAAAATCTGATTTCAGTGTTTTTGATATAAAGATTTCACTTGTGATTTATTCCATCTATTGAACAATCATTTTGAGGGGAAACTGCAATATTGGCCTTCAGTCACAGAAAGCTAATATAGTAATAATGATTTCAGAGAGAAAGCAATGATATAGGCCTCTAGTCACATTTGCAAGCAAGTCTAGGTTTCTAATAGCACAAGTGATTGATTTTGAGGGAGCCCAGCCTTCAGTAACTTACAGCATTACACTGAAACAGTAATTTCAGAGAGCATAAAGATTGAGAGCTGATCTCCTGGAAATCAATCATGGCTTTCTCTTGGATTACGGATAGAGAGACTATAAAAGATGATTTTTTTCTATCAAATAACTTAGGGCAGGCCTCCTTGTATAACACAACTAGAAAAATCACATTTCAGCAGTGAGTCTACACTCAAAAAGAGTGGACTTTTAACTTGGGCTTGCTTGAGACAAAACTTTTAAGCTATTTTAGCTAACCTGATTTAAGAACACTTTTATTTTCCAGTGTGACTGTACAGAGAAGATCAAGTTCTCAGTTGTTTTTATTTGCTAAAGTACATACCCAGCTCTGAGAAGTACAGAATACATGCAGGCTGGCATTTTCAAAAGGGTACAGTTAGACAAACATCTACTACTGAAGAAGAAAAACAAAAATCAATATGAACTGAGCGTCACATTGTTAGGCCCCTTGGAAAATTCTAGCTATTGGCTCCAACTGATAATAGGATTTCAGGACATTTAGCACCTTGCAGTTGGTGCCTCAAATCCTCCTGACTAATAGAGAACAAAGGGCCATATACGCAACTAATGTAGATCAGCAGGTTTTTGTTGACTTCTAGTTACACTCATCTAGATCAATGGAACTGAGGATCTCCCCTAATCAATCACAATTAATAAATGCACTCAAAAGTGATCAAAAGTTAAGTGTTTGAAGCTCTCTACCTGAAACACACAGTATTTGAAGATAATTGCAGACATTGGAATTTAATTATTATAACTGAACTATAATATTTATTATGACAGTAATATAATGAAATTTACTAAAGGGCATACAACATTTCAGGAAATGAAAACTGTTAAGCAGTCTAGCAAGTTGTACAGTTACAGATGAAATTAATTTAGTGTTGAATAATCAAACTTCTCATTAAAACATTGATGGGTACTCAGAGGAAAACCTGCTTCCTACATCCTTCATTATTTTCTGTCTTCTATTCCTGTTAACTGTTGCTTATCTCCTGCCCAGGCAGTATAAACTTTGAAGTCTCTCACATGTAAAACCCACTTAAACTATTTTCATTGCTCACTGCTGCATTTTACTAGTCTCTATTTTATCATTCTAAAGGGACTTTTCTTGCCTGACAGAATTTGGTGAGTTTAGCCTAAAGAATTTACTGCCGTAAGAGATCAGAGAGACAACATATAGGATTTTCTGAAGAATGAGATAGAAGTTGTCAGCATTTGCAGTCATGGAAGCACAAGGGAAGTGAAAGTCATACACTCATCATGAGTACTAAGGAGTTTTAAAAGAAGTCACTTTTTATCTTCCACAAACAAAAATTCAAGAGCACCATAGCCTAACTACAATTTTGTTACCTTTCCCTGATCCAGCTAAGACTAGCAACTATTAGAGACAGAATAAGAACTCACTTATTTACCTAGTGTGTTCTTAAGTACTGCCCAAAATGTTCTCTTTTATTGGAGGAGGATGACGACACTTACAGCAAGGTAATTAACCAATGTAACACCTCTCAGCCTGACAGATTGATTGGTATTGGCACCCAGAGCCAAGATTAAGTTATGTCCTCTCACAGACAAATTGGGCAGCACTTACAAAGTTAGGAAGGTGCAGATTCTGGGCTAGTAGCTACAGTAATTAGTGCAGTGATGTCAAGTAATGGAATTACTACTCTGCTTGCCTCATTAGTAAGCCACTTTCAAAATGAAAACTCTTTCTGTGTTTAGTTAGAGCATCTGTTTCAATCGGTCAGGGTCCAAATGTGGGACTCGGGATGTGATGAAGGGCCTGGATGCAATAAAGGACTTAAATGGCATGTAAATCCAAATCAATCAATTAAATCCAAATTGGTCTCCTTTGGCCTTCCTAAAAATTAGGCACCTAGCCCCCATATGGGTAATTGAGTGTGGGCTTCCTATGGCTGAACTTAGGTCCCAGGTATCTTTGGATACCATGAGGCTGCTCTGACACTCAGTAATTACAGCACGTCCGAGGAGACTCAATTAATTATTTTAATTAATAAATTAAAATAATTTATTTTTTCCTAATAATAATTTAATAATAATAATTTAATTTCTGCTAATAATTTAATCTCCAGCAGATGCAATTAATTGAGTCTGCTGGAGTGTGGTAATCAGAGGCATCTAACCCCAGAGAGGAGTGGGATTGCAGACACACCTGTGGCTGCAACATACCTGCTGGTTAGCTCTAGGCAGTTGCATCCTGACTTTAGCCAGCTGTTTTGGACTTCATTGTGAGGCATCTAGTTTTCTTCACAACCTGTTATACCAAGTCTATTAATCTAATTACACCAGACTCTAGATTCTGCTTTGGGGAAGGAGTATGCATCTAAATGTGTGCCCTTCATTGGAAGGAGCTCCAAGACCCACCATATTTAAATTACAGTTCAGGTGGGATTCCTCTAGGCTTTGCTTTTCAAAATGCACCTGAGAGATCCTACAGTTCCTATTGAAGCTGAGTCTGATGATATTTGAGTATGTCTAGGCCAGCAATTCTCAGCTGGAGCACACAGGCACACTGGGGTGTAGGGTGGCCATCACCGAGGACAGTCTGGTTGTCCGCTGTCCTCTATTGATATGAAACCCAATGCCTTTATGTCCTCTATTTTTCTCTTCAAGAAAACAATAGAGGACATAAAGGTGTCCAGTTTCATATCAATAGAAAACAGAGGACAACTGGACTGTCCTCTATGATGGCCACCCTACTGGGGTACCATGAGATCCTTTTAAGGGATTTCAGGTTGCTGTGCAATAGTAATGCTATTAAGGCGAACAGAACTCCACACAGGATTCACAAGATAAATCTAGAGATTTCAGGCAGGAATCTCTAGTGTCAAAAACATTCTGAGTTACTTGCAGCAGAAGAATTGCTCTATTTATTCTATTTTATTGTAGTCAAGAAATGAGTGAAAGCTAAGAACTGACATTTTCCAAAGGGCTTTTTGAACCTAAAAAAATTGAGAACGCTGGCCTATGCCATTGCCCTGGTATATCTGTGACCAGACTCACACAAGCACACCTCATCCAACTGTTTCTGCTTCAAATGCACCAAATGCAGCAGGGGAGTCACTCTGGGGATATGCTATGCAGCTACTACAGATGTCCACCTTCTGGAACAACTATAGCACTACATCCCTCAGTTCACCACATGCCAGTGGAAGTGAATGGGGCAGGGGGACATGCTGATATCATCCCTCTCTGGACATGCCACAGACACAGCATACACAATCTTATGATTGACCTATTTATTTGTTAAGAAATGTGTGGGGGCCGAGGGGGGACCGAGGATCGGGAATCCTCTGGAATGCTAGCTGGGGTTGCGGCTGCGATTCCGTGACGGGCAGATGGGTACTCTCTATCACCGGAGCGGAATTAGGCACAGACGGGACACGTATCAGTTGGAAAAACAGAGATGGTTTTACTTACACTGTAGAGTCGTATACAGCGCAGGCAAGAAGTGACTTCACACTTCAATCGTAGTTGCAACTATTCTAATCTCTAGTTGCTAATCGAGGAGCTCTTGTAGACTGGGTAGCTCAGGTCTAACTCGGGCATGCAACACGGAGGATATGTCGTAAGGCTTCGACGACGGGGAGTCGTTGGCAGGTGATCAAACTGCCGGAGTTCCACTCCAGGGGGAATCACGGAGTTCTCCAACTAGGGCGGAAATGCCCCTAACCTTTTATACGGCTAGCAAGCCAATTGCCAGCCACCATGTGGGAATAATTTAACATCGGCCAATCGTCTTCATATCCTCGGTGGGAACTCTATCCACGCCGGAACTCTTCACCATGCCGAGAATTCCCCTGCCTTACTGTGCCTTGTGCTGGAAAGTTCCACTGTGTCGAGGCACTGATTCAAATCAGCTCTGACAAAATGTACATTATATAACCCTCTATAACTTTAGATTTAGTAATTCTTTATTTGTGAGTTAAGTGAATTTCAACAATAAATGTTCAGGGACATTAACCTCCTGAAAGATTTTGGTCGGCATTCAGACCAGAAGGATGGTGTCTCCTGGCATGAGGGATTTTGGAGAGAAATGTGAGATTGCTATGTTTTTAGTGCATGCAACACAAAAGAATCCTTTTGAAGTTCACAAGTGCCTATAATCATTTCCAGAGTTGAAAAAGGACTACAACAGAATGTTAGATTTGTACTTTACAGAGGCCTCTTGGATTCCCCAAGTCAGCTACTAGCCCTACAAATTAATTTATTCCCCTTCAATCTAACGCATAGACTTAAAACAATGTAATGAATTTACCGGTTGCTAACGTACTAGCCTTGTGTGCCAACAACTCCATCACTGCATTCAAATGAGATTATCTGTTTCCCCATCCTTCTGCTTTACAGCAAGATCTCTAAATTTAACCTCCCTAGAAAATGTGCTTTAATGTAAAAGTCTCCATGTTAGTGCTTTTTACATGAATTCATAATTTTTTGGGTTGCAAAAAAATCCCTGAAACCCCCTGTTTTGCATTCTCTTGGATGCTCAGAGATATTATGATTAATATTTTCCCCTGTTCCCCTTCTGTGTAAATTTATTCTATTATGGAATTTTAATTTCTATTTAAGAAGTGAAGGAGACAAAGGAATGTTGTTACAAATGTTAAGATATCCTACAGATTTAACATAAGCAGTTGACCACTGCAAAGCTGAATGGCCACGATCAAAGTTAAACACATATCTTACACTTGATTACATGAGATGACAACCTTAATGAGTACATGTAACAGCTATTATCCCGTTAGACATAATTTCAATCAGCAAGTGTCAAACATCATTTGTTTTGATAGCGTTGGGACTTAGAAATTCATTTTTATGAAATATTGCTTTAATGGAATACTGGGAGGCATATTTGTAATTATATATCAATTATTTTTTGTTTAAATGCAGAGGCAAAGTTACCTATTTCTAAGTTTTAAAATAATAAGCTGGAATCTGTGCAGCAATTTTAAACACAAAATGAAAAATGTGACAATACAAAAACCTTTAACTAGACTAGTGCAAAACACTTGGAGGATTTGTGTAAAATTTGCCATTAGTAGTTTACTGTTTGAATCCAAATTTAGCTTGAGCTCTGTAGTTGGATGGGGAAGGGAAGGAAGAAAATTGTTTACATCCAATTTTCTATTCCTATAACTAAGATTTCAGCAATATTTTACTTATAAACTTCAATTTATTATAAACTGATAACATTTAAGCAGATAAAATTCTAAGGTTTGAAAAATCTGTGCTTTATACCATATGCATATATATGCCCAGTCTTTCCTTTTTATAATACATTATTTTTACTATGGTTTATATTAGAAATATCATGAAAACATTGTACTCCAGTATAAACATATATTAGCATTTTAAGGATCTATTCCGAAACTGAGCTACTTAGCTTCTCACAAGTCATTAAATGTGTATTTACTTTGTGGACTAAACAACTCCATTGAAGCCATTATGTATTATTAAAGTAGATAAATAATTTTCATATTAAAAGTGACTGCAAACACAAAACTGTAATGGTCCATTGCATAAAGAATCCATATTCAAGGCAAAAACTCATATTTAAGAACATGTGTGTGTACTTATTGGTCATTTATTAAGAAGTAACAGCTGATAAAATTGTTTAAGAATTTTCTAAAACATTTACTTTGCTATGCCAATAAAGTGCCTCAAAAATTCACATAAGGTCTACATGAGACGCTAACTGCGCAGTAGCCTAATAACACTGTGCAGTAGAGTGCCTGGCAAAAACTGTGCTAAGATGCTACTACACAGTAGTATTAGGCTACTGCACAGTGTCACTAAAAACCCATGTGCCAATGCTACTGCGCAGTAGTGCAAGTTACTGCAGATTGATTTAGTACTTGGTTAACCAAGTACTAAACTTAATGCACAGTAACTACAGTACATTAATGAATGTGTAGACGTGCCCATAAAGACTCTAACTGATTAGTGATAGATTAGATACTTATACTTGATTTAGTGCTCCTTGTTGCTAATTAGCAATGCTAAATAGCTCACTTGTAATACCATACTACGAGTGCTACACTCATTCTGATCTGGGAGGTACCCTGAACAGAGGGCCATAGTGGGCTTCACTATGGCACTGTCTGGCACAGTAAGTTGATGCTATTGTGACAAGATCCAGTTTTATGCTCACTTTGAACCCACTCGACGACACAAGTACAAGGCTATACAGAAACAGGTTGTAAAAGGTATAATGTGATTTAAAAACAACATACACGTGGGATTTGGGTTCTTTTGTTTTAATGCTTCTGTGTGGAGTGAGATTTTGATTGGAGTTCAAAAATATGCAAAATTACATATGTTCAGTTCAAATATAAGATCAAGTCTCATCTCAGTGTTGCCAATGCAACATGGAACTAAAGCTGGTAGAGCTGGCCACTGGAATCTCTCTTCCAAATAAAGGGATCTTTTTGAAAGTACCAGGCCAAAACAAAGGCTTGTGACACTGTCTCCATGACTGGGACTAGGCGTTTTGTTTGAGAAACAGGTTCATGTCCAAAGTTTCTATACGTCCCAGTAATCACTATCGGCCACATTGTACCTTTGAGGACCTTGGCAACTACTGTAAACAACACAAGGGGATTGGCCCTGGATTTAAGGAAACATTTGTCCCTCCCCAGCTGTGTTACTGGCTTTGAGATGTAACCAAAATCTAGGCTCAGGTCTGCTTTGAAATTCTTAGCTCAGTCTGATGGTCTTAGGTACAGAATCTGTTTGCAAGCTAATTAACTTGACACCAACTGAATGGAAGGATGCTAATAGTCTCCTTCTGGAGAAAATGGATTTTTATTTTTTGCATCAAACCTGAGGAGTTAACACTTCTCCCTCACCACAAATTTTTACAGTGCGATTTTTTTCAATTAACATAGCTACAGATTTTTTGAAAAGTAATGTTGTTGTATGCCTAATTCACCTACATATAAGTATAACTCATATCTCAGCTGCACAGACTTCCATAGTTATGCAGAATTCAGATCTGATCTGGTGATATTTTCTGCACAGATATGACCAATTGTACAAGATGCTGAGCAGTGAAGAACCAAGCCCACACCAAAAAGTTTGTTCTTTATTCTCAAATGGTCAATGTGTAACTTGCATACAAGTTACCTAAATATGAACTGATACCCTATGTACTTCCCTAATTTGCAGTCTTGTCAGTGAGCTGAATCAGCTCAGTACAATTTAGACCCTAAGAACTTTTTAGTTGCATCAGGTGCAATAAATTCAAGATTGTCCCACTTCAGAGCTGTGACCCCTATACCATGGGAATCTCTTGGAAGTCATTTAAGCTCATTTTACAGATCCTTTATATCACCAGTGCATTACACAACACACACCACAAGATCAAAGATATTTTGACTATCTGACTTGTAGTTGTGATTAAAGTTGGAAACATGCTTTGAAAAATCTGTCAATAAATAGGGTTTCTATTATGATGCACACAGTTCTTCATGCCAGCCTTGTTCTCCTGCTTCTTGGCCAGATGCTCAAAAGGCCACTCACCACCTTCAAACATGGTCTCATTTTCCAGTACAGCAGAGCAGTGGTTAGCACAAAGCCAACAAAAACACACAAAGGAATCTTTGGTTGCTCCTATGCTGCAGTTTTCAGTCCTATTTGTGATTTAGGGCAGCGGCAGAATGATTTTGGCTAGACCAGAGATCTGGGCCAAGACCAAAAATCACATATGTTCTATTGCTTTTGATAATGTTTTTCCTTTTTCCGGTCTTTATTTTTTTTCAGTCACCTAAGTAACAGGCTCTGCATGCAAATGATGCACACTCCTACACATATTTGCAATAACTGTGCCTGCATTTTTTTCCCAAATTAGACACCATTGACATCTAATAATTAGGTGTATGATGATCTGCAGTCAGAAATTGTGCATTAAGGTACAGGGAGGAATACACAAGTTCAGATCTCTAAAGCTGAAGTATATCCTACTGCTCCAGCTGCTCTATAGACACATCCTAGAACAAAAAGGAGTTACCCTTGATTGTCTGCTTTAAAAACTTGTCAAAATTGTGTTATAGGCATGTCTAGAATAAAGGAAGAGATTACCACTATTATTGTTTTACCACAATTGATTCTTAAGGGAGAAGAAGAACACTGGAGAAAAGCAATAGCTACAAATATCAAGGGAAACAAACTTATCACAGCTCATTCCAACTTCTGAAGTTGGTGAGACTTTGGTTTGAAAAATCCATGTGACACATAAAATGTGCGCTATCACAGATGGAGGCAAGTTCAGAAAGCTTAAATCTGTTCTCAGCTTGAGCAGAAGTTCAAGTGGAAATGGTGAGCCATATGTTTTTTCCCCATGAAGTCACAGTTCCTTCCTTTGCTGGACTTTGGATCAGGCCTATAATCCCTTCAGATAGCACAGCCAACTGTTGTTAAATTGCATTAAGGAGTTCACTGTTGTGATACTGAAGTTTAGAAAACTGGACCTTTTGAAAATCTCAGGTGAGGCTGTTTTGAATATTTTGAGCCCTATCAAAAGCGCAATAGGTGCAATACTACCTACAAATCAGATGGACTGGTCACAAAATTGTGAGAAGCGCAGTTTTGCTTTGACTTATTTTTTCCCTCATGTACTGTTTCAGACTTTTCTGGTTCCACATTCCACAACAATACTTGGGCTGAAGTTTTCTAAATTGTAGAAACACATAACTCCAGTTTGCAACAAAAGGAATTAATGAACGTAATGTCAACCCAACAGGTGTTTGGCAGGATTCTTGCCAGCTGAACTCCTGGGTAACGCCAAGCCTTAAGTGTGAAGTAGCATGTGGTACTTCTGCAACTCAAAGGGGCTTGTTACACATTAATTTCAGGTGGCTTCTGGGGCTTTTAATCCCTAGATTATCCACACATAAACACCTGAAACTAGGTTAAAGCACACTTTAGGTAGCTTAAAGTGATGCCACTCCAAGGCAGGTTTCTCTCTGATCTGTGTTTCCCAGCTCATGTTCCACTAATGTGGCTTCCACAGATGACCCACCCAATTTGCAGTCTTCCAGAAACTCAAGATGCAGTGTCTCCTTCCTCACCCTCCTGTTCTATGTGGACTAACTTTCCACCTCCTAAACTCTACTGCCTTGGGTAGGGCAGAGTTTTGGTACCAAATCAAATACCCCAATTTGCTCCCTGGAGTGTGACCTTCTCACCCCCAAGGTGCAACCCTATGCAAACAGCCTGCAGACTACATGGCAGCTACCCAGGTCACATGGCATGGACAGGTCAAGGAATAGAGGTGGTGGGGAGGGGAGAACAAGGTAGGGGCCTGGATCATGTCCCCATGAACTGGGGCTTCCTTCCCACAGGAAGGGCAGTAGCTCCCCCCAGAGTGCCTTCCCTCATTGCGCCCACCTTCCAGCTACCTCATTAAGCACAACTAACCCTCCCACACCTCAATCCTAATGTATTAAAACATGAGACCTTCTTTAATTTACTTCCTCTTTCATTTTTTTTTAAATTTTAATACTTTAGTGGCTGACTTCCTCCATTTTATCAATTTCCCCCCACCGCCATTTCCACCTCTTATTTCATTACCCACCCCCATCCAATTAACTCTCTACCTCCCAGATTCATGTTTCTGCCTATCGGTGACTGGTGCCTCCTGAGTCTGGGGGGGCACTTGCCCCCCCCCCAGTGGCCAGTCAGCACCGGGGTGGGGCTCTCTCCACAGTCAATCATGTTGACTGGGGGGGACTGGCAGCTGATCGTGCTGACCAGGGGTGGGTCTCCCCGTGGCCAATTGTGCAAACCCAGAAGTGCCAGCGGTGCACCCAGAAGCGCCAACAGCGCTTCTCCTGGCACACCTACTCACCAGCCGCTGCTCTCAAGGGGGGCACTAGTGCTCTCACCTGCCCCCCTACCTACCGCCTAAGCAGGGGAACACTGGCTGTCAGGGGGTGCACCAACACTCTATGCATCGCCACTGTTTCTGCCCTTTCTCCCTAACCCATCTCTTATAACCCCACCTACAGGAGAGATAGAAGCCTTTCCTGTAGATGCTAGTCAGGCCCCTACTCATCAGTTCTATAGTGTGAAGTCACAGCTGTGCAGGTGAGGGACAGCCAGAGAAGTTTTTTAGCCTTAAGGTGCGACTGTTTCAAACTTGAGCTAGCACTAACACTGATCAACATTTGAACAGCTCGAAGTTCAACATGTAACAAGGTCCAAAGATAGCTAATATAACAGAAAAAAATGTGTGCTCTGGATTTCTGTTATATGCCCTTTGTTCACATGTTCTGTCTATTCTGTTTATTCAGATGATTGACTAAGTACTAGGGGTGTGCAAAGTGGGCCCCATTTGATTCAGATTCAGCCCGAATCAGGGACAGGGATTCAATTTGTTGATTCAGATCACAGTCCCTGATTTGATTTGGACAAAAATCAGTGATTCAGACAGACACAGCTTTAAAAGTTTTTTCTACATACCTCATGGTACCAATGCAGCTTGTGAACACTGTGATGCTGGGGCAGATGGAGCATCCCACAGGAGTGGGAGGGGGCCCTCCACTTGCTCAAAAGAGAACCCGGAAGTGGACTGGAAGTACTTCCGGTCCACTTCTGGGCCTGCCAGAGAGCACGCTGGGGGACCCCCCCCCCTTCTGGCTCAGCAATCGGCTGCAGGGGGACCCTGGGTGCCTCCACCAAGACCCAGTAGGAACCAGTTGCCAAGCCGGGGGGCCCCCAGCATGCTCCCCAGCAGATCCAGAAGTGGACCAGAAGTGCTTCTGGTCCACTTTTGGGTCTGCTGCCAAGCATGCTGGGGAGCATCCCCATGCTGCACTCTATACTACACTCCATGCGCCCCAACATCGCAGCATTCATGAGCCACTTGCTACCTGGAGGTATGTAGAAAAAACATTAAAAGCTGTGTTTATGTCCAAATCTCCAAATCAATTTGTAGGGTTCCAATTTGATTCAGAGAGTTTAAAGGGTCCTCTGATTTGATTCAGATTCAGAAATTTGGCCACCGAATCAAGCCGAATCTCTACTGAATTAAATCAGGGACCAAAGCTTTGCACAGCCCTACTAACTGGGTCTCAGTCTGTGGAGCTAAAATGTTTTATTCTGGTATTTCTTAATTCCTCCCCTTCACTTTGAAAGAACACAAAATGCATTAACATCTGGAATTGGATTTTAGCACCCAAGGGGAAAAAAACAAAACTGTTCCTCTTCCATCATAATCAAGGTTATTGATACAACTGTACTGCCTTTACAGTTGTCTTGCAGGTAATTTTCTTCCAGACACGTTCTGTGCCTAGATCCCCAAAGGGATTCAGGCACCAATGTGTTAAATCTGACAGCTCCCAACTTGTAAAAATGCCTGCAGCAGCATCCACAATCCTGTGCTAGGTGCTGAGGCTCCCATGCCATGAATTAAGAGATAGACATTTCAGGATGGGATCCCCAAAAGGTTGCAAACCAAATTAAGACATGCTTAAAATATCTGGGAGGAAATACTGAGGTTTGTCTCATCATAAATCATATTTCTTTCCAGGACTTATGCACCTTGCTCTGAGCTACAGAGCTACCTCCCTCCACTTGGTATAGGGTTCCCCTCTCCTAAAGATAAGTCGTAGCAGAATGTTTCTCCCCAAATCACAGCTCGAGAAGGAGGTGGTATGCTCCTTTTACCCAAAATAAATCAGTAGCTACAACACTTACCAAATATGAGGGAGACTTGGTTTCATGTCCATTCTTTGTCTGAAGGAAATAAAACTTCTGAGGATTTCAGAGATTCAGAGACAATTGAATAAAATGGGGTACTGCCACCACACTATTCTTCAGCCATGTTTTTATAGACTAAAGCCGTGTTTGAAGCACAGCCCTAATGTTAGGGATGCTTAGGAGTACAACTATTGGATTAGGCCCTTCAGATAACATGAGTAGAAGAAAGGCTGATTAGTGGATAATAATGGGATTAGGTATGAGTGGCCAATTTGGTGGTGGTTGTGCACATGCCCAAAAGTGGAACTATAGGCCCGTATAGAAATTTAGTGTTGAATACTGAGGTAGCATGAGACTTTAAACACCTCTCGGTCAGGTGGTAATTGAGTGTGGGTTCTAAGAAGTAAAATGATACTTAGGTGCTGAAAATGAGAGTCAAGCTGAATGTTGGTGCACAAGTCATGGGCCCTGTGTCTACAAAGAACACTAAGCAACAGAAATATGGTTGAGCTGCAGAAATGGAAAAAAGCCTTCCATTTTATCAAGTAACTGTTTGTTATTCATTTATTTATATCATGCTAATACCTACAATACCTGATCTGGACTGGAGCCTGAATGCTTTAGGCACTGAATAATCATATAGGAATGAAATACAGGTTTTTTGTAACAAACAGTTAATCGACAAGACACGAGCCACAGGCTTCCCCCTTGTAGTAAGCTGATGCATTATATTAAAAGAATACAACATGCTTGGGTTCCTTAAGCCAGTTTGAAAAATTCTCTCACAATAAAGAGAAGAGAAATATTTGGTATTTTTCATATACTTTCAATAGCAAATTATAAAATTCTCAATTCAATGAGATTTTTCTCAGCTTCATAACTTTCCATCTTTCCACTTGATGTACTTTTGGCTGATGGCTATTCAGTTGCACTACTTGCATTGGGCAGGATTTGAAGAATTATCCAAAGGGGATCCAACTTATGACATTAGACCTGTGCGGGCTGGGCACGAGCCGGGCCCTTTTTTGTGCTCTGCGCGGGCTGTGGCCAGCAGCCCGGGCATGCGGGTCGGAGAGAACGGGCGACAGGCTAGAAATAGGCACGGACTCGTAATGGTAGATTTAAAGATTGTTTACTTACACCGAAGATGGTTGCGGTGCAGGCTGGAAAACTTGCTTGAGTTGCAGTTACAAAACAAGACGACACGAACAATCATGTGGAGTTTGCTAGGCTCCACAGAAACAGAGCTCCGGATGCCCTGGACAAGCGCGCCACCGAAATAGAAACTTCGTAGATACGTCTTATAAAAAATTATTGCTCGGAGACGGGAAGAGGTGGGCGATGGATCAGGTCGCCAAACTCCTCTGAATCTCACACAGGGTTTCTATTACCCTGCCGTGTACCCAGAGTCCCCACGAGATGGATGTGGAGTCCTCTTCGGCTTGGGCGGAAACCGCTCAAGCCTCTTATACGGCTAGCAGGCCAATCGTTAGCTGCCACGTGGGAATAATTTAGAACTAGCCAATAGCGGGGAACAAATTTGCATGCGGGTGGCGGGAACTCCTTTGCACCGTGCATTTCTCTTGCAACTTGAGCAATGCACCCTGCAAATAAAGCTACAAATTGGCGGGAAATTCTCCCTTGCACCGGGGTTCTCCTCTGCAGCAGAAAACTCCATCGTGCAACGAAGCTGCAATTTAGCGGGAATAATTCTAGTGCTGAAGCACACACACAATCATACCCTTGGGTTATGACAAGACCCACTGAAAACATTAGGAGCTGTTCACATCAGAATATACTCTCCAGAGTAGGCAAGCAATTTACATTTGAGACCTTATCATTTCTATTGTTTAAAAAAAAACTTAAAAAAATACTTTTATACCTTGCTACTTTTCTCTGCTGATTAAATTAAAAACAGATCCATAAGATATATCATCATGTTATTTAGAAGTAAAGCCATATGGCCAGATTCCACCTATAGGCATGTAAGTAGACTTAAGCACTAAGTGTGATTGTATTCCACCCTGCTCAAGTCTCTGAAAATAAATTAATGTGAAAGGTGGGTGAGTCTTCCTTACTGCCTTTTTGTCATTCAATCTTATGACAGATGACAGTGTTTTAGACAAACTGATGCATTAATGGATTTTTAAATTGAACAGGGTGGAATAGAATTGCACTTAGGTGCATAAGTCTACTTGGATGCCTAATTGGCAAGATAGAATCTGGCACATAAATTACTGTATCTAGGATGCAGATCTGCGGAAACTAGTGGGGGAATGCCAAGTTTGCACTAGCTAAAAATCCTCAGTTAGACTTGTCATGATTTGTACAATATAAAATCTACAATATCCTAGCAACAATCCATTTCTGTAGTACATACTTATTCCATACCCATGTATACCTACATAATGAAGCATGCATTTTTACCACAGTTTAGACTCTTAGTCTGAATTTTTCTGAAAAATGCTGCAAAAAGTCAGTCAACCTTGTACATTTTTTGACTGATGCTCTTTTAGTTTTCTACATAAATTTTCATTTTGAATTAAAAGGAAAAAAATTCTACTTCATTTTGAGATAGCAGTTTAAAATGATATGAAATGTTTCATTCATTTCAAAATATTGATTTGAATTATTGTTTCTGTTTTTCCTGCTTAGACAAATGAAATAACAACTTTCTGATGGGAAGCCTTGTATCAAGAAATGCTGACCAAGTCCTATTCACAATATAAAATAAAAAACACCTAGCCTTAAAAAAAAGTAGCAAAATAAATGTGGTCATACAAACTGAGCTACTCCTTGATCCTGTGGGTCATTCCTTCATGTTACGTTTAAGATCCCTTGGCATGATGGTGTGAGAAATCCTGAAATGCCAAAACCTATAATGTCATCTGTTTTATGGAAGAGGAGTTCAATTGTCAGACAATGGCTTGCTGCTTTTCACAAACCCTGAATTCCAGTCAGAGCTGTGCTTAAGCTGGGACTTAGTGGTTCAATATTTGAAATTTCCCAAGTGAGGGAAAGGGACTGGTTTGATTTAATCCTTGCTTCAGAAATGTTTAAAAAATTAAAACTAATCATGATGCAGTAAAAGAAACTGGAACTGCAGCTAATGCTGCCACAACAAAGGCTCTTTTTAGTTTGACTAAATCTAATCTTTTACTGCAGGAGTTTCTGATGAAAAAACCTTTCTAGACTTTGGTGGAGGGAAGGGGCAGAAGCATTAGTGAGAAAGGTTCTTGAAGAATAAGCATTGCAAAAGTTCTTTGCAGTCTGTTTTTAAAAAGCAACAAAATATGTTATGGATATCATACAAGGAGGTGAAAAGATCATGTTTTAGAAATTGATTCAGTTGGATGTCAGGTATAGAGTAAAGCTGGGAGGTCAAGATGGCATTTTGGTGTTTGGCAGGACTCCAGACAAACAAGAAAAAGTCATCATGTTGCTGGGTCCCCAATGGCAGGGGAAACAAGATGCTTAATTTACCAATGGGTCCTAACAGAGTCCTTTCCCAGTGATTACATTGCTCACCCACAGCTTCACACAGAAGATGGCTAACTCCTATATGCAGGGGAGAAAAACTGGCAGATATATTAAACACTACATTTTAGTTGATTGGAAACAGATCAAGTATTGTTTGAAATACAGAAAAGGCAGTGTTCAAAGTGCAGGAGCTGCCATTAGGGAAGAACAGCTCTCAACGTTTCTACTAAATTAAGGAAAATGAAATGAGAAAATAAGAAAAATATATGGAAGTGCTCTCTAGGCTACACAATCACTCTCTCTCTCTCTGTCTCGTTCAGTGACTGGGCCTACATGTTCACAGCATCAATAGGAGGAGGCTGAGTGCACACCCCATGCCACAGTAGGCAATAGTGCTCTAATCACCAGACTGTCCTATGAAGTTGGAGATGCTGGTTTGAAGGCTCTCAAACAGAGCAAGGAATTGAATCCACCTCTCTCTCATCCAAAGTAGGTGCTTCAAACACCAGAACATGATATAAAAGAAATGGCAGCTTACCACCATTCTAAGAGAAGAATGGCCTCTCTTTCTCCTTTGTAAGAATTAAGAGGTGTCTAACTCCTGGAGAGGGCTCTGGGTTACACGTCCCAAATAAATGGAGAAGCTTCTTTCTAGACCCAGGTCAGTTACCTACACTGCAAGAATGGGATGAGGTGGGTGGGAGGCAGACAGCATTTAAGATACATCTTTGTCTGTAGCATTTCCCTATTAGCTAGCTCTAGGTGGCTCCCTGATCAACATACTAGTTGTTTTGGATCCCATTCTAGGGCCCATCTAGACATTCAGGTAAATTGCAATCCTGGGCTCCCTGTGCACTCCCGCTGTACAGATGGGAGTCCTGTCAGCTGATGAGACTCCCATCTAAGGCAGTCCATTGAGCGCTGCTGCAGATGGGAGTCTCATCAGCTGATTATGTCTCTGTGGACTCCCAGCCACAGGGACATAGCTATGTTACATGTGCAAATTAAAGCTGAAAAGTAACCAGCTATAATGTTAGTATACATTTTCCAGCTCTAACTTTATAACTGGTTGGACCTTTTTATGGCACGAGACTTAATCTGTACATGTAGCTGGCCGAAATTGCTGCACAAACAACCCAGTAATTACATGATTCATGTAATGTGTAGAGGTGGCTCAGACATCTAACTATCTTTTAGCACATAGGGTGCCTATGATCTAGAGTCCACTTTGAGGACAAGTGCCTACAAGATATTTTTAAGCACTGTGATACTGACCCTAGCACAGTATTTTTGGGGATTTGATACTGTTTGCCTTTTACGGTTACAGCTAGAAAAAGCAGACATACACACCCACTGGGTATGTCTACACAAGACACTTTATTGCGAAGTAGCATAGTTTACTACACAGTAAACATGTGCGTCTCTCATCTCACTAAAATCTCACCAATCATGATTAAGTTTGCTACCTGCAAATAGAAGTAGCAAATTTAATTGGATTACTACCTGTGTAGTACCACTCATGTAGGCACCTGAAGATTGCTCCCTGACCTTGGGAGCTTCCTGCTGCTGGGGCAGGCTTTGCAACTGGACTCCAGGCTGGGAGTATGTCCCCCTGTCCCAGCAGCAGAGAGCTCCAAGCCCTCTTCTCCAAGATCGTGATTGGGGAGCAGGGACTGGGAGATCCTTATCTCCCAGCACTGGCTCCACAGTTATGAGGCTGGCATCAGGAGAACTTTATTATCAGTAAATCTGCTCCCACTTCCCTGCACGTCTAGATGCCTGCTTGAGATCATTTACTCAAGGCTTGTTTACTTGCAAATAAACTGCTCCTGGATCTAATGTGCACTTGTAGACACACTAACTAAGTACTATTTGAACCAACTGTTATGACTCAGCATTATTACACAAAATTAACTACGAGAGTTAGGCTAGACTTACCAAATTCTGGTTGCACAACTGAGCCAGACTAGAAGGAGGAATCACTGGCTGACTTAAGCTTAGAAATGAAAACAAGTAAAAAACCTGCACATTGCCATGCTTTGTTTCCAGGTCTTAGTACTGGTAAAAGGGCTTGAGAGTTGCTCAGTAGCTTAGAGATGTACATCCTGTTGCTAAAAACAAACCCAAGGTTCCCTGCATTTGATGTTAATAAAGTTAATACATTGTTACATTGAGTATTGTTAATACAATAGCTTCTGAATATATGTGCTTTCAAGAGAAACAGGCAATATACATCCACAGACTTAAAGAGGGAAAAGCTAGTACTGAGAATATGCTAATGGACAAGGACTGAGTTTAAAAGATTTGGGTTCTAGGCCTCACAACCTCCAACTTGCTGCATAGCCTTGGGCAAATCACCCACCTCTGTTTCTCCAGAATGGTCCATGAAAACTGTGGCCTAGATCCAATAGAGTTTCTAGGACTAAATTAAAAATTCACATATATATTTGTGCTAGGAGTGCAAGGGAACAGAAACCTATGGGTCAAGACAAAAGTTACATTTGTCATATGATTGGCTCCTTGAAAGTGCTGTACAGCCATGTCCTTACAGAAGATCATGGTTGCAGAGTGCTTTAAAATGCGCAATAGCATAACAATCTTAATCCTCATTACACAAGGGTTCAGATGAAGAAGCTTCAAAGTGCAGTGTCTTCATTAACATCTGTCAGCACACATTGGGATCATGGCTGGGCTGACATAGCCCAGTCCCTCCCCCAGTGCCTTTAGAATGGGAGGAAGAAAAGTAGGCACTCACCCCAAGAGGGCCGCAATCCACCTGCCCCACCATCTAGTGCAGACTGGGCAAACCCCAGACAGAGCTCCCCATTCCCATTCTGAAGCGGGTAGGGGGTAGGGAAGAGTGACTGCAGACACACAGCTGCTCCAAACTCTAGTTTGATCCTCCAGACCCAACAGCGAACATCTGTTGGATTTTGGGGGGGAAGGACACTGTAACACATGCCTCTTTCTTCAAAGTGCCATGACTTACACTGGAGAGCTATACATCTGTCAGCACCCTATGTGCCTAATTATGCCCAAAAAACATGGTCCAAAGAGCAAATGCCTGCTCGTTGTGGTCTTCAGGCAGTCTAGATATACTTGTTAACAATTGCAATAAATCTGAGAAACTCAGTTTTGATAAATTTACCCTGTTTTTCAGTCATGGAATATTTTCTAGTCCCTTGAAAATTATTGATTCAGCTTTAGTTAAATTGCTGCAGCTCTGCTTTAGTTGGATAAGATGCAATTCATGTATAATCATCCTTAATGAGACTTCTACAGTTGAAACAGGTCAAAGAGATGAATTCCTTATATGCAGGTCTCAATAACAGCATGTCAAAATGCATAACTTGTTAAATAAATCTGTGCACAACACAGATTCAACAACAAATGTAACCTTTCTTCTCAGACCAGGGTCAAAGTATGATAGTTTGCTTTGCAGAGATAACAGGGCATTAGGCCAGTTTCAGTTGGTGCAGCTCTAGGAGCTTCTATAGCATTCTATATAGCTTAGTGTTGAATTAAGCCCATCAATTTTTACCTTGGTTTTTCAGTGACAGAGCATTAGATCCTTAATCATGGCTATTGAGAAATGAAGTAGGCCTAGTTTCTTTCATCTATATAGGTATGGGGGCAGGAATTGGAAGTAACTGAAACACATTTGGAAGGTAATAGCCTGGCAAATCCAAACAAGGTGGCTTTAATCATTCAGATAAAAGAGGATTGAGAATAGCTAGAGATGAGGTTAATAGAGACCTCGTTAGCATGATTTTCAGCCTTGACCATTTGAGATTAGCTATTTTGTACCTTATTCTGATTTTTGACATTCAGCTCTTACATGTTGTGAATGAGCATTATTTGCATAAGGTAGAGACAGCATAGTACTTTAAGTTACATAGGTATCAGTGAAGGATTCTATTATGCCAGACTTCAATTCCTCTTTCAGTAACTATTGGTTAAAGCTACCTTAACCCAAACAAACAGGCTCAAGCACTAGCATAAGGGTTGGTAGCTTAGGGCATAAGCTCTGGGTACTGCAGGAAAAGGGAAACCAGGAGAGAGATGGGGTGCCCTTCACCCCCCCCACACTTTCCTTAAAGTGTCTCTGTGGGTGGGGATGGCAGAGCAGTGGTGGCAATGCAGGAGAGTGTGAATGTGAGTGTGAGTGCTTCAGTAAAGTTAGTGTTAGAGCAGGGGCAGGCAAAATCTGGCCCACAGACCAAATCTGGCCCACCAAGCCATTCTATCTGGCCCGCTTGCCCCCTAAAATTTTTGGAAAATTAATGTTTATCTTCCCCTGGCTGCCTGTCAATGATGACTGTCACCAGCAGCATCAGGACACAGAGGGAGCTGGCAGCAGGACCCAGCAGCTGAGCAGCAAGGCTCAGTTGACTCCACGCCCCCATCTCCCTCCTGCCTGCCCCAGTCCTCAACCAGAAGCTTCTGCGGCTTCTGGCCTTATGTTGCTGGGTCTGTCCCTGGCCTCTCTCCTCTGAGTAGAAAGGCAGATAAGTTTGGATGGAGGGAGGGGGAAAACCACTGCAATCCACCCAGCAGCAAGGAACTGCCTGGTGCTGGACGGGCTGGGCTGGAACCAGAGCAGGAAGTGGAGGCTTGGGGGGTGGAGGTAAGCGGCAATGCGGGGTGGGGGCACAGGAAGTGATGGCACCATGGAGAGTGGTGTGGGGAGCAGCAGGGGCCATGGGATGTGGTGGTAGTGGTGTGGGGAGCAGCAGAGGCTGTAGGAAGCAGTGGTAGGGGGAGCAGTGGTGGCAGCAGTTGTGGGTGGGTGTGCAGGAGGAAAAGCATGGAAATTTTGGGGGAATGGTGGTGGCAGGTGGGAGCGTGGGTGTGCACTCATGGTGGGACAACAGGTGCATGGACACTGAGTGTGGGGTCTGCCTTGCTGCATTGTATGAGACTCGCATGTAGTCCATGAGCTCCGCAACCAATGAAGCTGGTGGCCTAGCCCCGTCTCTCTTGTCTCTTTCTCTTCCACCACACCCACCGTAACCCCACACCTTCCCATAGTCTGCATCCCAACCACATACCCCACACTCATACATATCCATCCACCATACTCACAACCCACCACACACACACACATAGACCCCCTTTTGCTCATACACAATATACAGTAGGACTGTATTTTGAGCTAGTTTGCAATCACCTCTAGATACACTTCGCAAACACATAAATCACTAAAAAAATTAATTTAAATAAATTTGAAATAAGTTATAGTAGATGTTTTATGTTTTTGCATATGATTTCGGGTTTTTTTCTGGTTTCAAGATTGCAGCACCCTCCCTCCCAAAAGGAGTATTTTCAGGGCACGGGAAGGGATTTCTGTTGGTGAAGGTCAAGGGCCAGGGGGAGGAGGACTTCCAGTCCCAATATGGCAACTGTCAAGGTGGAGAGCTACCTATGTGTCCCTCAACAGCTCACCAAAACTCAGTAAGTGGCCCTCCAGCTGTAATAATTGCCCACCCCTGTGTTAGAGTAATGTTGCAGAGTGGTATCTTCAGTGAAGGGAATTCTGGCAAATGTGGTTCTAAATGGAGATTTTCTATTGCTAGGGGTTGTGTCACCTTTTTGCCACTGAAAAACTGTCTTTCTTGGTCACTCAACATGCATGTTGGTGGCAGAAAAGGAGGTGACATCTACCCACGAGCAGACAACCTCTGGTTGCTGCTCTAGCACACATAGCACACCACCACAGTATTGGTCAGTTACTGGGCTCAAGACTGTCTCTTCTTCCAAAGCAACTTTGCCTTTTAAGAACTATTGTTTTGCACCACTGCAAATGAAAACGCACATAATTTGGTCCACTAAAAATAAGATAAATAAACAAGCAACATTTAGAATGTGTGTACTTTGATCTGCTCCATTTAAGTATGCACCAGTTGTTGATATATTTTAGATATATTAGATTATGCAGTATATCAGCATTTGAAGGCTGTCGGTCGTGACTCAATGGGAAATAAAAGTGCTTTATAGTCAGTGAAATGTGAAACACTGTCATTCCTGTCAATAGCTGTATTTCACTTTATCGATTTACACTTTGTAAAATGCCACTATGATTTGTATCACAAATACCCTATTGAGTTACTTGCAAAGGAACAAAAGTTAATAATTGTAATGCTATTATGGTGGTCTCTGGCAATGGGTTTACAGTACACTAAAGCAGCAGCCATGTGTAAATGCTACACTGAGTAATGGGATCATTAAACCTGCATTCAGCTGGCTTCAACTTCTAGGACTTCTGATTTAGTTCACTCAGTTGGGAGAAGAAACCAAACACTCATGGTTCATGCAAAGCAGTTTTGTTGTATTTTGGCCGTGTATGTTGGACCACGGCCTTGACTCTCTATTTTTATCCCACTTGGTGTAAAAACAACTAGAAGTCCAGGGGACCTTCAGTAAAAGACTCCCCTGGAGTAAAGGAATCAATCTGTGGTATTATAAACTACAAGTGCTCTATATCACATTCCCAGCTCTAAGTGGCAAGAATGCCTAAGAACTTCTTGGAAAATGCTAACTTTTATAAAGACCCTGGAGTGCTATCAACAATCAGAACAACGTAGAGAAGTCTCAGGGCTGCATGAAATTGTACTTTGAGACTAGATGAGCCCCCAGAAGCTCCATCATAAGGGAACTATGAAAATAAGTTGCCATTGGACCTTCACCTTTCAAAGCTGAACTTGAGGCAGAAAGGACATCCTTCAGGTTCTGGCCTTTGGCATTTCTGTTATCTCCATTTAGGATGCCTATCTACCAGCTGGAAATAGAACAAAAGCTGCAA
The DNA here is from genome assembly GCF_000455745.1 of Alligator sinensis. Taxonomy (NCBI): domain Eukaryota; kingdom Metazoa; phylum Chordata; order Crocodylia; family Alligatoridae; genus Alligator; species Alligator sinensis. The sequence continues at coordinate 354,502 of NW_005842253.1, forward strand.
TTAATAAATAATTTCTAACATCCACAATTTCCTGTACCATTATGATACATCTTACATGCAAATGGTATACTGTACACTGCACATTTAATTACATGACAATTTGAGGCAGCAAAAAGCACATAAAAACCCAGAATCTGAGTCTTTATTCTTGATAAGGGCTACAGATCATGTTCCCAAGCTTCATAAATTTGTTAAAGTAGGTAGGAACACAAGAAAAAATATATACAAAATAAAAATGTATGAATTTAAGCACATTATTCTTCAGGTAACATAAAATCAATTACCTTGATAGAAAAGAAAGCTGGGTGAGTTTTTTAATTAGATTTAAATTTGTCCTTTAAAGAAAAAAAAGAAAAAAAATACACCCTCCCTGTAGAAATAGACTTACTACTATTGTGTTTGATCAAAGTTGTAATGGCCTTTTAAAGCAGATTTAATTTCCACTGTTAAAAAGTGGCAATTCTGTAACGTTATGTTTATTAACTTCATTTTCCTTGGGCTTTTAATCCATAAGCTCTTTTATGCCATTTTGGAATTAAGGCTTTAATATGAACTGATTAAAACTGGATGGAATATTAGAATTGTCTACACTAACAACTGTGTAATTTGAAAACAGATAATTTTTAATCTCAGCCGTTATGACCTGAAGGATTACTTCATGGTAATTTGTGTAATGTTAATTTTCATTAATGTTCTGTGTAGAATTTCAGCAACCTGTATCTGAAAAAAATTAAAACATTTGAAGCCAAATTCCTCTCTTTGTTAGATCAGTGTAAAGCTGCAGCTAGTCCCTGAAATAAGGTACGCCAACATAAATTGGAACACACCTAGCTCAGGTAGCTATACGGTGTGAACACAAGTTACATTTCCTACATAGGGGTACGTACTGTGGGTCCAATCAACTTTAGTATATAGTAAATTACTTGAATCCAGGGTAGAGTTACCACTTTGAGTTTGGCCCATTGTCTTTGTTACCTGTGGTGCATCTACAAGTGCAGCAGACTGTGCAGTTGTTACTGTGCAGTCATTTAGTACTTAAGCAAGTACTAAATGACTGCACAGTAACTGTTGTTACTATGCAGTCCTGATGCCACATGGCTCTTTTTAGCTGTTACTGCGAAGTAGCTCATTGCTACTGTGCAGTAACATTGACGTCACAGTTTGTGCCGTGATGCTATGTCACCACAGCAATGAGCTACAGCAGTGTAGCTCATCACTACGGCAACGTAGCATCTTGTGTAGATGTGCCCTGTATCTATGATCTATAGACCTGGAAAGTTTCAATAGCTGGTTTCAACCCCAAATGTTTATCTGAATGCTACCTAATGTTGGGGTCAAGCCTGAATTGAGGGACAGGAAAATGAGTCAGATGAGGTAGAGAGGAAACTGCCTATAGGTATAATACATCCAACTAGGTTTGTTCAGTGCCACCAATTCCCACTGGTAGAACCTTTGGGTTGTACATTCCTTCTATCAGTGCTTATAGCCTGGAAGATCGGAGTGTTAAATAAGTAATGAAACAGAGAAATCAATGCTCTCCCAAATCACAGCTGTCATCCTCCCAACCCCCGCCTCCCCCCCCCACCACCCAAATGCATATGAGTAATCCCTGTTAAAAAAAAAAAATCAAATTTCATCAATAAACAAAAGACCATGCTGTGCTTGAGAACCACTGGCCAATGGGAGTAACTGAAGTTATCAAACAGTAGGCTTACACTGATGTTTTTTTTATCAGCAGCTCAAGAGCAGATCAGTGTTAGAACTTTCTATTATTTATATGTGCGTCTGCATGACAGACAGATCATCTTTATTTAAAAAAAATTTTAGCAAATCTTACTAAACTTTTGACAACCTCACATCAGCTTGTCCTAATGTTATCCTTAAAGTTGGTCTGGAGGAAAACATTCACTGAATTTTCAGTTGAGCCATTTGATTTTTCCGAATATTTCTGCAGTAAAAAAGGTAACTTTTGAAGACAGGTAGATGGTATAAGAAAGCCCATCTCTACTGCTGACTTTGTACCTTTTCATGGAGCTTCTGCAATTTAATTGCCTTACACACACAAGCTTTGCAGATACATAGCAGTCAATCCTGTATAGATAGGACTACAAAAGCTACCATTGATCCCAATCAGCACCCTGCAGAGGGTGAGAGACAGTGTTCCACTAACATTCACTGCAGCTGGCTCTAAAAATGGTTTTAAAAGCAGTCTGACTTAACATAACTTACAATAATTGTAATAAATTCTATTCAAGTAATAATTACAAAAGAACAGGACATTTCCTGTGGATAATTTACTATCTGGGGTGAGCTGCATGAGCCTCCTGATACTACAATGCTAACCAGTTATTAATGCCTCATACTGAAGATAAAAGACAAAAACTGAGAACTCACCCAAAATAGACAGGGGCTCATGAATTTCATTCAATTTTATTTTACATGCACAGGTATTTATACAGAATAGCTCCTCCACAAGTCACTTACTTCATTTGAATCACTTTTTTACATTCCAAACAGAACAGAATGGTCAAGGTAAGTTAACCTATGCTGGTGGCCAAATGATAAATCTGGTGCACAGTCTCACCCCATTGCCAAGGATCTGTGAATGGGGAAAGATCATTTATCTTAACCATTAACAGCAAATTACTGGTGCAGTTTAAGTCTTTCCCTTTATGTATGCTAATGCATAAACAGATGTGCTAAAAAGGTGTCAGTAAGAGCTACTGCATCATAATGCTAGCTATAAACCCACTAAATTGGAAGAACGCAAATAGCTGCCTGCATATAAACAGAGAACATCAAAACTAGCTACTGAGCTACTTTCAGCAAGGAGTACGAGTACTTAATGGGTGACGTATGAAGTGCTTATGTGCTAATTTAACAATCAAAGAAGGTCCCAGTAATAAATCTACCTGTGTGCACTGTCAGATAAAAATCTATCCAAATAATGTCAGAGTGATGTTTTTCAATTTCCTTGGCTTTCTTAACACAAGCTTTAGAGGTTGAGGAGCTCAGGTTCTGGAGAACTGCTGTACTGCATGTGTACTGGTTATGTGGAAGATATGGTAGCTCCCAAAGGAACATATGGAAAATATGTAGGATAAAGAATAATGCTTCAACATCTTCTTCTGCAATCCAGTGCATTCCCCTGACATTTTTGTTAATTCCTTGGCTTCATAAACTTCAACCTGTTTTCAGCCTGTGTTGGCACTAAAATAACCTAAGTATAGGGATGACCTAATAAGTCAATGGAATTATTCCGTGCTGGGGCCATTGCATATTGCCTTGCAGCATAGAGATGCTAGCTTAATAGCTACCCACTGTACCACTCTCATTATCAATGTAAACCTCCACTTGCAGGACTTTTGTGCATTCACTTCCATTATTTTCTTCTGGAGTACTGCTATGAGAGGTTTGCATTAAACCTCTCATTAACACTTCTTAGTGGAATAAATACTTTCAGTTTTGTTGGCAACACCCTGAAATTCTTGAAACTATGGGGTTAAACATTGTTTCCATGTATGGTTGACTTTAACAGAGGGACAATTTGGATAATTTCCCTTTATCCAAAAGCACCAGAATGCTGAAATGAGAATGTTAAGAAATCTAAGCAAATTGTATGAAGGAAGAACCATTCCTGTAAATCAATAAGGTTGTGAAAGGAGAAGTTTACCTTCATGAAGATGACCCAAGTACCAGTTGCAACATTTATTCCAGTGAAGCAGAAATTTAAATTCAGCTGATTTATTTTTAAAACCAAAAGCTTCTGAATGAGCAATAACATTCAGAGAGTGACAGAAAATGAGTTAAATTATATATTTGGTACGTTAACAGTTTCTACACAGGGGATGTCATATTATCAGAACTGGAGACTAAATTGCATTCAACACATACACTGCCTACTTTAGAATGCAACCTTAAAATTGGAAGTTAGTAATTTTTGCTTAATAATCATCACTGTATTTTGAAACGGATAGGTAATGTCCTCTACCCTAGCAGTGCCACAATGTAACAAACAGCAACATGATTGCGCACACAACTGAATCATAGAAGACAAAGCACTATCCTGTTCATTCTCTACTTAGTAGAGTAAAAATGTACACAGCCTAAATTTTTATCCCCGGGTCTTTTTTTTTTTGGTCTTTTTTTTTAGTGTTCATGCATCTTATTACATTTCATTTGAACCTGTTTATAGACACTGAAAGTGGGATTATTTTCTGCCTCAGGATAATATATTCCTAGAAATGCTCCCTTGCCCTAGACCAAAAGTAGGCTATTTGGCTCCATGGGAGATGAGTCCTTGCTGAAAATTTATGCATATGCCTCAGGACCTCTAACCAGTTGGAATCTTTTGCTGCATCTTTAGGTCATATTGGACTATATGAAATCATTTCCAGTTTTCATTCCAGATTGTATTTCACGCTCTGCTCCCTTAGGAGGCCATCTCTGTTACGTTATGAATGGTTAATAAGACCTCAAAAAAAAAAACACTTAAATTTCTTTGAAAAGGTATTTGGACAGCCAACATTGTGCTTCATCCAAATAGGACTTAACAGTCATTCTGTTTACTGAAAGAGATTTTAGGTGCCATTCATCCCAGCAATGAATTTGGCCAAATCTGTTTGATGGACATGCATCTTTGTGCCATTATTTGTAGCAGTCATCTGACTATTCCAACCCCAGTGAAATAGCTCTTCATTTATGTAATGATGATATAATTCTCTCTTATAGTATTCATAAGGAACAAATTCATCTACCTCATTTAGTTTCTTACAGCCTTCAGGATCTGCAATTCACATACAAATATAACAGCCAAGAATTTCTCACAGTAATAGAATGAGATTGTAGATTAGAGGAAATGCAACGGAGTTTACTGATCACCACAAAAAAAGTAATTCCCAAAGGGTGTGCTGTGGCACATTAGCAACAGAAGTGCACCATGAGATCCCCCTGTGTGAGGAGGTGAATTCTCTCCTCCCTCATCTGGCACCCTGCACCTACCCCCGCTATTCCTGTGGTGCCTACAGCTGCTCCTCTGTGGACTGCCGTCATCACCGGTGCCTTCCCTCATTCTTCCCTGCCTCCAGACAGCCCCTTTGCCAGCCCCCACAATGCTTTCAGCAGCGCACTGTGCTGCAAGCAGGAAGGCAGGTAGGTAGACATATAGGCCACTTGTACACATGATGAAAATGGGCCCTTTTTGTGGTTTAATTGCATCACACTGTACACATGCAGGTGTTTTTTTACAATTTAAATGAGTTCGCTACATTGCAAACTAAAGTACATCTGCATGTAATTTAGTTTGCAATGTAGCTATTTGTAATGTTGCAACCTTTGAGAGCTTCCCCCCACCCAGGAGAGGTAGACTGAAGGCAGAAGCAGTGAGGGGCCCAATCTTTTTTTCCCCCCCACCGAGCCTGCCCGTGTCTCCCATCGCCAAGGGGTGACCTGCTGGTGGGCCAAGCAGCCCGAGCTGTGGAGGGCCCCAATCCTTCCTTCTGTGGTGGCAGCGCTGCCCCCTGGGGCTACCCAGAAGGATAATTAGCAGGTGGGTGCTGCTGCAGCTCAGGCTCTGGGAACAGTTGGATTAGGCTGGGCGCTGCCTGTGAGCTGGGGTGGCACCCTCCCACGAGCCACCCACCTGGGTAGCCCTGAGGGGCACTGCTCCTGTATAGACAAGGTCTGGGGCTCCCCCACAGCTCCAAACCCACAGGCAGCTTTGCCTCCAGCTGCAGGAGAGGTGGGCAGGATCTGCAAGGCGGGGAAAAGGATCAGGTCCCTGGCTGCTTCTCCACCTCAATGGACCCTGCCCACATGAGCTGCCACTGGGCCCCTGAGCTGCGGGTGGACCCGATCCTTCCCTCCATGGCAGTGGCACCTCCCTGGGGCTGCCTGGGTGGGGTGCTAGCTGTGCGGGTGCTGCCCCAGCTCAGAGACAGTACCTGCCAGATCCAACTCTTCCCTGAACCCACATGCTGGAAGCCCTCTGGGTGCTGATCCCTGCTCAGACTCATAGGGGGTGGGGAGGGAAGAGAGAAGCCCCCTTTCTCTGGCTGCGGGCACACCAAGCCTCCTTTCTGCTGCTTTCCTGGGGCAGCCAGCCTGTTCCTGGGTGGTTCCAGGCAGCAGGAAGGTGGCAGGGATGGTACACAGGGTGCTGGTGTTGCCCTGTGGGGTCAGGCCAACTCTCAGGATCTCAGTATTGCACTGTTAGACAGGAGGGTGTGACACAATTGCAAATATACAAACACACAAATCAATTGGGTGCATACACACGCATACACACACACATACTACCAGCTCAGGCACATACACATCCAAACCAGCCTAGGTACATGCATACCTATCACCAATTCAAGCACATACACACTACACACTAAAAATTAGACAAAAATCAATTTTCAATACCCCCACACTCAGTACACATACACAAATCACTAATTCATATATCATGTACACAATGATATATATATATACACACACACACACCCCACCTACACATAGGTAAGTTCCTAACTTGGATGGTACGGTATGTATATGTATACTTGGGGTACCTGGGATACTTGGGGGAAGGTTAAGGTGAGAGAGAGTTATAGTGTAGGGAGTGAAAGTTGCCAGAACCGGGATTACAACCGGTGGACTAGAGAGAAGCTGACTGAGGAACTGATGCTTGGGTTTACTTAAGATCAAGTGGCCTCGGGGTTACTTGAGGTCACTGGTGCATGGGGGGGGGAAGAAGCCTGGTGGCAAGGAGGAGACAGCCAGTAAAGAGAGAGAGACAGAAACCTGGGAGCTTGGGGCTGGAAGCTGAGGCAGACAGCTGAGATATTGGGGGGGGGTCAGATAAGTGGTGGCAAGGAGACAGCCAGAAAAGAAACTAGGCAGAAACTTGGTTGCTCAGAGGAAAGGGCAGTGGCAAAGAAACAGGGGGTTTGGAGGCAGAGAGTTGCTCAGGACAGGTGTTGGAGGTGGCGGTGAGCCAGAAGCAGGAGAGGGAGAAATGAGACAGAAGTTAGAGGGGCGAGGAGCAGAGATTGGAGCAGGGCCAAACCATAGTAAAGCAAAACCCAACTCAGGGGTCCAAATAACAGGTTTATTAAACAGACAATACACCACACAGCCCCATGAAGTTATTGGTTCACTCACACACACACACACATACACACACACACAGGCAGCAGGAGAAAGGGACTCAGTGGAAGGGTTGGAGTCCAAGTAGGGAAGAGAAGCAGAGTCCAAGTCTTTGGTTGACGAGGGAGTGGGGGTGGAGGTGATAGCTACCTATCTAGGCTGGAAAGGGGTCTTTGTCCAGCAGGTGTTGTCCAGAGGTGGGTCACCGGCAGTGCCTCTGGGTGTATAGGTGGTGTGGCATGGTGCTGGTCCAGATGGAGAGGGCATCCCAAGGAGTCAGTCTTCCCAACCCCTTTTATGGGGCAGACTACCTCTAATCTCCAACGGGGAAGGCCTGTCCAGGCAAGGTCAGCCCTGTTCCAAAGATCTCCAGGTGCTCTTACTGAGCATGTGCAGCTTGGCACAATGGTGGGTTGCTTCATCTTTTGTTTCTTGAATGCTGAGGGTGGTTTCAAGGGATGGGTTGTTTGGTCCATGTATTGGTGTTGATGGTTCGGTCATTCAGAGGGAGCTATTTTTAGACCTACTGCCATGGTCTCTCAAGCACCCTCATTCATCCCCGTTCATTTAGGAACCAAGTTACATAGGAGGGGTAGGTGTGAGTCATGGGTTACACAACCGGGCCTGGGGACAGCATGACAAACACAACGGAAACTCGACATGACTTATGCTAACTTACATATATAGACCTAAAACAGTAATCACACAATATAAAAGCAGTAAAAAAAAAAAAAATCAATACAAACATAATAATTATCACTTATAAAACAGTGGATATCTATTCAGATTTAGATTGGACATTAGGAAGAACTTCTTCACAGTCAGAGTGGCCAAGGTCTGGAACGGGCTCCCAAGGGAGATGGTGCTCTCCCCTACCCTGGGGGGCTTCAAGAGGAGGTTAGATAAGCATCTAGCTGGGGTCATCTAGACCCAGCACTCATTCCTGCCTATGCAGGAGGTCGGACTCGATGATCTATTGAGGTCCCTTCCGACCCTAACATCTATGAATCTATGAATCTATATCAAAACAGCAGGGCACTTATTAGCAAAGAGGGGAGAGAAAAATAAAACTTACTACCTAAAACAAAATGTTAAAGCTTATCCTACATCTTAGCCTACTTATACTTATCTATAGGAAATAGAGAGGGAGAGAAAAAGTCAGGAATGGTTGGGGAAGGGGCGGGAATGCATTTTAAAATAAATTAAAAGAAAAAGAAAAACTGGGGGTTTGCTACACTGGAAGCCCACCAAGTCCAAGCTTCCCTGAGCACAGCCGGGCTTCCGGTGCCTGTGCACAGTTGAATCCACTGGATGCTGCCTGTGACCTGGGGCTGCACCCACACAGCTAAAACCCTTCCCAGGTGGCCTTGGGAAGCACTGCCACCATGGAGGGAAGCAAAGGGTCCCCCTGCAGCTCAGGGACTGTGCAACCTGGCAGCAGCTCATGTGGGCATCCTCCGCCAAGGAAAGAAAGAAAAAAAAAGTGCTGAGGGGCCTGATTTTTCCCCCCACACTTCTGCCTACATCTCCCATGGCCAAGGAGTGATCTGCTGGCAGGCTGTGCAGCCCCTGAGCTTTGGGGGACCCTGGTGCTTCTGGAGCCCCTGGAGTGGGGCTGAAAAACCTGCTGAGCAAACTCCCTGTGATGTCTTTCCTCCCTCCCATTCTGAAACCAGCAACAGACTGGGAGGCAAGCAGACATAAGTTACAGAAGACACTGTGTTTTGAAATGTCTTTATCTGGCCCCTCATGTAATAAGGGTTCAGATTTTTGCCCAATTGGCCAATTTTTACTCTGTCTGCAACTGTGCACTTGTGTTTGGTCATGGCTATAGGCTACTTCCTGTGGCCAGATTGGGCAAAAATCGGCACTTCTGTCTGCTTCCTCTTTTACTCCAAGTATGAGTATAGCTAGTCCCTGATCTCTGAAATTCCTTGAATAGCAATTCCTCAACACACATTTTCCTCTCCAGCCTTATATGCTAATGAACTTGGAAACAGATTAGAGTTCCACTCCCATTTTATTCTCTTTTTTCACATAGACCAGAAGTTGGGAGTGCTGTCCTCTGAAGATTATGTCATGAGAACAGACAAGATTATAACAAGAAATCTTACAATCCAGGCACTTTACAAGGGAGATCAATCTCTTTTTATCCCCGTTTCATACAACCTAGAAATTAAAGTAGAGGGAAAGGAAACAACCAGTCAGTCAATATTCTCTTGGGAGAAACAATATTGAGCTGAGCAGAAGCAGCTGGGCTCAATGTCAGGGAAAAAGAAAAGGACTCTCTCATGGTGAGCAACTCTGTTACTGGCTCAAACTGGCAGGAGCTGTACCTCCACATTAAGTAGATAGCCTGTGATTAGAATGACAAAGACCCATTAAAGGCTGAAGACAGAAAGTAGACTGAAGGCGAGGAGATTGATTAATGGATCTCAATGTGAACATGATTGATTGGGGACACATACTCCATGTAGACCTCGCCAATGATTTATCTTAATTTGCTAGGTATTATACTGAGTTCAACTAGATCTGCACAGAACCATCTATCATGCCCATCATCAGCAGAAGGAAATGGTGCTTTCACTTTATGTTTTATTTAGCCTTCCCAAGTTTTTTCAAATACACCTCACAAATAATAAAAAAAAGGCCTCTTTTAAAAATACATTTCAATTGCCAGAAGCAATTTATGTTTGTGGTGCAGGTATCCCACCAGCATATTGAACAATGGTTTTTTTCCCTGTACTAGGTTTGTAATATATCAAAAGGCCCATAATTTAAAAATGTTACGGTGAAGAACATAAAAGTGTTTAGTACAACCAACCAGTAATGATATTATTTTACACACACACACACACAGACTAAATTTAAGCTGTACAGAATCAATGCTACCATGTGCTTCCTTATCACTAGGTAAGCCCATAGAGATACAGTGATCTACCTATTCCATATTTGTAATCTCTCTAATGCAGTTGGCATCTACCACCTCAGTAACTGCAGTTCTGATAGACTTTGACTATCTAGGCATGTAAAGAATGGAGAGGGTAATCAGTATATTTAAACCATAAATGGTAAAACAAAATCATTCAGTTATAGCTGTCTAGCGCATGGAATACTTTCTTTAAAGATTGATGCTGAAATTGGTCTTATTATTTCAGCAGTAAACAGAATAAAGCATATAGCTATAAATAAGAGGAGAATGCATGAACTCCTTACTCAGCATAGATAGTCCACAGGATCCAAGTTCTTGAGATATGCTGAACTTTGGCTACCATAGAAGTTGGAGCTTCTCCTCAGGTATGCTGCACTTCCAAAGAATTCCTGATGGGTCTCCTTATACCAGTTGTTTCAGAAAAAGCTGAACAAAGGCAGAATAAGACATTTAGGGAAAGCCTTGAGATAATTTTGGCCTAAATAAAGATCAAAAACAGACTTCAGAGTACAGTGCATGGGATGCATAGAACCATCCATGCAAAATGTGATTTGCTCCATGAAACAAAAGAGTTATGAAAGACTGAAAAAGAACGAATGTAGGCAATAGATCAATCAAATTAAAGTAATGGAAATATAATGCTGTTGCTATTGTACAGGTGTGACAACCTCTCTGTGGTGCTTATTTGCATACTCCATTGGTATGTAAGGTCCAATTATGGGGACTGTGTCTTATATCTGCATATCCTGGTATCCATGGGCAAGGGAATGAAAAACTACTTTGTATTTGTTTTTATGGTGATACCATGTTTTAACATTTTGAATACAAGAGGTTAGGGAAATCAAGTTTGTGTGTGCTGACCCTGCCTTCTAAAACTGTAAAGTTCTTTAGGCAAATGATACTGTAAGAGAAAACAGAGTAAATGTAGCTCAGGGGCGGGCAATTATTTTGGGCAGAGGGTCGCTTACTGAGTTTTGGCAAGCCATCAAGGGCCGCATGACAGGCAGCCCAGGGTAGCTAAATATTACTTTTCTAAATATTTTAGGGACCCTGAGGGCCGAATAGAATGGCCCGATGGGCCGCATCCTCCCCCTGGGCCGCATTTTGCCCACCCCTGATGTAGCTGAAGGATCAGTGCTCACCATGAGTTGTATGGAAGTCTAAGGTGAAGGGACCCTTTAGCTCAGGAACCACAATGGGAGAGAGCAGAAGCTCTAGATGGGAGCCTTTCTAGAGGGTGGTATTTCATGGAGATGCCCCTATGAGGTGGTTTTTGACCCAGGTGGTTTTACTTACCTGGCAGGGGAGAGCCCATCCTCATCAGCTTTGAATGACTTGGTGTAGTTAGAGGGTGAAGACCTGCCCATTGTGTTATGGGCAGGAACCCTTGCAAGAGTCTACAAATGCCTCCATATGCAAGGATCTCAGCTACAAAATTTATGCTGATGGAGTACTGTTTTCAGATTTTCCCTCTAGCTTGCTTGGCCTTTTGGTTAGGGGCAAGTGAGGTGCTCAGGTTCCCATTGGTGGAGGCAGATTTCCTTTTCCACCATTCAGGGAATGGCAGGAAGAAATGATAACCCAAGCAGGGACCCCATCAGCTCTTAGGACACGCCTACCCTCACTTAGGTTACTCAGCTGGTGGGGCCCTTAACCAAGGAATCCCCTTGACAAACAGGAGCCCTAGGTTCCTTTCAGGGCTGTGCGAGGCTTTGGACTGTGCTTCAGATCCAGAGAAGCTTTGGATGCTTTGGCGTCCAAAGCAGCATGTCCGGATTGAAGCGCTGGCTTCATTAGGCTTTCCAAAGTGGTTCAGAACTTCTGAACCACTCCGGAGATCCGGCCATAGGGTATAATGGGGAATCAATGAAATATCTATAACTTTATTCTTTTTTGTCTGATTTGGATAAAACTTGCAGGGATGGCATCCTCTGCTGAGAGCATGAAGCCTGCCAAGTTTCAAGAAGATCGGTGCAGGGGCTTGGGGGGAACTGTAACCCAAATTCTTGAAAGGAAAATTCATGTCACGTGTATGTGTTATACCACAGGGGGATGAAAACTGCAGGGTTGGTGGCCCCTGGTGAGGCCACGAAGCCTGCCAGCTGTCAAGGAGATAGGTGTCAGGGGGAGTCTGGCTTCTGGGGCCCTGCACCTCTGGCTTCTGACAGGCAAAACATGTGACATGGGTGACACTGTGTGTGTTAAGGCGCAGCAGGGTGAAAGCTGCAGGCCTGCTAACCCCTGCTGCTGCTACGAAGCCTGCCAGCTATCAAGGAGATAGGTGCAGGGGGATTCTGGAGCTCTGCACCCCTAGCTGCTGACAGACAAAACTCGTGCCATGGGTGCTTGTGAGACGGACTGTCTCTGTCTTGGGGCAGTTGATTGTCTGTATTGATTCTTTCCTCTCCTTAGTCTGTGGTTTTGTAGGTGTTAATCCTTGCTTGTTAACTCATTATGTAGCAGCTAGGTACTGTGTATTGAGCTGGTCCCTGAGTGAATCATGACTAATTGGTAACTAGTAACAGCAGCTTAGCAGCCAGACCTGCAGTAGCCCCCCCCAAATCCCTCCCAAAGACACACAGTTGCATAAGCGCCTATGTCACGCGTTTTGCCTGTCAGCAGCTACAGGTGCAGGGCCCCAGAACCCAGAAGCCCTCTACCTATCTCCTTGACAGCTAGCAGGCTTCATGGCTGCAGCAGGGGCTAGCAGGCCTGCAGCTTTCACCCTGCTGTACCTTAACACACACAGTGTCACCCATGTCACAAGTTCTGCTCGTCTGCAACTTGAGGTGTAGTTTCCCTCAAACCCCTGCACCGATTTTCTTGAAACTTGGCAGGCTTTGTGGCCTCACCAGGGGCCACCACCCCTGCAGTTTTCAAACCCTGTGGTGTAACATGTACATGTGACATGAGTTTTGCTTTCAAGAATTTAGGGTACAGTTCTCCCCGAACCCCTGCACTGATCTTGAAACTTGGCAGGCTTCATGCTCTCAGCAGAGGATGCCACCCCTGCAAGTTTCATCCAAATCAGACAAAAAGCAATAAAGTTATAGATATTTCATTGATTCCCCATTATATCCTACTGTCAGATCTCCGAGGTAGCTCCACAGCTTTGAGCCGCTTTGGTGAAATAGAAGCGGAAAACCAATCTGGAGCTCCGGATCAGATCCCTGGCATCTGAAGTGGCCAGATCTGAAGCTGGATCAAATAGCTGCCTAATCGCACAGGCCTAGTTCCTTTCTACACCCAAGGGTGAATTGTGGCCTCCCATCAGGGGCTTCCCCTCAGCTGCCCTTAGCATGGAGGGACCCTCCTCCCTTGTGGGAATCCTCTTCTCAGGTGACTCATGACTCCCGTGTGTATGAACCCAACCCATATGGCACCACGCTGCTCCAAGAACCCCAGGAAATCTGATCTGGGTACCTGAGCTACGTCTTTGCCCCACATCCAGGCAGCTTTCCCCTATCCATGAGAATTGGGGTGCAGGGGGTTATTTCCCTCCCAGATTTCTGTGTTTCTAGGTGGGAAAGGGTGAGAGAAAAGGGCTGCCTAGTGATGAGAGTGGTGAGAACATGGAGCTTGGGAAGCATTGCTCCCAGAGCACGCATAGAGCCCTGGCTCCTACCCAGGCCCTTGCTCACCAGGCCCTCTAATGGCAAATCAGTTGTGCAGGTCAGAAATGGCTTTAAGTCTTAACCTGCAATGGCTTTGAAGCCATTCTGATGTTAAACCATCTAGCATTGCACAGATTTAGAATGGTTTAAAGGTATCCTGTAACAGCACTCTGAACAGGGACCCTATAAACCCTTCTTTCCCTCTCTGCTAGCCTTGTAGATAATTTGAGTTACACAAAATCATAAAAACATGAATATTTTGAACACAGAAATATATCCCATTCAGGCAACCCAGGGCTAGGAGTGCCAGTGAGGCCCTGCCATCTCCCATGCTAGGACAATATTTTTGCCTTGAATAGCCCTGTGCCCACAATGAATGCCACTGGTAAGTTCTGTCTCCAGCTGTGCTTATTCACAGATGCTGAGGAGTACTTTAAAAGTAGGTAGGTCACTTCATTTATCTGCACACAAGAAATGTGAGGAGTCAGAAGGTAGAACATATTTCATGGTGCTGCTCCTGGATATGGCAGAGATGGTTTGAAAGCAGTGTGAGGTCCATGTGGCCAGACTGACCCCAGTCTAGCCCACACAGCCCAGAGCTGATTCTGTAGCCTACTTGAAGGGGAGACTGATTCTGTAGCCCACTTGAACACTGGCAACTAAATGTCACTTACATTTCACACTAGGGCCCCAATTTAATTAACACCTAGTCATTGCAACACTGTGCATGACTGCATCCATAATTTAGGTATGTGCACCAAAAGGCACAATTCAGAAAAGGAGTTATGCATTTTGAGTTATACACTTCAAATGTGTCACATTTAGTCAGACCAATACCAAATAGCATGTACAAAATCCATCTAAAAAGTGATAGATTAAAAGGTGAGGGTCACAAATGGGCTTGGGGACTTAAAAAAATGATATTATATAAATAGCTTTTTTACAGTTGGTTGGTCTATTACTGTGCAGTCTTACAACACAATGGAAGCCTTGATCTTAGTTGGTTCTTCCTGGTTGAATTATAATAGATATATAATACAGTCATTCCTCTGGATTTACAGCAATATAAAACTAACAGTAGGATCTGGTTCTCTAGGTGAATATTTTCAGTAAATAATGATGAGACAGAGAAAGAGAAAAAAGAATTGGTAGAAAGAATGGAGAACTCAATTGAGACAAGAAAGTACATTATGTTCCTATTAGCACCTGGGGTTGATGTTTCCACAAATGCCCAATCAGCTTCAATGCTCTGTGTAGGTACAGGTACCTATGTTCGGGACATTTGGAAGGGAAAAAAAATGAAATTTCATTAGCTCCTAATGAACTGCTAAGGCTCAGAGATCCTGTTTAAATATATGGCCCAGAGGCCAAAGCAAGGCATGCACACTATTTAATAAGTAAAATGTATAGTACTATTTCTGTGTTGTTTTGTTTTGGAGGGTAGGGAATGGGTCTTTCATAAATAAAGCTAGGGAGAGCATCTCTTCTGCTTCTCTTTATTGGTAGATGACAGTATTACATTCCCCTGAGGCAAGTATATCAAAAGATAAATCTGACATGCTTTGTTTGATTTATTTTAAGCCACAAATGGTCACAAAACTGACTCCCATCTGACGCTGCACTAATTCCATACTCTCTGTACCTTTTGGCTGACACCTGCCACTGTGATGAATCAGCCCACATTAAATCTTGAGGGTGAGAAGGGGAAAGAGGGAAATAAAGATGAAGGAGTGGGGGAGGGAGGGAGGGAGGAGTGGGTGAGTGATGTTTAAACTACTTAGAGAAGGGAGAAAGAAAGAGGATCAATATGTGGAAATGAGAATGAAGGAGAAAGAAGAGAAGTGCTAGGAGTTCCCATCATCATATTATTGAGACTGTACTATATAAATTAGTTGGACAGAATTCTCCCCTAAAAGTCTGTCCCTCTCCAAAGTGGGCTGGAGTGATCACACATGCCTTTGCATCAGGCATTTGTTGGCTTCCTTTGTACCTTTCCTAGAATTTACTAGGAAATTCTGGTACATGGGAACAGTGTTGAGACAAACATGGATGACAGCACATAGTGATACTCCTAGTCTGCAGAGTGATACTCCTATATATTTAAGTCACCAGAGCACATCATATTGAGACTGCCCTTTATATGTCTCCTAGTTTCCATTATGAGACCAATAATGGATGTTTAACTAAAGCGAGAATATTTTCCAGAAAAAAAACATTTAGTCTTGGTTTGAAGGCATTACAAAATGCAAAATTCACCATCTTTGAGCAAATCATAGTTAACAAAACTTTGAATTATTTCATTACTAAATTAAAGCTGAAAAGAAAGGCATTGTAAAGAGCCCCTCTGAACCCAATATTTTCACCCTCTGAAGATACACATCCACTATAATCCATCATCCCTCAATCTTCAAGATAAATATCTTGAGTAATACGAGACTGTCACTGTCAGGCATTTTCTTCAGCCCTTCAACAGCTTGTGATTCTTCACCCTCTCCAATTTTCAGTTACTGGTTTCATCAGTGATGTATATAGTGGTAAAAGTCACTTCCCTGCTTCTGGGTCCTACTCCTCTGCAGCCAAAAAAGCCAAACCACACAAGCCCTTTTGCCACAGCCTTACATTGGGAGACCATGTCGAGTTGCTTGTCTATGACCTCTAAATCCTTTTTGGAATTACCACTTTCTAGCAGACAGTCCCCATCTGTAGGTATAACTTGCATAATATGTTCCTAAATGTGTGAATGATATTATTAGCTGAGTGTTAGCTCAGGGCCATTGCCAGTAGGTGACTGAATACGCTGGCATTTCTCCCTGGTGAATATTAGGCAGACAACAATGCAGCTGTTTGACTGGAAATTCTTTTGTGCAAATAACAATTTACATATAAAGTGCCTCTCATCCAGGAAAATCCTCAAGCAATTAACAGATTATAATTATAACTCACCCACTGATGAAATGCAGCCACCTCTGAGGGGCAGTGGAGCTGTCAGATAGCAGTGCCAGGAACATTTCTCAACAGTTTGGGCCAGAATGCCATAGTCCACCAGAACTCCAAGGGAGGCTACTAGGCAGAATATATTTTTCAAGGAACAATTTAGGTAACAGGCCAGCTCTGAAGGAGGGTTCACACAAACCTCCTTTTACTTGCATTTCTCTCTCTCAACTTTACATGGTGGTTTACCATTGCTTCATGCACTAGTAGTCCTGACCAGGAAAATTAGGGAGACCATGTATTATTTATTAGTAGGGCTGGAGTCTTCTCATTGTCATAACCACTCAGTCATCATCTTCCTCCCCCTCATTCAGTTTATATTTTCTTCCCACACTTTATATTTTCTGATTTTGACCATTGCCTCCTCAGAAGCTATTCCAGTGCACTGGCAATATTCATAGTTGAACAGACTGGGTGGGATTAAAGAGGAACCCATACCTGAAGTCCCAAATGGTAAGTCCGGCAGCCAGGACAGCTTTTTCTGCCCCATTGAGATTGGGACAGGTCCTGATCTCCATGTAGCTAGGAGGCAGCTGCCAGGCCAGCTTGGACAACAGCTCTCCTTCCCTACCCGCAGCTCAGAGCCAGCCCAATCTCCCCCCAGCTGAGACAAAGCTGCCCACCAAGCCAGGACAGCTCAGAAAATTGGGGCTAAGCCCCAATGCCACCCAGGGAAGCCTGGAGCTCCCCCTGGCTGCTCTGAGGGGAAAAGTAGGGCAGGAGCAGCCGTTGACTGGGCTGTTCATGTCAGGCTCAATTTGCTCCCAACAGGCATGTACACACATGAAGGCACATATGTTTATAGCAGCTCAAATAAAAGTGGTGCAAATTTGAGCTGTGGCTTTTTGCCTTAGCGCACGTGCCTCAACATGCACTTTGGTGTGAGGCAAATTGTGCCACCTGGGGCAAAACAACCCTGCCTGGCTCCTCCCAGATCTGCCTCCAGGGGAGCTAGAGGCTGGGGCCAGCACAAGTGCTGGCCCCAGCAGTATAAAAAAAGCTTCCCTGGCAGGTAGCTCAGGGCTATTTGCTCTCAGGAGCTTCTAGGGCCTAACCAATTGGTACCTGGAGACACTGCCCCTTATGCCAGCTGGACTGCTGAAGCATCCTTGAGAGTTCCCTGCACCCTCTACTCACTACAGCAGTCTAGCAGTGGGGGCTGCTGCCTGGCTGTAACCTGCCGCCACCTGTGACAGCATGTGGCCCCAAGGCTGCGTGGCTGCCAGACCCAGATGGGGACTGAATGGCCATTAGAGGCATCTGCACCTCTGGGCCAGCTGCCAGTGGGCTGTGGCTGCACAGTTAGCCTTTGTGTGGTATTATTGCCATGTGTGCCACTGCCTGGCCAACTGGGCAGCTATCACCCAGAAGATGTTCTCAGTGCAGTGGTCTGCTTTAAACTGTCAAAGCATGTCCTCCTGGCCCCAAGTGCCCAGGAGGTCAGCCACCTCCACCTGGGTCCTGGGTGCCAACTCTGAGCAGGCTCCTCTACCCAAGTCCTGCCACTTCATAGTTTCATAGTTTCTAGGGTCGGAAGGGACCTGGGGAGATCATCTAGTCCGACCCCCTGCCATGGCAGGAAAGAGTACTGGGGGGCAAACGACCCTAGCAAGATGGTC
>NW_005842253.1:373966-374939 GCF_000455745.1 Alligator sinensis
AGAGAGAGAGAGAGAGAGAGAGAGAGAGAGAGAGAGAGAGAGAGAGAGAGAGAGAGAGAGAGAGAGAGAGAGAGAGAGAGAGAGAGAGAGAGAGAGAGAGAGAGAGAGAGAGAGAGAGAGAGAGAGAGAGAGAGAGAGAGAGAGAGAGAGAGAGAGAGAGAGAGAGAGAGAGAGAGAGAGAGAGAGAGAGAGAGAGAGAGAGAGAGAGAGAGAGAGAGAGAGAGAGAGAGAGAGAGAGAGAGAGAGAGAGAGAGAGAGAGAGAGAGAGAGAGAGAGAGAGAGAGAGAGAGAGAGAGAGAGAGAGAGAGAGAGAGAGAGAGAGAGAGAGAGAGAGAGAGAGAGAGAGAGAGAGAGAGAGAGAGAGAGAGAGAGAGAGAGAGAGAGAGAGAGAGAGAGAGAGAGAGAGAGAGAGAGAGAGAGAGAGAGAGAGAGAGAGAGAGAGAGAGAGAGAGAGAGAGAGAGAGAGAGAGAGAGAGAGAGAGAGAGAGAGAGAGAGAGAGAGAGATCAAATCAGTTGAGCAATGTTTAATTTATATATTTACAATTTTAAAGCAGTTTGGAAGCCTACAAATGCCTCTATCATTATAATAAAATAAATGATAAATATGTATACAGTTTGGCATTTACTTTTGGCTTTTCTGTCAGAGAAATCAGAGCTTTCCCTTCCATCTTCATTCACCAGGATGTGCAGTGCTGAGTAGCACTGATATGCCAGTGCCCTGCCCCTGACTCTCAAACCCACAGCCTGCCCGCCCCCCACATTCCCCTCACTCCTGACCCACAGTGTCAGGTATGTGGGTGAGGGGTTTGTGGGGATGACTTGGGGATGTGCAGTTTATGAATGGATTTGTGGGGACTGTGAGTGTGGAGGGGCTGCTCAGGAGTGGTGGGTCCCCTGCCCCCCACAGGGCACAGCCCCTCTGCACTGTTCGTGGAAAGCTCCCCGCAAAGGGGCCACAGCTCCCCCCATAGA
>NW_005842253.1:374976-415161 GCF_000455745.1 Alligator sinensis
CCACGTGCCCCTTGCCTGCCCCCAGCTCTCCCCACCCCCTGCTCACTGCCCCAACCAGTCCCAGTTCCCCATTCATTCCCACTTCCCACCACTCGCTCCCCTGGCCCCCCACTCCCTCCCCCGCCCCATTAGCTCCTTTGGCCAGTCCCAGCCCCTGCTCAGCCCCCTGCCCACCCAGCCCTAGTTTCTCCACAATCACTGGCAGTAGTAGCAGCCATCAGGGCTGCTCAGGGGCTCATGGCACAGCCCCTCATATGGCGTGGGGCAGCAGGGCTCAGCCACGGCCACCTGACATCCACGCTGATGACGCCACACCACATGGGTGCAGCCCAGCTTGGCAGGGCACCGTGTGGTGCTGCACACTCTCTGGCAGCTTGGGGCCACTGTGGCTATCACCCTGAGCCCACTGCTGCTCAGCTCAAGCAGCTTTGAGTTGCCTGACAGTACAAGGCACTAAGTGGCACCCTACCAAGCCGGGCTGTACCTGCATGATGCAGCAGCAGCAGTGTGGGTGCCAGGCGGCTGGGGCTGAGCCCTGCTGCCCCCTGCTGTGCAGGGGTCTATGTCATGAGGCCCCAAGCAGCCCCAGTGGCCACAGCTGCAGCCGGTAGGTGCAGGGATGCTGGGACTGGGCATGGGGGTGAGTGGGGGCTGGGACCACCTGGGGAACAATCAAGGGGATAGTAGAGTGAGTGGGGGAGCTGGGGAAGTGAACGAGGAGATGGGGGAGTGAGCGGGGAGGCTGGGACCGGGTCAGGGAGCGATCACGGCCTGCGATAGCAATTGGGGTCACTGGGGGAGTGAGTGGGGAGCTGGGGCTGGGATGGGGAAGCAATTGGGGGGTGGGGGAGTGAGCAGGGGGGCCTATGGTGCACTCCTCCCTCCTCTAGCCCCACCCAGCCCTACTTACCTAGCACCGAGCCCAGGTCCCTGCAGCCTGCACGTTGCTTGCCCCGCACGGGTAGTCAGTGTGCTTCAGCACCAGGGCAGGAGCCAGCCATCAAGATGCTCTGGCTGGTTACCACAGGAGGACCCAAGCCTCCAGTTGCCCTGCTTTTTTGCTGGGGTTTTATCTTGGTACCTGTATGTCCATGTACCAAATTTTGAATAAATATGCAATGCAGGGAATGTTTTTTTGTTCCCACACATGTGTCTTGCAGCATTTCAAAGGGGTTTGAGATGCTGCAAGAAGCATGTGCGTGCTTGTGTGGACATGCCTATTGGGGGCACTAGTGTAGATGTACACTGGGGAGCACTTTAATTGCACATGTAGATGCACCCAGAGTGGTGTAAACAGTTTAATGAGTAATCAAGATAGGTGTGGTATCTTTTTGGGAAGAAAGCAGAGAGTTTAACATCTGTATTAGAGATCATATATTGAGAGCCACACAGAACAGAAACAATATCCTGTGACTCAGATGGCCAATCATACTGCTCAAGTGTAAAATAATCAAACAAACAAATTTCAAATTTCAAACAAACCCATCAAAAACTCAACTGCTGTGTGTACAGAAACAGTCTGTTAACAGAAACAAGAGCTAAATTCACCAATGTATTGCTGTGATTTTTTTTCATCCAACTCTGCTTCAAGGTATATTCAAAAAGCCAGCATAATATAGGTTTTGTTTGCTATATAAAAGGCAGACATTAAAAGGATATTTACCCCTTCTTTCTATCTTATGAATATTTAAAAACCATGTCCAAATCTTCATGTTCTTCATCATTAAATGCTACTATTCCCTCAGCGCTCTGTGAACTGGTTTATTCCTACTGAAATAGACAACAGGTAATGGAAAGGACCCCACAGCATTATTAATTACCCTTGCTGTCAATTATACATTACACATGGGAGCAAGACAGATGGCAAGACAAACAATGGTAAGATAGACTAGTATTGCTGATTACCTCACACTATCAGCTATCCTTAGAATGAAAGATGATACATCCCTGTTTGTGTGAGTTGATAAGGGATGACTTTCTTGATCATGCCAAAACACACTGTGGTAAACAGTATTGATGACAAGATTTAAAACTTAAAATACAATAAAAGCAGCAAAAGAAAATGTTTACTCTTGCAGCCAACTGGGTTGGTATTTGAAAGGAAGCAAGGCAGCAGCTCAGTGCAAGGAGGTAAATGTATGCAGACCATTGGGCAACTATTGCTACTTAGGAACATGGCCTTAGTTCCTGACCATGCCAAGTTATCTCATTCACTTTACAACATGATTTCCCCACAAGTAATGTAGGGCAGTCTGTCAAAGTTTTATAATTTCTTAAAGTCACCTGCTTTTTAGAATATAATTTGTACCATATGAACATAGGACTGGGAGAGACTTCCTGGCCTATCAAGTGCAGTACCTGACTACCACTGATCATCATGTCATATAATTTCTTTCATAAACCAGTTTCATAAATTGAACAATCTTCATCTTGAAATCCAGTAGGTTTCCTGCCCTCTACTACTTCTGTAGATAGTCTGTCCTTCAACTTGTTTCTCTGATTCTCCGCAATCTTAATTCCAGACTAAATTGATTTTATACCCATTTGTTTTTATCTTTTCTATTAAGTAGCTCTTTTTCCTCCTTGGTGCTTGCTCTGTGCTGTTTTCATAGAGAAGAACCACGAGCCCTTTCAGCTTTCATTTTGCTCTTTCAGCCTCCTCTCATAAGATAAGCTCATTTCCATGATTATATACAAGATGCCTTTCTTTACACCTGTTTGTTTGAATTCCTCTCCCTCAAGCAGAGACCAGGGAACTACTTTTTTCCTACATACTTAAAAATCTAGTTACTGCATTTGCTATTCCCCAATCATGTCATCTCCCTGACTTGATACATTTCCTAAAAATCCTATTTAACCAGACCTGCAATATCACAGGCCAATTTTTTTCTGGATTCTGAGCTGGTATCCTTGAGGTGAGCACACTGAGCTCCACATTTTAGTCCCCCCTCAGCTGTAGTTGCTGCCAATTTTATAACCCCTTTACCATTAGTCAGCCTACCTTGGATCAACATCTTTCTTATTGGAATCCAAGGCACAGAGTTCATATATATTTGAGCAGTACGTAGGTAATCTTTAAATCTTTACATCTTCCTTGCTCCAGGTCATCTTTAAATTCTATAGTTAAAGAACCTTTTGCTATTTGCTCTAATTTTATTTGAAATGTCTAACTCAGCTTGCCTTTTGGCAATTCTTGTTTGAGCCTGTGTTCACTAATCTCTAAAACAACTTTCTTTGAGACCAGTCCCTCCTCCCTCATTCCTGCCTCTTCTCCCTCCCCCCTTCACTTCCCCTCCCCACCCAAAAATACAACACTTTTCTTGCAGGCTCTCTACTTATTCCTAATACATTTGGTGAGAATATTTGTCCACTTGGCTTGCAGTGCTTCCCTACATGTTTTTTCTTTTTGCTTGGAACAAATTAGAGATAGATTTTACATCTGAAAATCCAAGCATCCTCCATACTCCCATCTGAGCTCATTGGTTCAAGTTGACCTCACTAACTAGTTCCCTTAGTTTATCAGAGTTTGCCCTTTTGAAATTGAGCATAGTTACAGGCCTATTTTATTTCTCCTTCCACTTAATTTAAAGCAAATCAACTCAACTTGATCCAAGGTCAGTTTTTTCCAGCCAACTCCTCTCTGATCTCTACATGACTTTTCAAACCCGAGTCTAAAATAATATAATCTCTTGTTTCTCAGTGACTCCTTGATGAAGAAATGTCAGTTATTACATTCAACAATCTGTCCCCTATCATTAGGTAGCAAACATTATTTTCAATCTATATGTGGAAAATTAAAGCCTCAGAACAATATAATTCTTAGTACCATTTGTTGCTCAAACAGCATTCTATGTCCATAACCAAATCTGATTTATATCAGTCTCAGCATTATCCCACTCTTTTGCCATACTTCACAGATTCTATTTGATTCATGCTATTTCATTTTTAATAGTCTATCACATAGTAACATACTTCACTACTAATCACACTGCTGCCTTTATTTCTAGATCTTGGGCAGCACATATCCTTCAACCCTTATATACCAGTGGGGACAGCTGGTCCGCATAGTTTTCTCAAGTCCTTCTATTATCTTGTTTTACAACCTAAGTTGTAAGTCCTCTATTTCATTGCTCAGGTATCTTGCATTACTGTATGTGACATCTGCACAGCTCGCTTGGCGTAAGCTAAGTGGGCACGTGACATTGCTAAGAACCTTTGCAAAAAAAAAGTGTCAAAATGCTTGCACAGGGTGCCATGGCTTTTCCAGGCAGGAAAGCATGCTGTGCACTGTGCTTGCTTTTCATTGGAGCATTTGCACTGTGACCAGAGACCCACCCCTGTTGCAAACTGGGGGCTCTAATTGGCAGTGTTTGCACCATAAAACAGCTGAAAAGTGGGAAAAGAGGGAGAGAAGGGGATCCAATTCCAGTCTAAAGAGAGGGGGCAGACATAGCCCCCTTTTTCACTCCTTGCCACTAGAACAGGAACTAAAACTTGCTCAGGGAGCAGATGCTAGGATGAAGGAGAGCCTGTATTGCCGCATGAGGAGCCGATTTCCCCACTGAGTGCAGAGTTGTGCAGCTTCAGGACACAGGTACCCCAGGGCAGGTGGGGAAGGGAATGGTCAATGGAAGTGGGTAGGCTGGCTGGGAGCTGGGAGCAGCTGCTGGGTCAGAGACGTGTGGAAGGGAGCCTTATCTGAGCTAGGAAGGCCCTGGGGCTTCAAGATCCAAGACCTGCTGGTGGGGGGAATCCCCTGTCTGCAGGTATAAGTGCTGTGGAGGAGAAACAGCCCCAAAGGAGGAGCGGACTGAGAAGGCACAAACCGCATGGGAATGTGAGGAGACACCTAACCCCATAGAGTTTGCAGATAGTGTATTTCAGGAAAACTAAAAGGAAGCTATTTGCCTGCATTAGCAGACTGGAGGCTTGGCCAGTCTGAAGAAGGGAGTTCCGAGTCCCTGGAGCAATAGGAGCCTCATCTCCACCATCTAGTGGTGGATCATAGTAATAACTGTGCTGCCATTTATTTTACAGGAGTGGATTTTGACCATAAGGGAATCTGTTTTTTCTAAAGGGGTTATAACCAGGTGAAAGTAATTACTGAAGCTGTTTTACAAGTAGGACCACCCCATGTGTGGGAATTATTTACCTAAATGTTGTAGATGTAGATTTTATTAAATTGCTGGTTTAATTGTTAATATAGATACTCTTCTTCTTTTGCTTAATTATTTCTTTTCTGTATATAGTTGTACATAAAGAACCCAATGTGTTTATTGGGCTTGGAGCAAATTCTTGGGTGGTAAGGGTGAGGGACACACCTCTCCAAGGGACACCTTAGTCAGCAGACCTGCCTGAGGGGGGTTCCCGGGGCTACTGGCACCCTGAGGATCTGGAATCTAGCACATTGCCCAGCCTAGCATGCCAGCATGGATTACATGTATAAAAAAAAAAAAAAAGTCAGTGGTTTTTCACTGACCACATTATTAAACAACGGACAGTTGTTTCAGTAATTGCAGTAACCTTCTCAGATACTGTTGTCATCAACATTAGTACTCTTTATCCTTGTCCTCTATCCTTCTACCTCCTGCATTTTTATCCATTCTGTACCTTTGTTTACTCCTTTTTTCTTCCTACATATTAAAACTAGGCATGTGGATTGCATGAGTCTTTCCCAGACTTCTTCCCTGTTTCCAAGTCTAACTTTTGCTTGCAAAGTATGTCCTTTTAATGAACTTTAGTTAAAGCTCCCATTTTAAAGCTTGGGGGCGAGGTGTGGTGGGGGTGTGCTTAATACATGCGACTGTGAAGCAATGCTGAAGCATTTTAATTAGAATGTGGAGTAGACTTGATTAACTGACTCTACTCCCTTGTATTCCAACTTGATTGTGAACCAGCATGTGTATAGGCACCCTAAGTATCCAGCATCTCTCTGCTTTGGTCACCATAGCTTGAATTTTCTTTGTTGAACAATGCAGCCTAGACATCTAATCCAAATATAGAACAGTGATTTTGATGAGGCTATGATTTTCTGCCATTGGTTGCCATCAGGCCAGGATTTTACCCCCAAACTCCCACTGAATTTCAATAAGATTTGAGCACTACATATACAAAGATATGTATGTACCTCAAGATACACACAGGAACCCAATGCCTCTTTGAAAAAAGACATCGCTGTGGCAAAGTGGGAACTCCTTGACTAGCTGTAGTGCTAGTCTCCTTACCTGCCTCTGGGCCTGCTACCCACCTTCTCAATACATAATTATGGTGTTAATTAGGTGGGAGGCTGCCCTTCATATGCCCTGTTCTCCTGGGCCTATGTATGTAGCTCCAACCACACCTATGCTGCATCCCAAGCCTTGCAGATGTTCTTAACAGCTCTGCTCTGGTCTGAGGCCAGGCTCAACGTATCCCAGTGTTAGGCCTCTCGCTTTCTGCCTTTTTACGGGTCACTCTCATACCGCCTCCCTCACTGAGGCATCTCCCACTCCACTGCCTCTCTCATGGTCTCTTTCATACTGCATCTTTGAGAGGCCACTCTCAGACTACCTCCTCCTTTTCCTGGGACCACACTCACCTTGCCCTCACCTGAAGGCTCCTGGGGCTTGTTTCCCTGCACTCCCTGGCTAGCAAGTGTGCGGCCTCCTGGGCCTCTCCTGCAACCCTCATCCGAGAGAGCACTGGGCGGTTTGCAGAACACTGGAGTGACTCTGCCTCTAGTCCCTTACCAGGTTGCTTACCCAACTGCTCTGAATTAGGGGCTCCTGACTCACTCTGTTGTTTACCCATGGCACTTCCACAGCCGCTCCACCCAATCGGCCTCTGGCCCACCTGTGACCTTAGGTACCTGAAGGCTTACTTGGACCTAACCTGGCCCCCATGTTAGCAAGGCCTACCCTCCAGCCCCCTGTTCACTGGGGCCTACTTCATACCTGTTCCTCACGGGGCCTCATCTTAGGCCCCTTGTTCACAGGGCCTCATTACTTACCCTTCTCAGCATTCACATGTTGTAACTATATCCTGGCCCCTAACTGACCTCTCTCCTTAGGCTCTGAGCCCCTCACTCTCACTGGGCTCCTTCCCCTGCAAACACACAGTCAGGGCTCCTAGCCTCTGGGCTCCTTGCCTCTTCAGTAGACTCCATGCTGCTTGGTAGGCTCTCCAGCCCTCCCAGCCTGCAGAGTGGCAGCTATCAGGTGTCCCACTGCACCCTGCTCTACACCTCCACTAAGGCCCATACTCTACCCCACCCCCACACTGGGGCCTGGGGTCACACACACACCCCACAGGCTTAGGTGGCTGCAGCCAGCCTGGCCCCACTCTCCACACTCCAGGGTCTTGGACCCCACATAGGCTTAGATGGCCACAGCCATGCCTGGCCCCCAACTACCTCCAATTTTAATTGACTCACCTGAAGGTGGGGGATGGGGTTTAGGTGCCCCTACTTGCTTTCCACTGGGGTGGTAACTGGCCTGGCATTTCTTGGGGGCTGTTCTACCACAAACAGCCCCACCAGGCCACCCATCCCTAGCAGGGTGCACTTTTAGGTCTTCCCCAGGACCAAGAGCCTCCTAACCATCCCCATCAGCTCTTGCCCTTACCTCCTGGTGTTACCGGAGCAGCATCTCCACTGGGAGATGTTTCCTCCGTGCCAAGCAGCAGAGCGCTGCCTCCAGCTCTGCTGGCCTGAATCTTAAAATGGCCGCTCATCAGAGCTGATCAGGCTCTTAAAGTGGCAGACACCAGATGTGCTCTGCCCCACACCTTCCTCCTTAGAGTAGTTCCTGGGGGAGGTTCCCCCTGCTGCTCCGCCAGATCAGGCTCCCCTCAGAGCCTGTGCAAGCCCTCAAGTGGCAAGCACCCCAAAGGTGCTCCACCACAGCCACCCAGACATTTACATAATCTTCCACGTTGTTAGGCTTCTACATATCTTTTAAAGGCTTCCCCTAAGCACAGATCTTCCAAAGTACTTGGGTACCTAGCCCACTGATTTAACACAAGTGAAATACTTAAGTCCATTTGAGGATCTAGGCCTAAACCACTTAGGTTCCACAGGGAATAAATTTAATTTGTATTCAGTTTATAAGAGCTGGATAAGACAATTTTCCTCATATAATAATAAAAAAAAATACCAGGGGAAAATTCTCCATATGCAATATGAAAATGTAGTGTATAAAACAACATGCTTGAAGTTATCTACAACTACTAGAGATAATGTTTTATCATCTCTTCGCAGTTTCAATTGACTGGTCTAAACCACAAGAAATACTTTTAGAAAGGTATTTGGCAGAAACATTCTCTCTCAATATTTTACTCAGTAGACTGGAAGTCTATTTACCTACAGGAGGAGAGAAGTAAACATAGCAAACATTTAAATGAAAATACAAAGCAGATTGTTTATTTCAAGTCTACTGGTGAAAATCATTTTTTTTTCCTTTTATGATTTTCCCTGCAAGTAGTAATCTGTATAAAATAGAGCCATCTAAAAGAGCTATTTTCAATTTATTTAAAAATATGAACCTTAACTCTTCCCATTTCTCTTGCTCCCTCTTTAGTATACCTTTTATAAATTAATGGCATGTGCACACATTCACAGGACCTGATCTATAATCATGTGGCTTAACTTTAAGTTTCTTATAAATAGGGCCCCTGTATGCGCCTATATACTCAGGAACCAGGAGCCATGCTAGGAATATGATCTAAGTCAGTCAGGGTTGTGGGGAAGAGCATGCAGGATGGATCAAGAGGGGAGGGGTCAGGGGCTAAAAATAGCCTGGTCAGGGTTGAGGTGGGGGATTAGGAACAGCACAGTTTGGGGGCAAGTGGCTGGGCTTTCCCAGCCCCAGGTTCAGTTAGATTGGGCATGAGTTAGCCCAATCTACATAGTGCATCTCCTTATGTAACCCAAGTTAGATCAGGCCAGCCATTTTCTGCATGATCCAAACTCCCCAAATGTATGTACAGTTCAGCACCTAGATCAACCTAACACTAGTTAGGTCTATTTAAGTGTAACGTCTGCACATACTGTTAGTGGCTAAATAGGCATTCATTCATGTTCAGGGATCCTAGAAATTTATTTGCCATGGAAAAACATACAATTTTCATTTTCACAGAGAATCTTTAAAATCACCAAGCCCCCTCCAAAAAACAAACAAACCCAAAAACAAAAACAAAAAAACAACCAAAAAACAAAAAACTTACTGAAAATAAAATGCTGGCTCCCCAATGGGAGCAGCAGTTCTCATAGGCACTGCAGCAGCCTGCTGTGGGCAAGAAGCCATCAACACATGGGGAAGCAGCCAAGATGGTATCCACCCCTTTCTTCTTCCACCATTGATTGGCCAAAAGGACTGCCCCTCATGTGGCTCCACCCCCTCCAATAATCAGTGGCAAAGGGCAGAGCCATATGACAGCCATCCTTTTGGCCAATCAGTGGTGTGGTATGGGATAACATGAAGTGCAACCCTCTTGGCCAATCAGTGGTGAGGGGTGGGGCTACTGCCAGGGCTCTTTAGCCAGTCAGCGTTGTGGTAGGGCTCACTGGAAAAACATGGATTTTTATCTCTTTTTATCAGAGATTTTTTTTTATTACAGAAAACTAGTATCCCAGTTCACGTTGTAGTTTGCAACACAAGGAGGCGACCCACACAGTGAGAAAGATACATAACAACCAAAGTAACTATTTGTTTTACATTGCTTAAGAATTTTCTGTTTGTCAAGATTTGCATTTCTCTAACTTTGATATCATACCTCCTTCACTAGAAGAAAATACAAAGTTTTTAGTTTTACTGTATAGACTTATATTTGCTACTGATGCATTCTGTGCCATGGGTAGTTTTTAAAAAAAATAAATAAATTAAATGATTCTATATAGAAGCCATCAGAAACTTCAGCAAAAAATGAATTGATCATTTGTATTTTATGGATGTTTTGTACAGACTTTTTGACTGAATATTCTAGCAGTCTCTCTAATCCATGGATTTAATTTAGGCATTTTGAAAAGCCTGGACTTCCCCTTTTGTCTACACTCTGAATAATGCAGGAAGACATTCCACAGGGCTCTACTCTTAAAAGAGTTTATACTAGAAAGCTGCTAGAGAAAGTTAGGTGGTTCTAACCCAGGTTTCTTCTCCCTTAGCACTGGGCTGAAATGGTGCATGGCATAACTTGGAATAGCCTCTGGACTGGTTTCTTAACACTCATGCATGAAATGCTAGAATACTTGAATATCTGTGAAAGCATCCTGCCTGTTACCACAGATCACTGTAATTGTGATGGGGAAAAAAATGTTCCATTATTTGGGCTGTCTTTGCTTTAGTCAAGTAGTAGAACAATTCATCTACCATCTCACTGGTAGATGCTTCATTTTCTCTATATTAATGGTGCTGTTTGTTAGCTCTGGATTTAGAACCTAGATGCCTTGTTCTGTGGGGGAGGGAGGGAGACCCACCTGGGGACCCACCTTCAGACTGACTACAATCTTTCCATTCGATGATAGGCAAGTTTATTGATACATGGTGATAACAGAAAAGAAATAATACAAGAAATCAAGCAATTCTATATATCTACCAATTCTAGGGCTGTCATCAGAGTCAAGAAATATCTGGCCAGGATGTAGGCTTCACTCTAAGGCTCTCTCTCAGGTGTCAGATGTCAGCAACCTGAAGATGGGATGCTGAGGATCACACCCTCCCTCCCGTGGGGCAGATGCAATGGGCTGGTGGTGTGCCCTCTGTCCATGGTGGCCTTGCAGGACCCCTCCCAGGGAATAGAGACAGGGACCCCTCTCAGGGAGGAGGTCAGGGAGAAGCAAGACCCAGGCAGAGGATCCTTTGTTACTCTCAAGTGTCTGCTTTGGTATTCTTCTTCCCTCCTGATGACTCTTCATCCATGCCTATCGCCAATTGGTCTCTTGGTGTTCATTACACTGTCCACATCCAGTGTGGTCATCCAAAATACCATTTTCATACACCTATCTCATGCCCACATCCTAATTTGGAGCTTTACTGCTGTTCTCCTAATTTGGACTGTTCCCCCAAAACCGGAAAACTCTGGCCCCGTGCTCTGGGGCCTTGAAAGCTGGTGCCACCTTATCTCATTTTATGGAACAGTGCCTCCACTTTCTCCACTTTGCCTCCACATGCCTCTACTTTGCCTCCACATGGCTCCACTTTCTCAGGCTGTGTGCGCATCTGTTGGCCTTGTTATGTTAGACAGTCTGTCTGCTTCTGAGGGTTGAAGTAACTGTGTATGTGTGACCCAGGGTTTTAGAAATCAATTAACCCCTGCTGCCCATCCTTAACCATTCTATATACCTATAAGCCCGTTCCTAAAAAGCAAACCTTGAAATATAATTTCCAAGCCATCAGTTTTGAGACAACCCCTTCCTCCCCTTTCCTGGTATTACAATAATATTAAACAGCCTCTGTGACTTTTGCTGAAGTTGTTGTATATGATTGATGGGAGGGAGGTTGTAATAAGTTTTTGGTAGAAGTCCCTCTACTTAGTGGTCCATTTGAGTTGCCATTTCATAATACGATGCTTTAAAAAAAAGTGCTGTCATATAAACACATTCTCAGGATATAAACAAGATTTTCAGTCAGTCAGTCACATGCATTCATTGTCCAGGTATATATATTTTAAAATGGCATCAAATCAATGAGTTTAAAATTGTTATGGCCATAAAGCATTTTTATAATAAAAGAGTAAATATTAATAAATGTATTATACATTTCTCCCCTCTCTCTTTGCTAGTGTCTGCCACAGACACGGGCAGACATTACACAGACAGACAGCTTATATTTCCAAACTCATCTATGCAAATCTGAAGATGATAACATCATTGCAACTGAAAAGAAAGCTCAGATTTCAATATTAGCACATGATTCTGGGAGGTGGAGCTGTAGTCACGTGCCAGTGACTTATTCGATCTGTCCAGAGACTTATCTGTTCACTCTTCTGTGAGTGGAGTGTCATTTTGGCATCTACATTACATGGAACTAGGAGTGAAGCTGGGAAATTAAACCCCCCCACACCTTCCAATACAAACCCCAACTAAGAAGGTCAGTAAGGTTGCCAATTAGAGTTAATTCTGATAGTGGTGAAGGGAGGGGTGTAGACATTTGGCTCAAACAACAGAATGTAACTACCCACTTGGATTTATATAAGATTCTAAAACAAACAGCAGTTAATAATGATTATCTGTCACTGCAAAGAAACAATAGATCAAAAATAATACCTTAATTAGAAATAAGTGTGTCCCAAAGAGCTAAAATGCTATTAAAAAAAATCACAAACATGTGAGGACAAACAAGTATATTTCAATTTAGTAAACATCTGATCTTATTCAAAATGTTGGTTAACCATATGCTTGCTATTAGTTCATATGGTGAAGGTTACTAAAGTGTACCAGATCAGAAAAGAGCCTAGCAAACAAATGCACAGAAGAGGTACAAACTTAAGGAACATAAGACTAGAGTCCTGTGAAAATGGAGCTACTTAGTAGAGGCAGCATGTGTACCTGTAAAACAACATGTATGTGTCTACTTTGTGTTGCAGTGGGGTGTTGTAAGGTACTGAGAGGCAGAGTGCATTGGATAATTAACTGGGGTACGTAAATAAGCCAGGTCCAGACCAACACTCCAGTTTGAAGTTTAAGTCTATTTCTGTCCATATTAATTATTTGGTCTTGATGCTCTACAATTCATGCGACACATTATTAGAATGCATGCAGATAGAAATATTAAAAACAGAACAATACCTTTTCAGTCCATTGAATGGTTAATGGGTTACTGTGACTTTCCAAAGCAAAGCTACAATAATTTATCACTAAAAACAAATAACTTTCAGAAGAAATTGCTGGCTACCTAATATATAACATACTGCGATATAATATATTGAAGCAGTCTCATTTACTTCCATATGGCTGTCAGCTTGTTAGATCTCTTTTCAATTTACATCTGTCCCAGGGGTGCCGGTGTTGCAGGAGAGCCCCAACCCAAAATAGAAGAAAGCCCCAACTTTTCATCTGCAGGGGCCGAAAGGAGTGAGAAGGAGTGGGCAGAGAAACTGCCCATGCAGCTTGTCAGCCACGTTCATATTCAGCTGGGGCCGGGTGACGTCAGCTGGAGACACCACCTGGCAGAAACAAAAGGCAGCCCTGGAGGCACAAGAGGGAGGCCGGTGAGCAGAGGCTCGGCGGGGAAGCTCACATCCCGAAGGGCCCAGCCGCTGTGTCGGGCAGCCCGGGTTGGTGGCGGCAGAGCCAGCAGAGGCACCGGCAGCAGAGCTGGCAGAGGCACCGACTGGCAAGCCGGCAGGGATGCCGACAAAGGGAGCAGCGGTGAGTGGCAAGAGCAGAGGAGGAGATGAGTGCTGAGGAGGCAAGAGCAACTACAGGGAAGCCCGGAGAGGAGGTAACAAGGGCGGGGCCAACAGGAACCTTAATGGGGATAGCTGCGGGGTGCGGCCAAAGACCCCAAGCAGGGACAGTTAATCAGCGGACGGGCCCACAACATCCCAAGAAGAGTCGACTGGGACACCATACCCAAGTGGGGTCAAGCCTAGGGGAGAGATAGGAGCCCTGAGTGGGGCAAGCAACCGGGGCTGGGGCACCTAGGCACAGGGAAAACATCAGACCCATAGGCTAAGGGCACTCTTTATTCCTTTGTTGCCTCCAGGTCCACCGGTCGCATCTCTCCCGGCAGTCACGGTGGTGGGGATCGCACGTTACGTCACAGGGTGGTTGGAATAGGGCACTAGGGCTGAGGGATAGTTGGATCTAGGACCAAGGGCCTTGTAGCCTTCACGCCTGAGCCACGACCCAGGGACACTGGGACTCGTGGCTGGAGGGCCACGGGAGGCTGGGGAAGAAACCGAGTGGAACCAGGGACACCAAAGGGCAGAAGACCTGTGACCGAAGGTGGCAAGTGGCCGGGGTGTAGGGGAGGTCGGAGCCCCGTGAGTGCCCGCCGAGAGGCGTGACGACCCTAGAGGCTGCCTCGAAGGGGAACCCCTCCACTGAGGTTCCATTCAAAGTCGTGGCAGGTGAGTAAAGGGGATTCCCCGGACGTCAGCTGGGGTAGGCTTTGGGGTCCACTCACAAGCCCCGGGACAGGTGAGATTGATAGTCCGGGCTAAGGCCGCACGAGAACACCTGGTAGAGCAGAGGTGGGCACAACATCCTAAACAAGCCTTTTATTTTAAAATTTAAGAACATATACACGTACCCCACAGTAATTTATAATCAATTTTGTATATTGCTGTAAGAATACACCAGGATCAGGAGAAGATAGGCATACAACTGTCCTGGGGTATCTTGCAGAGAAGATAACTATAAGAGGACCAAGCTGCTAGTCAGCTGGGGAGCTGATAATTACAGGCTTGCCTTCAACAAATAGCTATCCAAGAATATGTGTGTACAAACATAACCTGAATTAGTATAACATACACAGGTAGAGGTTTAATGTCAATCCTCCCATTGGCAGACAAAACTCTTGGGCTAGAGGTGATATCTCTTATTAGATCAATGAAATAGTAGCAAAAAAAATCTCTCTTTGCAAGCTTTTGGGTCCAAACACCCTTCATCAGGCAGAGGAGAACTCAAAGATTGTACAAGTTCTTCCAGGTAGAAAAGAAACTTCAACTTGCACAGGGGAGGTAAAGGATGCTGGGGTTCCCCTAGATTTCAAAGTCCATTTGTGGAAAAGTTGCTCTGTGAATATGCAGATTAGACAGAGACAAACCCCCAGCAGATTTCTTCCCTGAAGGTGTCAGATGTCAGGCAGGGAGTCAAATGTTGCTTATTTCCTGTTTAGCAATGAAGTTTACATTTCCAAATGGCTAATTATGATATATTTCATGTTACAGGGATATAGCTTGGTTTAAAAACCAGAGGCAGGCAAAAGTCTTCAGCTAGAGGTGATATCTTTTGTTAGACCAACTAAACAGTAGCAACAAAAATTCTCTTTGCAAGCTTTTGGGTCCAAGCAAGCTATATTCCTGAAACATGGAAGATATCATAATCACAAATGGACTTGAAACCCAAGGAAGCCCCACTATCCTTTACCTCTCCTTGTACAAGATGAAGTTTCTTTTCTACCTGGAAAAACTTGTACAATGTTTGAATTTTCCTCTGTCTGATGAAGGATGTTTGGCCCCAACAGCTTGCAAACAAAGAAATTTTTTTTGCTACTATTTAGTTGGTCTAATAAGAGAGATCGCCTCTTGCCCAAGAGAGTGTTGTCTGCTTCTGCTTTTTAGACAAAAACCTCTAACAAGCTATATCCCTGAATCCTTCCATTGATAATTCAACAATGGATTGGGCAAAGTTACTCTGTTTAAGTGGTTGGCATCATCTGTGCGTATGTCTTGCCCCACACCCCAAACCAGTGCAATGTTATTGTCAAGATGAATGACAAATCTACCCCTTAGGTAAGATCGTGTTGGGGAAATGAGGCTTACATGGCTCAGGCTGATTTAAGGTTGATCCTCAGGGTGGGTCCTACAGGTATTTGTAGATGAACCTTACGGTGCCTGAAATGAAACACTGTGCGCTTTTTCTTTCTGTCTATATGGCAAAGTAACACAGGGAAAGACATGAAAGAACCCATAAATAAACTCTCTCTCTCATTATTAGCAGGGGTTTCATCCCCTTTTATTAAAAAAACAGAAAACAGTTTGTTTTCTATTATATTTTGGTAACCGTGCAAACAGCAAAAAAAATCAAAATAAAATGAAATCGATCTTCACAGGCATGACTAAAGACAAGATTTGGCCCACTCATTCTACTGATATACCATTTACAGAAGCCCAGGGTATATCACATTTTAGGTTGCCCTGCGTGTTTTTCCATGAAATACCACTCACAGCATTAAGCATTAATTTTACTGAAAAACACAGTGACAGTTTCTCAGGGGTTTCTCCAAGTTATTGGTATAGTACATGGAAGGCTCCTGAGCTTACAGTGGGCCAAAAATCTGATCACATTGACATGAATATATAGCTCTAGTGAAGTCCCTTCAGATTCACACTGTTCTAACACCAATACAAACCTGGTTTGTAACACCTTGTCTTTGTCTGAAACACACAGATTTTGCAAGAAAAATGTGTTCAGTTGTATTGTATTGTTTTCCATTTGACACAGGCTGATCTCCGTTTGTCTATATATTCTGGTTTTGCACTGTACTTGCAATGTTTGAGCACGTAATAAATGCCTAACATTCTGCCTCAGCTGAAAACACCATGTCAGTTAGTTATTACAGCAGTAGTTTCCTCAGTACAGTTTTTCTTGTACTTTCATAGGATAAGAGAAGTGATCATAGCTTTTCCTTCTATCCCCAAGGTTTCTAGCATTTCATTTTTATGGGGAACCAGGCGCATGTTTAGTCAATGAGGAGATACACATATTAGCTCTTTCTGGGCTTAGAATATGTAGGCATCATATCTGATGAGAAAAGCTTAAAGATGACAGAGTACACCTCCTGTTATATTACAGTTAACTCATATCCTTACATCTACTATGAATTGGATTTGATAAGACTAATCTTAAATTCAGACATAATTACATACTGTGCCTTCCTAGGAGAGCTGTCAGGGAGCAATGCTATGGTATTTCAGAAACTTTGTCCTGCATGTCATGGGAGAAGAAATTTTCCCATAAGGAGCAATGATGTTGTTTTTGAGTTTTCCCATGTAATCAGTTTCCTGTGGGACCAGAAATCTGCCAATCGGTTGAAGAAGCTACAGCATGCATCTTGACAAATATGTAATAGTTTTTAAAATATTTTTTCTATTACCTGCCAATTTTACTTAGGGTTGCTCAAAGATCGTAACACAGCTCCATGCACCAATTTATTTAAATTATTTTTCCAATATACCTTGAAAATCAGAGCAAATAGAAATAAATGGAGAAAGCATGGAATACAAGGATATGCTGGTTTAGCCTATTTATCTCCTTAGCTTCATCTTCATGTAGGCACCAAAAACCATATGTGAATAAAATGTAAAGAAAATGGAAAAACATCAAATACTCTTAAGCAAAACAAATTGCTTTATTACCAAATAACCTCTATAACAAATGATACATGCATAGCACAAAGACAGGCCTGAAGCATTTCAGTGATTTTATATTAAAAATGAACATTATCATTTTTACCATGTTTTAAAGCTACTTTTTGCACACAAGATTTTACAATACAAAATTTAATGTGGATTTCTTAGTTTTCATTCATTGATTCTGAGAAAAAAAATTGAAATTGAAAGATCCATCCCTTACACTTTAGGTACAATATTTGTCACAAAAAATCCACGTTATGAATTTTGTGCACTTATTGCATATCACAGCAGGATCACTATGACAACAAGACTGAAGAATGCATTTTTAATGTTGTGGCCTTACAACACATTTGCTCAGGTTTCAAATAAAGAACCATTAGGGCAATTTCCATTAAATTGTTTTTGGAGTGAGAGAATATTCATTAGGATTTTTGACTAATAGGGGAAAAAGGCATTTAAAGGTAACAAGAGTATTAAAATATGGGCAGCCTGAGTATGGTTTAAACACTTAAGCTCCATGTAAGGTCAATGTTTTTCCCCAGTGTTTGGTAAAGAGAGCAGCTACTATATAAGAGTTTTGACAGAGAAGTTAATGAACTGGTATCTTTCAAGCAGAGGCACATTAAGATGTTTTGGGGTCCTGGGCAGGAAGAGGATAGAGGATCCCTAGGGAAGGGCCTTGCTCCCCACCCTTTATTTTATTTTTTTAAATATATATCTATACCTATATATCAATAGGGGTATAGGTATATACCAATTATATATAATCTACATCTATCTATACACACACACACACACACACACACGCGTATATAGTGAGCTATATATATATAGGGATATATCTCCATATCCCTAAAGAGAGAAAGAGAGAGAGAGAGAGAGAGAGAGACAAACGACAGACAGACAGACTTCTTTCTCTCTCTCTCTCTCTCTAAAAGATAAATACATACACACACACACTGGTCGAAATGGGTTGTTGGGGACCCCTGCTGTTTAGTCAGGTGTCTATACAGTGCCGCCTCCCTTGTCATCATCCTCACCCCTGTCACCTCTTCGTGGAGCTGGCTTACCTTTTCCCAAACTCCCTTGGCATAGGGGCAGTGCCATAGGAGGTGGTCAACGTTGTTGTTTTCATCTTGGCACTTTTTCCTGGGGCAGTTGGGGCTGGTCCGTCACCCCTCTCTGTATCTTGACATCTTCACTGGGAGTGTGTGGTGACCTATTAGCCAGTTCAAGTCTCTGTGGTCCTTTTATAGGTCCTTATGAAAGATCCGGTCCCAGAAGGCTTGGCCGTCATCTTCATAGAGCAGCTCCACAGTTGATAGCCTATCTCTGCCTCTGACTGTTTTCTGTATCTTTCTGTGGTTGGTCATAATCGTTGTGCTTTCCTTCTGATGCCTGTACTTGCTCTGGAACTCATTCAGCACACTGCAGAACCAGGGGTATTCCATCAGTCTCCTTTTGACTGAGATTCCTTTCCTCAGGAGGAGACCTATAAAATACTTGACAAAATAGGCTGTTTTGGTCACTGGCCCGATCGCCAGCTTGCAGTTCTGGCTCATGTACCATGCCTGCAGGAACAGGTGGATGTCTGTCATCCCCCTGCCCCCAGTCCATTTCTTTTTGTCTAGGTTCTTCCTTTCCACATTCTTCATTATGGATCCACAGAAAAAAAATGTACATGGCTCTCTTGATTCTGTGGATGATATGCTTTGGAGGGGGGAAGGTCAGTGTGGTGTACAGAAGCAGTGGTAGCAAAACCACTTAATGAATGCCATGCATCCCTGCCATGGAGAGGTGGCAAGTGCCAGAGACTCAACTTCTGCTTCACCTTGGCCTCCTTCTCCCAGGCCCTCCTTCCGATCAACTCCGGAGTGGATCATTGATCTGCCCCCCTGTGCCCCTTCCCTCCCCACTCCCCACCACCACAACAGACTTACCAGCTGGATGCAGCTGTGTTCAGTGTGGTAAAGGAACCAATCCCCCATTTATAACATTGTTCCCATGGGAAAATTGGTTCCGAGTTACAACGTTTTGACTCTTGACAGTTTTCAGGAACCAATTGTGTTGTAAGTCTGAGGACTGCCTGTACCTGGCACCTGAGAGGATGAGGGGGCTGGGGCCAGGCATTAGTCCACATATGCTTTCAAGCTGGTAGACATTAGGGCTGTGCAAAGCTTTGGATCACTATTTGGATTTGGAGATGATTTGAATGATTTGGAGGCCAAATCTATGAATCCAAATCAAATTGCTGGAAGCTTTAGGCCTGCAGTAGTTTCCACCCCCCCACCCCCAACTGCTTTAAGAACGAACAGAGTTGCACAAGCACCCATGTCATGAGTTTTGCCTGTCAGCAGCTAGAGGTGCAGGGCCCCAGAATCCCCCCTGCACCTATCTCCTCCACAGCTGGCAGGCTTTGTGGCCTTTGCAGGGGCTAACAGGCCTGCAGCTTTCACCCTGCTATGCCTTAACACACACAGTGTCACCCATGTCACAAGTTTCGCTTGTTCACAGCTTGAGGTACAGTCTCCCCCAAACCACTGCACCCATCTCCTTGAAACTTGGCAGGCATTATGGCCTCCATAGGGGCTTATATCCCTACAGTTTTGACCCTGCTGTGGCTTAACACTCACACATGACATGAGTTTGCTTTTAAGAATTTGGGGTGCAGTTTCCCCCAAGCCCCTGTACCTATCTCCTTGAACCATGGCAGGCTTT
Organism: Alligator sinensis; assembly: GCF_000455745.1. Classification (NCBI taxonomy): domain Eukaryota; kingdom Metazoa; phylum Chordata; order Crocodylia; family Alligatoridae; genus Alligator; species Alligator sinensis. Next base: position 394,750 of record NW_005842253.1, read on the forward strand.
GTGGCCTTAGCAGGGGCTACCATCCCTGCAGTTTTCACCCTGTTGTGGTGCAACACATACACGTGACATGAGTTTTGTTTTCAAGAATTTGGGGTGCAGTTTCCCCCGACCCCTGCACCTATCTCCTCAAAGCTTGGTAGACTTCATGCTCTCAGAAGAGGCTACCACTCCTGAAAGTTTCATTTGAATCAGACAAAAAACAACAAAGTTATAGATATTTCATTGATTCCTCATTATACTCTATGACCGAATCTCTGAATCAGCTCCAAAGCTTCAAGTCCGATTCAGCCAAATTGAAGCAGAAAACCGATCCAGAGCTCTGAATCGAATTGCTGGCATTCAAATTGGCCAAATCCAAGTCTGAATTGAATAGTTCCCTATTCGCACAGGCCTAGTAGACATCTGATGGAAAAAAAATACATGGCCGCATATGTCTCATCTACAACCCATCCGAGTTTTATAGAGGAACATGAAGTCAATAAGCCAACTGTAATGTAAATGATCTCTGTTGGACCTATATATGTTAGGAAATTAATCCCTCAGCATACTTATATTTATTCATTTCAATTTAAGAATAACTCAAGATGCCCCATTGAAAGCTCTAGGCATATCAGCAACACAATTTAAATCCCAGCAGCGTTAAAGTAACCAATTCAGCAGAAACTTTGTCAGCCAACCACATACTGAGACTCCTTTCCTCATTAAGGAAACTACCCTCAGATCTTTCCAAACAGGTATCTATTGCATTATAACCAGAAGTTCACCAGATCCAAGTTATTTCAGGCAAGGATACAGGTATCCAACAAGGCCCAATCCTGAACTTCAGTATACAGCACAGAATTCCTCATGTGTTTGGAGGAACACCTTTCCCCTCCCCTCAGCTCCACTTTATACAGCACCAGCAGAATAGATCTGCAGTGGCTACCACTGTTGGGGTGCATTGGAGATGTGTACTTCTTGCTGGGTCTCTCCAAATAACATCTTTCCAATATAAGACAACACAAGTAAGTTACTGTTATACTCTAGCTTGTGTTTGTAGCTGTGTTTCTGTATGCCTGCATTAGCCTACAGGCTATGAAATAGGAGAAGGTTAGCCATGGGATGCATATACCTGCCAGCTATCTCTACTGTGTATAATGAGGCAGATGTCAGCAACTAGTAAAAAACTCTCTCTGTTTGTTGGAGATACTCTAACTACCAGAACGGTGATTCCCCAGTCAGTTGGGCCCTACCCCAATACAGGGCTTGCAACCTAACTTCCAGTCAACTCACAATAACACAATGGCTCATACTCTTAGTCCAATCCTGTTTCAGGAAACTTGATGCCTCTAGGGCTTTGTGGCTCTTGTCAGTAGGATGGCAATTATATTTGTTTTGTGCCACCTAGTATGGGAACATAACCGTATTTCCTCATTCCCAGAAGGAGAACTAGGGCACAGAGAGAAATTAGGTAACTTGCTAGAAGTCTGGTAGAACAGGGAATTTAAAGCAAGTTTCCAGACATAGACCAGGGTCTTAAAAAATGTAATGTCTAACTTTCTCAAAAAGTAACACCCTTCAGAGTTTGTGAGTCACAATACAGGCAGGTATCACTGGAAAAAAATAGCACTCCTAGTTCTCAGCCTCTGCAAATCACTAATTGTGCATCAACTCTTACTCTTTTGACCATGGAGACTTGAGGGTTGGCTTGTGGAAACTCAGGGACAGGTTCCTTTAAACCAGTGGTTTTCAAACTTCCTGAAGTCATGGCACACTTTCATATCACTCTGCTTCAGATCCCTTACCTCTACCCTAAAGGCTGATGCAAAGCCAGGTGGCCCAGCCTGGCAATGGCAGCACGCCACCTCCTGGCCTGCTCCACCATTACCTCCCATCTCTTTGTAGAACTCCCAATGACTTACTGCAGAACCCCAGGGTTCTGTAGAACACATTTTGAAAACCACTGTTTTAAAAATAAATCATTCCATTAAAAGCAGCTTCATTTTGTCTGTGTAACCCCCCACATCCTAACCCTGTTTGTGAACTAGCGATTAGTTTAAAGCAACCTCCTGTGTTTCCAGCAATGTCTGTTTCCATGGCAGCAAAAGCAGCAAGAAGCCTAGTTATCACAAGAACTCTAATACATTTCAGACTGAGATAAATTAATTTTTCTTTTTCAAATAAATTCCCCTTCAGTCTGAAAGATCCAACTAAGACTTGAAGTCTACAGAAGGTTAAAACTTTGTTAGACATTGTTTAAACTCTCCCTCCCCCCCCCAAAAAGCAAAACAAAACAAAAACAAAAAACCCCATATGGTCTCCTCATTCATTTTGAGGATTTTTAGGCATGATAATTTAATACAACTTAAATGTAGTTGGCACATGAGTACTGACCTCAGTGACTGGACCAAAAATGCACACAGGTAGACCCTGATCCAGCCAATCTACTTGCTGTGTTATATGGCTGAGATGACATAGAACAGGACTGAAGGGCTAAGGACAGACACTCAAAAAGCCAGAGCCTGAATCACTTCAATCTTTGCAGGTTAGTCTAACCTGCTTAGATTGAATTGGCAATAGACATTCACTTTTGTTTCCAGAAATACAGCCACATGCCTGCAGCAGCTCAGGTTAGGTGCCAGGGGGCACTAGAGCAAGCCTCAGCTAGAGGGAAGTGAGTCTGGGGGTTGGGGGGGGGCGGAGGGTGGCTGGCCAGGCCCTGGCAGGCTGAGCATGATTGAGGAGGAGTTTAATCCCCCACCCTGGCCTGCATGGTCCCCAGTCAGGGTGTACCTGGAGGGTGAAGAAGGAAGCAGCCCCTGCCAGGCATTTCCCAGCCCTCCCCTCACTGCTCAAGTGGCAGGGGGCATGGCCAGCTCTGGCTGCAGCCTGAAGTGAATGGGGAGGCAGAGAAGGGTTTGATTCTACCTCTCCCTCCCCTGTCCCACTGGTATGGACTCCAGTCAGGGCCTGCCAAGCAGGGGTGCAGCAGCCCATCAAGCATTTCACCCTGGTTGCTGCTCAAGCATGGGGGTGTGGCCAGCCCTGGCATCAGCCTGGGGTCCATGCCAGTGGGACAGAGGAGGGAGGGAATTAAACTTCCCTCCATCTCTCTGCTGTTCCTGGGGCTGGCTATGCCCCCTGCCACTTGAGTGGTGAGCAGGGCCAAATGCCTGACAGGGGCTGCTGCGCCCCTGCCTTGCAGACCCCAGATGGGGTCCCTCCAGGAGGGAGAGGAGAGGGAGGGAGGAAATAAACTCCCTCTCTGGAGCAGACCACACAGCCCAGACCAGGGATGCAAAGCATGCTAGGATGCTGCTGGACTCTTATTTAACTTAAACAAGGAAGGGGTCTGGAACAAAAGTTCCATAAACTGGTTTGACCTCAATCAGTTAAGTCTGATACTATATTCAACCAAGTTTATCTTAAACAAGTTTTTGCCATTTTGAAATTGGTTTATGTGCACTGAACTTCTGTTCTGTTACAGATTTAAACCAATTTTTGATCATTTAAACTAGTTAATGTGCATCTTCTGTCCCTAGTCAAGGACTGATATCTAGGGAGATACAAGTCTCTCTTGGCTTCATGAGGAAGTGTGTGTGCTGGGGTGTTTCATGTAGCAGCAGTGGACACAACATATCAGGGAAGTAAGGTCATGGGTTCATCCTTGCCCCACTAAATTATCCAGAAGATACACAATTGGTCACCACTAGAGTTCTCTGGTGATTATGCACTAGAAGTGTGTACAGAAGGTGCTTCTCCCCCGCCCCCGTAAAGCGCTTTAGTGCCATAATGTAACAGAAGTTGTATGGCTTTACAGCACTTTAAAAATGGGTACAGTGCTTTAGATTAACTTCTGTTAAATGAGGTATTAAATTTGAAGCAATGTATTTTATAGCACTTTAGCAACCTACAGCACTTTAAATTACTTCTGTATGCTGGCCAAAATTTCTGGCAATTACACTAGTATCCCATAGGCTTTGCAAGCTGCTGCCTGACCCCATGGTAGATGCAGTAGCCGTTCCCAGTGAAGATAGGTGAGGGAGGGTGAAAAGGACATACCATGGTTCAAAACCACACACATACATGCATGCGCATGTGTGCACAGATACATACATACTTGCACATGCACACCCCCAAGACCCTTTGTGACTGGGGGGAACCAGACAATTGGACACACCATGGGTCACACGCATCCCCCCCCACCCCTCTGAGACCCTGCATGGCTAGGGAGAAGACACTTGGTGCCAGGCTGTCAGCTTTGGTGAAAGCTGCCTTCTCCACTTGTCTGCTGCTGTCTGCAGTCTACTGGAGCTTCAGGAGGCTGCAGAACGCCCCCTGCCTCCTAGCCTGGAAAGTACAGAGAGGCTCAACGACCCTCTCCCAACCAAACACTGCACTTTCTTCATGTTTAAGAGCACTGGTACTTTATAGTACTATAAAAAGTGCTCTAAATCACACCTCAGTCCAGTTTAGGGAAAAAAATTAGGCACATGCTTAAATCCTGTTGACTTTTAACAAACTTAAGCATATGCTCAGCTTTAAGCATTTCACTTGAATGAGGATCTAGAAGCTTAAGGCACAGGGGCCACATTTCCACAAGACGCTGACTGTGCAGTAGCTCATTACTACTGCTCAGTTGCAGTGTATGGCACCAGGTGTGATGCAATGCTACTGTGCAGTAGTAACAAGTAGGGTTGTGCGAAATATCACCAGGTGTTTCATTTCAAAGCTGTTTCAGTGCATCTTGAGCTCGAAACAGTGAAATTGAAACAAAACAAAAGATTTCAAAACAGCTTCAAAACAAAACGAGGGTATTCAAAATGTTTTGAAAGTTTCAAAACATTTCAAGTTTCGAAGCCAGCCTTGCTTGCAGCTAAACAGAAATTAAGGAGAAGGAAGGAGAAAGGTCCAGGTCCCACAGGAAGAGCTGGGGAATTGAACAGGGGTCTGGGGAATCCAACCAGGAGGTGGGGGAATGTTCAGGTCCCTGAACATTCCCCCAGTTCCTGGTTGGATTCCCCAGCTCCCAAATCTTTCCCCCACTCCCAAATCTTTCCCCCAGCTCTTTGGTCACTTCCCCCAGCCCTTTCCAGGGGGCGTGGCCCCGCAGATGATGTTGGATGACAGCAGGCTGCCGCTACCAGCTGGTGATGGAGGTGGCTCTGGGCTATTTCCTCAGCCGGCAGCAGCAGCCTGCTGAAATGCTGCATGCAAATCCGAGGGCCCGCACCCCCTGGGAGGGCTGTGGGGCTATGCCAGATTTCTCCCAGGAGTTCTGGGCCCCTGAATCTGCACATGGGATGACAGCAGGCTGCTGCTGCCAGCTGGGACCAGTGCTTGGTGTAGCTCCCACCAAGTGCTGGAAAGACTGGTGCTGTCACTGGCTCCAGCCAGCAGCAGCAGCCTGCTGTCATCCCGTACACAGATCCAGAGGCCTGCACACCCTGGGATGACTGCAGGCCTCACAGCAGCCTGTGTGCCAGACTCCACCCCGGGGGGAGCGGGCCCCCAGATCTGTGCACGGGATGACAGTCTGCTGCCTCTGCCAGCTGGGGCCAGTGCCAGCACTGGGTTCTTCCCGGGGCAGCCCGTACCAAGCTCCAGGAAGAACCCAGTGCTGGTGCTGGCCCCAGCCTGCAGTGGCAGCCTGATGAAACCCCACACACAGATCCAAGGGGCCCATACCGTCCAGGAAGACTGGGGAAATGATCAGAGAGTTGGGGGAAACCATCAGAGAGCTGGGGAATTGAATGGGCTGGGGAAATGTTCAGGTCCCTGAACATTCCCCCAGATCCTGGTTGGATTCCCCAGCTCCCCGATCTTTCCCCCAGCTTTTCCCAGGAGACGTGGGCCCCCTAATGATGTAGGATGACAGCAGGCTGCTGATGCTAGCTGGTGATGGTGGCAGCTCTGGGCTATTTACTCAGCTGGCAGCAGCAGCCTGCTGAAACCCCACACACAGATCCGGGGGCCTGCACCCCCTGGGGGGATGCAGGCCTGTGCTGGACTGGAAGAGTCTGGTACAGCCTCGTAGCCCTTCCAGGGGGTGCGGGACCAAGATCTATGTCAGGATGACAGCAAGCTGCTGCTGCCAGCAAGTGATATGAGTTTTGCTTTGAACAGTTTGAGGTGCAGTTACGCAGAATCCTCTGCACCTATCTCCTTGAAACATGGCAGGCTTCATGCCCTCAAATGGGGCTACCACTCCTGCAAGTTTCATATTAAGCAGGCAAGAAATGACAAGGTTATAGGCATTTTCATGATTCCCCATTATAGCCGATGGGCAAAACATTGAAATGCGTTGAAACAGCGAAACAGTTTTGACGAAATGAAATGGAACAGTGCTTCGAAATAGCAAAATGAAACACTGTCCCTTTGACATGGCAAAATGGAAATTGAAATGAAATGGTGCAGTTTCGCATAGCCCTAGTAACGAGCTTCTGCACAGTCAGCATCACCTAAAAGCCATTTGGTGACACTACAGCATAGGGTTACTATGCAATCATATAGTACTTGTTTATACAAGTACCAAATGACTGAGCAGTAACGACTGCATAGTCAGCATCTCATGTAGGAGATGGTAGCCATCTCATGTAGCCAGGATGGTGCAGGAGATCATGTTAATAATTCCATGTTCCACTCTTTGCCTAAGTATAGCCCAACATGCTGTACTGAAAAGCATCTCTAGCCTTCATATACCAAACAAGAACTAGTGACTGCCAAAATCTTTCTGCATGCTAAGTGCTTACCTTTTATCCATATAAATCAAGAGCTATTGTTTTTAGATGCACATTTTGTTACTAGGCTATTGATTCTGTGGTTAACAAATTGATTTTATGTACAATTATAGCAGATTGAATGGTATTTACACTGCTGTAAGAAAAATAAAAAGCAATGGAAGAAAAATGGGTTCTCACAGATTGTGAATTAACTGCAAAATGGAGGCATTATAACCTGTGCTATCTTAATTATCTTAATGTCAGCCTGTATTAAAGCAGTCTAAGTTAAAATCCCAAGGGCAGCAAAAAGATTTGAAAAACCAAGGAAAATGGAAAGTTGTTTTCAAGCATCTAAATGGGATGCAAGAAGAATCTCCAGATTTAATAAAAAACATCCAGGGAAATGGTACTGACCACTGTATTTGACAGTAAACAGGCTAACTCCTAGTTCCCTGGATGATTATTCATGGTTGATAAAAATGTGACCATTTCATGGTCCTCCTCCTCCTCAAGGTAATCAAGTAAACTTTGTGCTCAGATTTCATATCTTGATGATGTTTTTGTCCAGCTGTCTTAAGTGGGTAGGGGGGCACCATCTTTCCTACCCTTCTTTCCAGGTACAGTAGAGAAACAGAGGATACCTCCACCAGCTAATATGAGCTCTACTGCTGCTCTCACAACACTCCTACTTCCTGAACTGCTATGAAACATTACATCTGAAAAGTAGGGCTGTGCAAAGCTTCCGGTTCTGATTCTATTTGGAGGAGATTTGGCCGAATTTGGCGGCTGAATCTCCAAATCCGAATTAATTCAGGAGACCAATAAAAAGGTCCGAATTGATTCGAAGCTCTCCAGATCAATTCAGAAAAGATTTAGAGCTTTAGAGATTTGGGCAGTCCCTGCTCGCTACCTCAGGAAGCTGGACCTGGATTCTATGCCGGTAAGTAGGGGCTGGAGGAGGGGGACCATGGCGGGACCCCCACCAGACACCATTACCTGTATGCTCCCCCATGTGCCCTCTGACCCCTTCCTGCTCTCCCAGCCCAGTCAATGGCTGCCTTGTCTGACCCCAGCTCCCAGTTCTTAAAAAAAAACCAAACAAACCCTGCACTCACCAGCTCCTGCCAGGTCAGGGTGGGGGGCAATTCCTGCTGTCCCCTACTGCCCTGTACTGCATGGGGGGGTTCTTCCATAAGCCCCCATCCCCCACCCGCTCTCCCAGCCCTCCCACAGCTACCCCGCTTAGCCCCAGTTCCCAGTTTTTAAAAAAAAGTCCCAACTCACTGGCTGCTGTAGCAGCCATTGAGGCTTCTGGGGGCTCATGGCAGAGGTCCCCACACAGCATGGGGCAATAGAGATCACCCCTCCACCTGGCAGTGCTGCTGATTACGGGGCTTCTTTTATTTATTTTTTTTAAAGAGCCAGGAGCTGGGGCCAGGCAGGGCAGCCATGGGGGCGGGGACAGAAGAGGGGGCTAGGACAGCGGGTGAGGGATGGGGGCTCATAGCAGAGCCCCCCCCCCCCCCATGGGGCATTGGGGATTACCCCCCTCCCTGGCAGCAGCCGGTGACTGGGGGCTTTAAAAAAGGGAGTCGGGAGCTGGGGCTGGGCAGAGCAGCCATGGAGGGAAGCAGCCATTGGTGGGGCTGGGAGAGCAGGTGGGGGATGAGGCGTGTTTGATTCAGAGATTTGATGGCTGCCGAATCTGTGAATCAGATTTGGCCGAATTGATTCAGGACAGTGATTCCAATCACCAAATCGAAGCACTGTCCCCTGAATCAGCCAAATCCAAAGTGAATACTAGCTGCTTTGCACAGACCTGCTGAAAAGTAGCCCCCAAGTGGCCACCATTCCTTGCAACCTATCTTACTGGATAATGTTTTTGCCTGCTTGATCACTTTATAGTTAGTGTGCTGTAAGGATGCTTTATAGTTAGTGTGCTGTTAGTGTAATTCTGTAAGGATTATTATTATTGCAGTAGTGCCTAGGAATCCTGATGACAGACCAGGATATATGATGCAGAAACACAGAACAAAGATTATATCTGTTCCAAATTGTTTGCTATACTGAAAGGATAAGCAAAGTAGTTCATTAATTCTTCCCATGGGACCAAGGGAATAAAATAATCTTAAAAAAGGTATTTGCTTTTTTTTTTATTGGAAGTTGCCAATAAATAAAAAGTCAATGGAATGCCAGGGCAGAATTTCTAAAAGAAGGGATTCTTCCCATCTCTAAATTTGTTGTTTTATTAGCTTGGTATTTTAAAATGCTCTCTATGAATCATTTTGTTAAACCTATTATATATTTACTATAAGGCTCTCATCCATTTGAAGCATCTCAGGAAATGGGTGATGTGGAGGCTTAGCCCATGTGTCAACCTTTCCTGGCAAGCCCACAGCTCATTATTATGTGGCCTTCAGAAGGGAGTATGTTTATGAGAGTTAAAGGGACAAAAGAATAATGAAGATGGAGAAGCAGGACAGTTCGTTGCTTGTACTAATATTATATGGGCTACTGAGAGCCCTGCTGAAAGACATATAGCAAAAATTCCCTATAAAACTTGTTCAGCCCTTTAAGAAATTCTCTTGCTACCTAAACACTGACAGGTTAAGAATCAGTGTCTCGGTTTTCCAGGTTTATATCACATTATATTCATGTTCATTTATTTAGGGGTTACATGCATATTTAGAAAAGACTTAAAATAGTTAAAGCCATATACATTTACATAAAGTGCAGCATCAAACTCTTATTTTGTTCATAATATACTTAATAAAATGACTACAGAGATTATTGCTGTTTATCACATCATTATCATTCATTTTACAGCCACAATATTCTCAGGTTCAGGCCTTAAAAGAACAATAAAAATGCTTAACGAATATTCTCTCCAGTTAATAAGCAGTGTGCAATTCACTAAACTTGCTTAAACTTGTGTGGAACAGTCAAGAATTTTAATAAACTGCAGTGGCTGTGAGGGGTTTATTAATTTTGGAGGTTAGCATTTATATTCAGATATTTGCTTCCAATGCTTTTCTAAGGGGGTTGGGCATGGTTAAGTGAGCAGCATTTTAATATTTTAAAGAATTCTTGTTTTCCAGGTGGATTTGTGCTACTTGAACTAAGTAGCCTGAACAGAGCTGCAAGAGATTGCTCTGTCTGCAATGATACCAGAATTTCTGCAGGGGGCAGCAGGCAGATATATGCTATTTATTATAAAAAGTGTTCATTTGTGTATCTTTTCTGATGCATAGTGCCTTGCCTCTGTGGGACCAAGGAGGAAATATTAAGACCATGCTGAAGAGATGATGGTCTCCCTCTGTTTGAGAAGTTTCAGTCCAGGATGAGAGGTGGCTAAACAGATTTCCCATCTTCACAAAACCTCAGTTTACTTACCCATTATTGCTTAGGATATCAACTGGCTTCTTCCATGCCAGACTTTCTACTATTTTACTTATATTATGGGTTTGATTGTGTAGGACAAGATGGAGTTAATGACTTTTCAGTCATGGCACAAAAATATTCAGCAGTCTCATTGGTTCTTGTGCCCTCTAACATTTTTTATATGTAAAAAAGCATACATCATCATCAGTCACTGGCTGCAAATCTTAATTGTGATGGTTTATTGCTCACTGCTGTATACAGTGATTCAGAAAAAAAACCCCAAACCAACCAATATACTCCTCTTACAAGTATGGGAATTAAGTCAGTCATGATATTTAACTGCTGGCACACGTATGACTTACTAGACTTTAGAGTACTTCATTTGCCAATTAAAGGGCAATTTGGATGCCCCTTTCCAAACTTATGCCTCAGTTAAAAATAATTGGGAGTTTGATATCCATCCCTACTTGTGAGTAGAATATCCCAGTGTCTCATTATGCAAATATATTTACCAGAACAATAATTTTCAAATTAGAATAGATTTCAGGTACTATTTTAAGGTTCAACAGTACTTCACTTATCATGGTAAATGAGTGACATTTGGTAAGTCCATGCAATGGAGCTCTAATTATTTCATATCATAATTAATAAGATCACATTTCTTCAGCTACTGATGCACTTGGTCATTAATTGACTGTAAACACATTCACTGTTAAAATGGCAGCTAATGGCCAAGCAAGTTTCTTGTACAGAGGTAAGTAGTAAAGGTTGCTGATGCACTGAAACAGCTTCCTAAACCCCTGTGGGACCAGGCTGGGCTATGAAAAGGTAATGACTGCTTGAAATGGAAAGATAAGGCAGCCTGCCTCTACTGACTGTGCCCCATGTGGATATTAATACATTGGGGGTGCCCCAATTCATGTGAAAGCTCCTTGCCCGCTGGCAATGAAACATCCCTGTTGTTTCTCTCTGCCCCAATTGTATTTATGCTTTTCCTTCCACACAAGCCCATACTCCTGATATCCTTGTCTCACATGTCCCTTTAAAAAGCCCCGTCCTTCCACAAGGCCCAGTAAGAAACCCCTTTTGTGCATTGGATGGTAAGAGTGATAAATGAATAAAGTCGAAGCAACAGTTTGCTGCTAACCCCAACTCTAGAATAGCACACAGCTGCATCTCTCCCCAAAGATAATATGTCCATGAAGCCAAGAGGCAAGACTTTTGTCCCCTTCCATTAGTCTCTTCCCTGATCCATACTCTACATGAAAGACTTTTGCAGGTGCTCAAGGATCTGGGAGAGGCTAATACACTTTAATTATGACGTTGGACTAAATAAAGCATTGCTAAAACTTACGCTTTAAGAACAACATTAAATCAGGAAACCTGAGGCCATTTGAAGCTAAAATGAGCTGCCAGGCTAGCTGTAATCATGAGCTACATGAAACACCCTACATAGCCAAGGAAGAGTTTATTCAGCGATTCCCAACTGAGATTAGAGACAGAGGGAAAGGGTAGGGTCAGCATCCTGCAGAAGGGGGATTTGCACTACCTACTGCAAGCCTGTTTTCACCTGCAGATGACCACAGGCCATACATGCAGTAAGTGGCGATAAGTAGAGGCAAGCTTGTATACCTGATTTTTGCCATACTGTTATCACTTTGTAGGATCCATTTTCCATGCAAAAAAGTTATTCCTAGTTTATTGCAAATCATTGAACACACTCAGAGCAGTCAGGCTTAGGACAAGGAGTAGTGTGTCCAACTAGATGAAGTTACACATTACACTTAGACCAAATTAAGGATACTTACAATGTGAGCGTCTGCATGTTAAAGCTTGTTAGCTCGTGCCAAGTGCCCTCTGAGTGTCTCAAAGTTTCAGCACTTCAGGCGAGGGTTAACTCAGCCATACTAGCTAGTTCATGCTAGGGACATAGGCATAGACAAGGTTCTTTGGGTAAATGTGATCTATTTTATTAGACCAACTAAATAGTTGGAAAAATTGTTCTCTGCAAGCTTTCAGGCACAAACACCCTTCTTTAGGCATATGTAGACCAGACTCTCCCTATACCCAAAGAAGAGTGTCTGTTCCTGAAAGCTTGCAAAGAACAAATTTTCCAACTATTTAGTTGGTCCAATGAGAGATATGACATTTACCCAAAGAACCTCATCCGCATGAGAACTGAGCATTTTGAAAAGGGGGAACGACTCATCCTTGTATAATCATATTGCCAAATGATATGAGATCACACAGACTGGATGATCAGACATGGAAGTTTTCCCACAAGGTGGGGAGGAGAATTCCATCATGTAGACAAGTTTAAGGCCCTCTGAATAAAATATTAGAGAATGTTTTTTGTACGGCTGCAAAAATTCTAGGCATTTCAGAGCGTTAGTGAAAATGTCTTAAATCCTGTTAAGCACTGGCCTGATATAACCCACCACCAATTCCAAGCCCTCCTTCCATAGTACTGTCTTATTAATACAACCTGAAACTCCCATTATCACCAAATTCACACCCAGCACAGGATGCCAGAAATTGGAAGCCTTTCACATTATTCCCCTTTCTTTTTGCTCCAGAGCTACTTGAAACCAAAACTCCCTGATGAAACCCAGAGCTGGCAGAACACACACCATCTCTCTAGTCCTTCCCTCAGGCTTGAACCTACTACAAGTACAGCATAAAAGGCTACTTTTGTTTGGGGCAGTTAATTAACTCTTTTCAGCCATGGTCTGGATCCTTTTGGTGTGTTCTGGGCCTGAGGAAGTTTGCTTCTGGTGATGAGGTTGGCGAGGTTCGGTGCTTGTTTGAAGGCTAGGATGGGTGGCTCTGGGAAGATCTTTTTAAGAATAGGGTCTCTGTCTAGTATGGGTTGGAGTTGTTTGAGGATTTTCTGTACAGGTTCAAGGGAGGGGTGATGTGTCATAACCAGCGGTGTGCAATTTGTGGGGGTTTTTCTTCTGTACTGCAGCAGTTCTTCACGTGGTATCCGGGTGGCTCTTTCAAACGTGCAATCTATCTGTCTGGAGGAGTGTCCTTGTTGGGTGAAAGCCTTTTTAAGATTGGTGAGGTGGCAATCCCGGGTGTTCTCTTCAGTGCAAATGTGGTGGTATCTGAGGGCTTGGCTGTATATCACAGCTTTTTTGGTGTGTTTAGGGTGATTGCTGGTTCTGTGCTGATATGTATGTTGGTCTGTGGGTTTCTTGTATAACATGGTCTGTATTTTATCATTCTGGACATTGATCATCGTGTCTAAAAAGGAGATGCTGGTGCTGGAGTATTCTAGAGAAAGTTGGATGGTGATTGTTGAATTTCTGATGTAACTCAATCAGGGATTGTAGGTTTTCAGTCCAAATGATGAAGATGTCATCTATATATCTTAAGTATAGCAAGGGTTTGATGGTGAAGTTCTTGAGGAAGTCTTCTTCCAGGTGGTTCATAAAAAGGTTGGCATACTGTGGGGCCATTTTAGTTCCCATAGTTGTTCCCATCATCTGGAGGAAGTGGTGATTATTAAAAGTGAAATTGTTGTGTGTGAGGATGAAGTGTATAGGGTCAGTAATATCTTTGGGTCTGTATTCTGGGTTGTAATCTTGTTTCTGTAGATATGTAAGGCAGGCTTGGATGCCATCCTGGTGTGGGATGTTGGTATATAGGCTGGTAACGTCCATGGTGGCTAGGAGAGGAGTATGGGCATCTGATGAATTTGGGATGAAAGCTAGACTTCACTGAGAAGTATATTGGGGTCAGCCCAATGAAAATTCTGTTTAACCTGACTGAGCTAATAGTCTTCAAAAATAGCACAACTGGGACAACATTTACCACTACTTACCCATATTTGGAGAGAAGACAGCTTGTATTGCATTTGTGTGGATGACTATCTTAGTTGCATAGTGAATAAAAAATAGTAAAGCACAGGGTAAATACAACAGCACTCTAAAGATTTGTCTGAAGCTTGTAGCCCCTGAGGATGGAACTTCACTATAACTTTCACCCTGCAGGTCAGATTCGTAGCAGCTCCTACAAACACTGGACTAAGGAGCATTGGGACCCTCCAAGAAGAATTCTAAGTGATTTAGCCAGAACTCCTCCCAGGCCCTAGAGCAGTAAATGCTCCACATCCCATAGAAAAAACTATAGCACATGGTTTTCTCCTTAGCAGCATGTTTCTGCCCACACCTCACACCTGTCCCTGATCTCATTCAGGGGATTAACTGCAGGGGGAAAGAGCAACACAATCACCACCTGAGACAACCAGTCCTCTGTTTTTCCCTGCACAGCAGTGAAGGATGGAAGGGAAGTGCTTTGTGCACTCGGGCAGGGTCAGGCTCAGCCTAAGCTCCAAGTGTAAAACCTATGTGCTTGGAGCAACAAACTGATCTCTCTATATTTCATAGCTTTAGGGAATGAGATCAAATTTACACTGGCTCAAAATGTTTTCCAATGATCTCATTTAGTCTGACTCAATAAGATTAACAAAGCAGCATATATTATTGTGTATTCATGTATAATAATCACAAGCAATTTGACTTATAAAAAGATAGAGATAGTGCAAAGTAAATCTAGATAGTTTATGGCCATCTATATTTACTGTTGTATTTCTCTGCCTTACCCTTGATGTCTATGCAGAAGAAAATGCAGAAATTCAATGTAGTGCAGAGATTCCTGAGTTGGCTCTGGGTTCACACACACCCCATAAGCCAGTTCTGCCCAACTTTGACACATGTGACTAATGGCAGAATTTAGGTTTGTTACAGGAATACTTCATACTTCACAGCAATCTTAACAGTTGAAAATGTAATAGGGTAGTGGCAGTGGTGGTGGGGGATGAATTTAAGGTGACACTCCAGTAACTAGGTTCTAGACATGGAAAATTAAAATAAGTGTAACATTGTCCGTGTCAAGGATCTGATAATTGGGGGTCCTCTTAAATTCAGGGTTGTGTTGCATTCAGGCAAATATGGTAATGTGCCATGCCTACTTAACCTATGGAGCCTACTAGTATTGACTAGGCTGGCAGTTACTTGCAACTGCTTTGCCTAATGTGGATACCTCTCTATGCAAGTATACCCATCTCTGCCATTACATTTTTCTCAAATCCTATTTCCTGTTGCTCCATGTGTCCACCTGCTCAGTTTCAGACTGTTTCATTTAATGCATTAGGATTCAGACGTACTGAATAGTGTATACATACTTATGGGTAAGCATGTGGAAAAACGTTTGCAAGAAAGGATCTTTCCACAGCTCCTAGCCCAATGGCCCCTTGATCCCTGATGGGGGAAGAGGAGGTGTCCTCCAAATGCTACTACAAGCTAAATAATAAATAATGAGCCTACTCAAAGTTCTAATGTCAGATTTAGGCAATATATCTACGTAGGTGTTAATGAGCTTGGTATTCAAATGTGGGATAAGTGTTCTGCTTTTCACAGTCTTGTGCAAATAAACCTAACACTGCTATTTCTTTATAAGCAGAGCTGACATTTAATTAGAAGGAAGGGAAGAACATACATGGAATCAGAGGGAGCTGTATATGTTGATATACAGTCAAAGTGTTTGGTTTGATCCAAATGACATACAGGACATCCTATGAATAACATTCTCCCTTTGACACCTTCTTTCTTACCGTCCTCTTACAAAAAAGCACTGAAAATCAGAAGAAATAGATTACACCTATGGTATTTTCTGGGCATTTCTCTTTCACTCTCATAGATCCTAATGAAGTATGAAAAGAATCCAGGGAGGTTCAAGAAAAAGAGTGTTGAAAGATCATGCACTCTACTGACAACATGTTCTTCAGATTTATTGTTAAATGGGTATCAAGGATATTAGGAGCCTTTGAATAACCGTGACTGAAATGTATAGTCTTTGTAAACTTTGACCCTACCCAGTTAAAAGATAAGATTGAGTCTGGCGAGGTGGGATGCATGTAATTGTACTACTGGGTGCAATTTATCTAACCTAATAATACCGTTAGATTTATACTAGTCCCTTAGCAACAATCTATGTTGAGCTAGCCAGATATCATAGTCTCCCATGCATAATTCAAGCAAATGAATAAGATGATTGCAGATTTCCTAAGGGCAATATTTAGATCTAAGCGTAATATTACTAAAATCTGTAACCCATAGCAGCAGCTTCCTCCATGTATGAAAGTTACACTGCATTCAGTGATCTATCAATCCTAGATAGTCAGTTGTTCCTTTTGCAGTCGGGGCTCTCTGCTTTCACTTTTTGTTATTATTACAGGGATTCTGGAAAAAAAAAATTTAATTAAGTGAGCTCAGAAACCTATATTAAGCATCACATTTCAAATTTGTGGATGCAAGACGTATTCATAAGTAATGTGATAGTGAAACACATAACTGAGTAGCTGATTAAATTTCTGATCCTTCAATGAATTGCTCGAATTTGAAATTAGTTTCACAACTATTTTACTCTTTCTTGCTCTTTTAAATTCAAACAGGCATGTGAGATTCCCACCTAACTTTCCTTTGAATTTCTGAACACCCACCCCGTACCGCAAAGCAAATCAATGATTTGATTTTGACTGTACCTTCTAAAGTAATATTAGTCAGATACATGCACATGACAATATATCCCAGATTTATTTGTACAGATTTTCATAAGGTATTTCGAACCTTGATATATCCCATGTTTCATTCCATCTAGAGCAGAGCTTCCCAAACTTTTTCTTATCGCATACCCCCTTCCAGATTTACCTGCTACCTGTGTACCCCTACCAGCATGTTTTATATTTTAACCCCTTAAATGCCAATATTATTAAATTAAAATTAAATCTGCCATTACACAATTTATTTTGCACATCCCTCAGAGATGTCTTGTGTACCCCCAGGGATACGCGTACCAGTTTAGGAACCCTTGATTTAGGGTACTCAGGTGCCTCTTTTTGTTCAAGATGTTGCTATGCCAAGTAGGACATACTCTGCTTTACCAAACAATTCAGCAGAGCAAGAATTCAGTGCAATAAACAATATTTGAAGGGAAGAAAAAAGCCAAATGCGTAGAGACCAAGAGAAGCTACTCTTTTTGCTCCACCTGATTAATAGTGATATTATACAATGAATAATAATAATCTTATTCTAAGTAGTAAATTAGTGGGAAAGTCTTTTACTTCAAAATATCCCAATTTGGAAGCCAACAATAACAATATAAGAACATATATTTACATTTATGTTTATTTCCTCTCTGTTTTTGTTAGCTCTTTATTCCAGCCCCGTTTCCCCCACTGATCAGTTTCTCATTCTCATTCCACTTTCCTGATTTATTTCTTAACCAAAATTTCCATCTATATCACAGCCCCAGCTCCTTGGCGCTCTTCTCATCAACTCACCAGCTCCTTATTCCAGTTCTAGTCCCCCCATTTTGAATTTTTCATCATCTGACTTCCCCTCCATGAGCTTCTTGTTTGTAAGCATTCTCTTCCCTGCCCATATCTTCTTCTTAGACTTTCCTCCCATCTCACAAACTAAGAGCCAGCTCATTGGCCATCTACATTCCTCCCAAATCCCCTTTCTCCTCCTGGATTGGGAAAAGAGGAAGCACTGGAATGATAGTCCCCTGGCTTTCAGTTCTTGTTTCTGACACCATAGTAGCAACTGCAAGAAAAAACCTGCTCAATCTGTGCAGCCCTAGAGTTTCAGCATGTTCAGTGAAGCTTCAATCCTCTACATAGGAAACACTGCAGGGATGGTGCTGGTGGGGGTAGGATAATTACAACTGCTAAATGACAAGGCAATTAGTCCACATTAATTAGCTAACTATGGATAGATGTAGCACAGTGTTTCTGGTTTATGAGGGAGAGCAGGCACATTAGCTCTGTGCATCTGAGGCCACCCCTGCCTGTGTAGATGTAGCCTGAATCAAAATATTCTAACTGTTTTACCATGAGCATTCCAATTTATTTCTCCCTCATCTCATGTTCTGAGAAACAGATCAACTGCTTTTGCTAAATTTTACTTCCTCCCTACAAAAAATTATAGGATCATAGGAAATCAGGGCTAGAATAGACCTCACAATGTCATTTAGTCCAGACTCTTGCTTAAAGCAAGATTGTCCCTGACTATACAGTGTCAGCCAAGTCACTGTTCAGTCTGTTCTCAACAATTTCCAAGGATGGAGATCCTACAATTTCTTCAGGTAGTCTGTTCCACTGCTTGACTACTCTCATAATCAGAAAGTTCCTCCTAATCGCCAACCTGTTTCCTCTGCTGCAGCTTGAGTTGCTAGTTCTGTCACCTATGGCTACAGAAAAAAAACAGTTCCATTCGCTCTGTAATCATTCCTCATTGATTTGAAGAGTGTTATCAAATACTGCCTCAGTTTTCTCTTCTCCAGACTAAATAACCCTAGTTCTTTCAGATATTTTTCATAAGTCTTGCTTCTTAGGCCCAGGACAACCCCCCTGGGAGCCCCACTTGATACCTCCTCCCAACTTGACATTGATAGCTACTTATTGAGCACAATGATCCAACAAGTTATTCAGTACTTTCATTTAGTCTGTATTTTCTTATCTTATTAATGAGAATGTTGTGGGAAACCATGTTAAAAGACTTGCTAAAGTATATCACATCCATTATACTCTCTCCAGCCACAGAGCCAGTCACCTTATCGTAGAAGAAATCAGGTTGGTTAGGCATGACTTGCTCTTGGTGAATCCATTCTTGCTGTAGCTGATTGCCTTGTTCTTTTACAGGTGCTTCACAAAAGATTCCCTGAGGACCTGCTCTATGATCTTTCAGGCTGGCTCATGTGTAACTCCTTGGATCCTTCTCTTAAAGATGGACACTGTATTTTCCCTTTTCCAGTCATCCAGGACCTCACCTGATCTCCATTAGTTCTCAAAGAGAATAGCTAATGGATTTGAAATTACTTCAGGGGTTTTTGTTTGTTTGTTTTGTTTTTTAAATCAATAATGTAGTCTTCCTTCAGTACCTAGCCTAGGACACATCCCATGCAGTTCTGATGACTTAAAGGCATCTAGTCTAAGTAATCCCTAACCTGTTCTGCCATCACCCTAGGCTGTTTGTTACTTTCTCTGACTTTGCTGCCAACTGCACACATCATCTTGTAGCTGCCCCTGTTTGTAATGGCTGAAGTAAAAAAAAAGTAAAAAAGGCATTAAATACTTCAGTCTTCTCTGCATCAACTGTAACTAGATTGGTTTCTTTGGTGTTCCTCTTGATATACTTGTAGACTTCCTCTTTATTGCTTTTTATGTCCCTTGCCAGCTGCATCTGAAATCATGCCTTGGCCTTCCTAATTTTTTCCCCTGAATGCCTATGTGATACTCTTATATCTTCCCAAGTTCTATGACCAAGTTTCCCCTTTTTCGGTTTCAACTCACTGAAGAGATTGCTGTCTAGTCAGAGCTGGTTGCCTGTTGCACTTCTCATTCTCCCATCACATTGGGATAGCTTGCTACTTCACCATGAGGCACAGAGCTAGAATGGAAAATTTCACTCAAGATGGTTAACATTTGGCAAAGTTATAATCAACTGCAAATGAAGTGATAATGTGGTAAGTATTGGCAGGGGCATGCCTATTACCTACAAAATGTACAGACATTCCAAAATTCTGGAGTCAAATATCTCTAAATTTTGAGGAAATGTGGAAGTGGATCAGAATCAGGATCTCAGCTTGTAAAATTTTGGTTTATTTATAACCTAAAGATAGGGCTATCTTGCTGAAATGCATAGTATATAGCCATCTAGTTTTAAAAATAATACAACCTTCTTCATTTTTTAAAATGGTATGCCACCACTTACTGTCATGTGACACTTCCTGATGAGCTTGCTCATACTTACTTTTTCACCTTTTAATGGTAAACAATGAATTT
Organism: Alligator sinensis; assembly: GCF_000455745.1. NCBI lineage: Eukaryota > Metazoa > Chordata > Crocodylia > Alligatoridae > Alligator > Alligator sinensis. The sequence continues at coordinate 414,685 of NW_005842253.1, forward strand.
GCCTAGATGTGTCACATATTATATTATCTAAATTTATGAAGTGGTATCCTTGAAAGGTTCTTGTCACTTTTGATCCCATTAGGAAAAACTGCTGAATAATTCTGAACTTTGACACCTTTGATACTGATGTTATTGCATAAACTCAGGCAACATAGTAAGTCACTTCCATAACTGAAGTCTAAAAAGTTTCCTGTAAGGTCCTGAGTGCCTCATCAAAGCCAATGGAAACAAAGGGTACTCAATGTCTCTTTGTAGGACCGGTGGCTTGTTTTCTCTGTTGCTATTTATACAAGAAAAACAACATGAAGAAAACATATGTGGTGTCTCAAGGCAGGCTTCGTCTTCCTTGACAATGACTCGCACATCACGACTAGAGACATGCTCAGTTGGGATGGGCTTCACCTGTCCCCCAAAGGTAAGTGTGTGTTCTCTTCTAGGTTGGCGGATCTCCTCCGGCGGGCTTTAAACTAGGCTCGT